>NC_143395.1:163908009-164211039 GCF_052110815.1 Crocodylus siamensis
TTTAGCACTATAAATCTCAGTTGTGGCTCCCAGCAGCAATCCCTGATGGTAATTGTTACATTTGCACATTGTATTTGTGCATATATACACATATCAGGTGGACATACGCATCTTGGGTATCTCTCTCTCTGACATGAACACACACACTGTGCATGTGCATCCTGCCTGATTTGCACAGGCTTACTAGATGTTCTCGTATAAATTGGTGCTTGTGCAGTTGCCCATGATAAACATAGATTACCTGGATGTAGTTATACATGTTCTTTATCCATCCTGAGGGCTTTTTGGTAGAGGCTGGAGGGCATGCGGAGAGAGTAATTACAGTAGTATGGCAAAACAGATCAGTTAACAGGGGAAACCCGAGGCAGAAGAGAGAGTGAGATGAGAAGACAGAAATGGGTAATGTTGTTTTGGTTTTTTTTAAATATCAGAGTTGGAAAGGCCTTTTAAAACACCACTGAGAGGCATTCATATTGCTGCTGCTCTTCAGAGTGAGCAGTTCCTTTAAAGTACCTCTTTTTCTTTATCAGTGGAAAAAAGTGAAGTTTAACCCTAAGAGCAAAGAGATGCAGTAGGAACAAGAGCGGGTTAACCACTTCAGCACTTAACCACTCCAGTGGAGTCTCAACGTGTATAATCAGTGACATAAGCAGATTGTTTTTTGCCACACATGATTGAGCTGATGGTGGAAAGAGAAGATGGGGTATTATTTTAATCCTGGTGAGTGTTGCATCAGCTTTCCCTTTACTTGTTAATGAAACTAATGCTCTCTGCATCTGTGGCTTTGGTATGTTCCAAAAGGTTTTTCTGATATCTTCCTCTCTACTTTCCTAACCCCTTTTTTAGCATTTCTGTAGCAATGCCAACCTCTTTGCTGTCTATCTCACAAATCTTGTAAAAACTGGAATAGCAGAAGTTACATAGTAACATACCCCAGGATAAAATTTGGATTAAGAAGAGATCAGGGGATGGATGGAGGTTTCTGTTTCATTGGGCATCAGCATAATAAATCTTACCTGATTAAAACTTGTCTCTATATTTAAAAAGCATCCTTTCTCAATATTATTCTACAAGATGTAGCTCTACCAAATAGTTTGTAAGTGAATGATTCTCAATACACAGGTTTAGTTTTACAAACCCTTCCAGTGAAACATTTATGCCACCCCATGTATTTGCTGAGTGCTGTACTACATTCACTAATTAACCCTGCCAAATACTCTTGTAAAGTGGAGAAACATGTTCTTATATGGAATTAGCTAGAGAAATTAAGTAACTTAACCAAGACAAAATGGAGATGCTGTTCACCAGTTAAAAATTGGGAGTTCCTGGATTCAGATTATACCAATGACTGCGGAGAGCTGGTACAAGTATACCATATTTAATATTAAAAGGCCTGTTCTTATTTTCTTCACTGTTCTTAAGCAATAAAAGACTGCAAGCACTCAATAAAATGCAAATTTAAACTCTTTTTATAATCGGTGCAGCTTTACTGAATCTGAGTAGCAGATTTTCATTTTATACTGGTTTTGAAAAAGTATCCTCTCACTAACCACAGATTCACTTTAAAATGTTAAACTGAAAAAATGTCTTGTGAAAATAGACCTGGGTGTATAATCTCCATTTAGGAGACAAGGTTAATTGTGTATTTCCCAGTGCTTGGTATTTGAGATTTTTTTTTTGCTAGAACAGTTTGCATTTGGGCGTGTAAGGAAGGGAAGGGAGGAGGAGGAGGAAATCATTTCACATCACAATCTGGGCACAATGCTAATGATGTGACACCATTTAGCCTCCAGACCAAATATTCAAACTAACTTTACCCACTACCCACATAAGTAAGAACACTGCCCATCACATGCAATATTATTGTCCTGCTTTAACATGGCTCACACTATACACAGTTTTGAGCTGTTCCTGGTGACATCTGAATCTGAAACTATAAACCCTAGTGAGAAGCCTAATAAAGCTGAGCAAATAGCTGCGGTGGGGAACTGCCTGAGAATACCTGAATTTTATGGCAAACTGACTTGACCACGATTGGCATACTTAAGTACTTCCTTGCTCTATTCAACTGAGTAAAGGGTGACTACTTACTGATTGTGAATCACATACGTGACCCCTTGCCCTGTCCCTTTCTCTTCTATATATCGGCTTTTCTTTCTACCTGTCTTTTCATGACAGCTGACTAAATAAGTTGTTGCCTATGAAAGATCATGCCTCCCTGAACCAGTTAGTCTTCAAGATGCCACCCTGTCCTACCTGTTGCCTAACTTCAGACTAACATGGCTAACCACTTCTGTACTGGACTGGTAGCTGAAATGTGAATTTTAGATCTGTTTATGTGAAAGATCTGCAATTGACACTGCTTGTTAGTTACATTGGACATAAGAAGCAGAATCAGGCATCATACGCATGGGTGGATCCAGAGGCGGTGCAGTTACATCCCTGTTTGATTCTTGCTCCACCTGAAGTTTAAACCCATGGAAGGGGCAGTGGCATTTCCATTCAGGTGCTGAAAGAGTCAATTAACTTCATGGCTCATTATCATCTCCCTGATTCCTGCTAAGGTCCTCTCCACAGGTGTTAAGCACCCTCTCTCCTTTTTAGTGGTCTTGATGTTCCACTATTCAAACGATCCTTTTTTCTGAAACTCTGCTGTCTGCTCTGTTAGCCCTTCCTGGTAATGTCTTTCTTCTATTTCCCAGCTCTGTAGACTGTTCTTAGTTGTAGCTAAAAACCTTAATTTGGGTGTAGAAAGGACTGACAGTGAAGTATTGCAAGCACTGTCAAGACACTCAAGGAGGTTATATTTTGTTTTATGAATCTGAACAAGAGGTATGCATTTAACTATAATGACTGTAAAACTCATGACACAATATGTTTGGACTTTTTACTCTTTTGCCTAGTTTGTTGGGGAGGGGGGTTAACTTTACATATAATCAAGTAAATTGGTGTATATTCCCATAATTATTTGTTTTTTGATTTGATCTTAAACTGAATAATACAGTGCTAGCCCTCTAGCATATTAGTATAGTATCTAGTTTCTCTTTACTGGAGAAAACTGTGTTGTAAGTGATGATGTGCCATGGCATCTGTACCCTCCTTTTCAAAATCCTAGATCTGTGCATGGTTATATAGTATCTTCTCTCATCCTTGACTGGATGACTCATGTTATGAAACAACAAGATGTACACTCCTAAAATTACAGTAGAAAATAGATTAGTAGCCTTTTAAAAAGTCATCTTAGGCTAAGAGAAACTGCCTAATTTGTATGAATATCTGCAGCATTTCTCTAGATTTAATGTAAGAAATACTTTTAAAAAAATGCCAATTTTGAAATTAATCCAGGTACATGCGTATGATGCCTGATTCTGCTTCTTATGCTCACTTTGGGCTTGTCTACATATGCAACTAGTGTGCATGAATAAACAGAGCTTATTGCTCCAGAGTTTTTTCCTCTTGGGTGCGCCATTTGAATGTGTGCCTGGGAGCAATTAACTTTGGAGCAATAGGCTCCAGAGTTTATTCATGTGCAGCACACTGAGTTGGATTGGAGCAGGCCTGGCTGGAAGGGGCCTAGGGGGTCAGCCTGCCAGCCTGAGACTACTCCGACCCAGCTCAATGTGCTGCAGAGGGGCTGGGTGAGGCATAAGGGTGCTCCAGCACAGGGCTAGGTAGCAGGCAGCCCCCATGCTGTAGTACCCTCATGCCCCCGCCAGCCAGTCACCATCTATATATGCAGTACCGCGCACAAAAATACTCCACAGCAGGGTAGCATTTGTATTTACAAGTACTACCCTGATGCAGAGTTTATTAGTTTTGTGTGCCCTAACAGGGGTGCACGTGTAGGCACTGAGACTGCTCGGTAAACAGCTCATGTAGATATTCCCTCTGAGTAGTATCTTACTTCATTAGTAGTCTCACCATGCTTTACTCCCAAGGTGTATTTCCAGAGAAAGCAATGGGATGACTCATGGATTAAGGTTCCCCTTATGTGAGTCAGGATAGCAAAACCAGGCCTTTATTTGTCTCGAGGCAATTTACAAATTAGGGATTCTAGTGTACCAGTGAAAGTTTGTGTTCACTCAGTGAAACACATGCTTTGACTACTGATAACAGCTTGTTTGTGAAGAAGTCAGACCCAAGAGCACTCTGCCTTGAATGCCTTCTAAGAATATGGAATCGTGACTATATTGGAGAATTCTGTGTAGACGAATTACAGAAAAAGAAAGCCGAATGCATCAAACAGCGTATCTGGCAGTTGTGCCTAGTGATTGTGGCACTTGAACTCACCAAGGCCTATCACAGATATCTAAATGATCCTCACAGACATTCACTGCTTGCTCTAAACCCAAAGCCTCAGCTCAGGATTTATTCTGGCAATAAATGCTTGCAGGCCCAAACAGACTATGGGGTGGACTTTGATGTCTGTAAAGCAGCTACAAAAGCACCTGCTAAGAAGAAACAGGAAGCTTGTGACACTGTCATGGCTTTCCTTTTGTCGGGGGTGGTCACTAGAATGCAGACAACAAGCAGCAACAGGCAAACAAGGAAAGAAAGGGAACGGATGGGAGTTGGAAAAAAGCCTTTGAGAAGCTGGCTGTGTTTGCTTTCACTCTCAGTGGGATTAGGCTATTTTACATGAGGAAAACAAACCGGAAAAGCATTTTAACCCTTTGAATCTGAAGAGGGGCATATGCACCCTGAGGACACTTTAAAGGGGACGTGGGAGACTTTTTGCTGCTCCCAACCTTCCTCCTTCCCTTTCCTTCTCTGACCGTCCAAGATGGGCTACAAACATACGTCACTCATTGCAACAGAAAATATTTTACAGCAGCACATGTGAGCGTACAGACATCCTTGCCACTTGTCATGCCACAATGTTCAAAAAAGTTTGCCCAACAATAATCTGCCTAGAAAGAGACATTGCCCAATAAAGCAAATCAGCTGTGCCATGAATGTGTCCCAGCAGAGCTGATCTATCTACTTCATTGGGCAAAACACACAGCCTGCAGGATGAGCAACGTGCTCTCCAAGGGCTTCAGGGCCCAGTCCTGCATGCTCCAGGAATTCCCATGAAGGACCAGGCCCCTCAGTACCTCTGAGCACCTGTGTCTTTTCCCCTTCTTCAGAGCTGTGCTGCTGGGTATCTCTTGGGTGCATCCCTATAAATGGAGAAAGCTAGGGTTCTCTGCTTACAGAGATGCACCCCTAGGATTTCCCAGCAGCACCTCTCTGTAAGCAGGGAAAGCCAGCCACGTGCTCCCGGGGCTTGAGGGGCCTGATTCTGTGTGAGAATTCCTGGGGTGCACAAGATCAGGCCTCTCAAGCCCCAGCAGCACCTGCCTGCGATGGCTGAAGAGTGTGGGCAGCTCTGGGTTGCCTGCACTCTCCCGCTATAAAGCAAATAGATGTCTGCTGGAATAAACTGGCACAAATTATTACTGCCTTTTGTTGCAGCCATAAATTTGGACATGTGTAGCATGACAGAGTATGGCTGTCTATTTGCTTTTGCTTTGTCCCACCATAAACACTGTTACCATGGCATAAAATATCTTTTTCCAGCCATGCAGCCACCCCTCCAGTATACTGCTCACTGTCTTTCCATTGGCAGTTATGTTCTGGCACCCATGGCCTTCTTATACAATGTAACTGGAAGTTACTAGCCTGAGAGAGGCACTGGGAGTAGAGTTGGACAAAAACACCCAGAAAAACTGGATTCCCTCTCCCTGCCCTTCAAAATCTCCAGATGAATCCTAGACCTTTGGAGAGATATTTCTTTACTTTCCCCAGAACAGCCTAATGTTTAGGGTGCTCTTCTGGAACAGGGGAGGCTGAATTTCAAGTCCCTGTCTGAATCAGGTAGAGCAAGGACCTTGAACCTGATTCTTCTCCTCATCAGTGATTATTGCATAGTAGGAGAAGAGAAACTCTCTCTCTTGTTCTGGGCAGGAATTCCATCCTTGGAGAAACTGGCATGTACATTCGCATAGAAAGTTTTTGCTGAAAAACTGTTTCTTTAGAAAACTTGCTATCAGATCTGGTTGGAACCTCATGGGGGAGTCTGGACAGAACCAGGGTGTAAGCCAGATGATAAGGACATTGGTAGGGATGGAGAGGATATATGTAGGGACCTGGAGTAAAACCTGTTAGGCTGGCTCTTGCATTCAAGGTTAAAGGTTGGGTTTTTTTAACTTCTATAGGGAGTGTTCATCACTTATAAGGAAATCCCAACCTGACTGCTGTACTTGCAGGGCAGAGCAGAGCAGAGGAATCAGGAACAGTAAAATCAAAGCTACCCCATGGGGTCATGGACAGTGTGGGCTCTTGGCATGTGGAGCAGTTTGTGTTTGCTTGGAGGAGAGAGGATGAAGACTGAGCTGAGAGCTCTAGTGCTCTCAGGCACTCCCTGCCATCTCTTTTTGTGGGCACTTATCCCAACACCTTTGAGCCTGAAGATGTTACCTGCTGCACCTATAGCCTTAAATTGGTTGGGAGAGAATACAGAGCCTGGATAAACATCCTCTCCTTTGTCCTCCTCTCCCCCCAACCTGCATATAATATGGGAACACTTAATGGGAGAGAGCAGAACCCAGACAGAGGGGTACTACTACAGGTAATCACAGAATAAAGGCAGATGGTGGCACAATCAAAAAGTGTGTGTTTGGGGAGAGTGAAAATGTAAGTGTAAGAATAGTGTTAATCAATTGGTTCTGGGAGGTAAAATTGAATGTCTTGTGTTGTGACTGAGAGAAGGGGCACAGAATTGATCTGTGCTGGGCAGTAGGTCTGTATTGTGGAATTTAGATCTGCCTTAGTAATGTTAATTCACATAAATTGGAGCATGTGCCTACAGGTATGTGGTAATGATGTATGTTTTCGGCATGCTCAGGATGTGAGTAGTAAACCCATAACTTGATCAGACTGGGCATGTCTGCACACTCATTAATGCACCTTAGTTACTGTGCATTTAGTTTAGTCCTTGCTTAATATACTAACTAACTGTGCAGTAACTAGTTACTGCCAGCACAGTTATTTTGTGACACTTACTGCACATTAACCTAATAACACCGCACAGTAGGCTATTAACATGGTTTTTAACTGCCAAGCTACTGCACAGTGTTATTAGGCTAATGTGCAGTAAGCATCTTGTGTAGCTGCACCCACTACGTGACAAAAAAGGGGAAAATGTGTAAAGACTGTGTTTGCTTTGGTTTGGGGTGGGATGGGATGCATCTTTGTGTGTGGGTATGTGCATGCCTTAAACCTGATGGCAAGCACCTCTTATACATCCACTTCCCTGTCTAAACCACAGAGGATGTGAAGCTTTGGCAGATCCTGACTCTTTAGCTCAAGATATAGAGACCCATAATTTAGCCGTGGAGGTCCCTAATTAGACCCCTTGGGCATGTCCAGATGTGCAGGGGCATATGCCTTCAGCAGCACAAATAGTAGCAGTACAAATTTGTGCCACTACTTTGTGCCACAGCACACACCCCTGCATGTACACTTCATTGTGGGACGCTGTATCCCGCTTTGGGCAAACTGCTGTTGCCCAGTCCTCCCAGATCCTGGCATGCTGGAGCACCTGGGGCACAAATGGAGGATTGGAGATGTTCTTGCCTGGACCACTGCACATGCCTTGCATGTGGGGATGTGGCCCTTGTGTCAGTCAAGATAGTAACTGCCCTCTTTTTAGTTATGGGGAGAGCCAGGAACTATGGGAACAAGGACCATGGTATAAGTTTGTTAACTGTCTAAACAATTCCTCTCTTCTCTCTTGGATTTAACCCTTTGAAGTAAACATAATGCTGCCCAGGAGGGAGCCACTTAAAAGTAATAAAATGAAATTACAGAGTGGCAAAATTTAAGCTGATTATCTGGGAAATACTCCTTAGGATGAGAACCAATGGACTTGGGAATTCTTTTTAAAGGGAAGTCCTGTCTTTACTTGAGATGAGACACCAATAGAGGCCATCAGAATAAACTCTAGAGACAAACTTGAATTGGCTACGAAAAACCAACTGTGGGCATGTCTACACATTCATTTATGTACCTTTGCTACTGCGCATTTAGTACCTCTAATATGAGGTACTTCATAAAGGAGCCTGTGCTAATGCACAGTAGCAAAGGTGAACAGTTTTTTTTCTGACACTTAATGTGCTGTAGACTAATTCTACTGTGCATTAGTGCATTAGCAGTTTTTGCCATGCCATGTTAATGCGCAATAGAATAAGCTACTGCGCATTATGGCGTCTCATGTAGACGTGCCCTGTGTGTCCCTTCCACTTCCAGTGTGCCTCATGTGGGATTTAATTAGGGATCTATACATAGGAAATTTTGCAAGATAACTATATTGGAGAAGTTCTCTATGCAAAAGAGCACTTTAGCTGAATGGTTTATCCCAGTTTCCTTGAACAGAAAAAATAAAGCTATATTTTTCTGATAGAAATGTTTATAACTGTATAGCTTGCTAGAACATTTTTGCCAAAACTTGCTTTTTCATGAAGAGTGTCTCCATAAAACTTCTGCTATGAAGATTTTCAAAGAGGGGGAGAAAAAAGAAATGGGTGAGGCTGGGTGGTTTGGATATTGCTTGAGATCTGGATACTCTTGGGTCAAGAACCTGCTCTGACTTACTTGGAGTCATCTGGGATGAAAACTACTGAGAAACAGGCAGAACATGGATTTGAAGCTGAATCTCTTACATCCCAATCCAGCAACACACATACATATTTTTGTGCAAAGGCTTGGGGATTGTTCTAATGTGGAATGAAATGAAATTTTGTTTTGAAACTTCTGTAAAAGAGATTTGTTTAACAATGTTGCTTTGTGTTAAGCGTAGTTCTGGCCTTTCTTCAGGACAAGTATAAGAATCATTTCCTGACTGGACAGCTTAAATCAACTGATGAAAACAAATCAGTTAATACCTTTTATTTCCTCTGCTCTAGTAGTAGGACATTATTTAGTACATTAAGGAATTACACCTGTAAGGAGATATATAAGTCAATACAATACAAAATGCACCACTTAATTACTGACTTAACTTAAATGCTGGAATTATACCATGACTCAGTCTCTACAATTAGCAGGCTCTCTTGAATAACTGATATCTTCAACCCAAAATCCTGAATTTTTTTTCCTCAGATAAAATTTTTATTGAATTGCTATTGGTAAGCCTTAACCCTCTAACTATTCTTAAAAGACCCACTCGTCCCTAATAAGGTGAAAACTGATTAGACTGAATAAGTAGTTTTGACAGATGGAGAAAGATGGTATGAATGCTCAGAAAATATATGGTTTGTTCAGTTCTAATGAATGTACTTCAGAGCTGAACATTTGATTTGTAGATTCATGGGTCAGTCTTAATCACCAAGCATAGCAGGCAAATGAATGTGTTTTGGAGTGGGAAGAGAAAAAAAATCAGTGGCAAATGTTGATGGACACCTGCAGCAGTGAGACCAATTACAAACTATCACCAATTTTCAAAGCTAGTCCTAGTAGACAGTGATGCACACAGAATACAGATAGCAAAAATGGGAGTGTAAGTGGGTTGAAGGGGAGAGGAACAAGATTTTTATGGGAGGATGGGGAGTGCAAATGAAGTGGAATCTAAATCTTGCAAATGAGTGTTTGTCTTATGAATGTTTTGCCAGCCATTAAACCAACTACGTTTATAATAAAATAAAAAAGGTAATGGTGAAAAGCAAAGCAACATGAACACATTCTAAGTGCAGCTTGAACCGCCATCCAATCCTTCTTGGCTGAGGATGCCGGAGGGAGCACACGGTGCCCCCGGTATCCCCCGAACCTTGAGGCACCACCAGCAGCAGCAGTCGGCAGCTAAGGGACAGCTGCGGCAACGAGAAGGTAAGCCAGGGGAAGGGAGCGAGTGGGGCCAGGTGTGACCCTGCCTGACCCTATTTAGCCGCACTGGGTGGGAGCCGTACTCCCGAGCTGCACAAACAGGCACACTCTTTAGGGGCGCACGGGAGTTTGTGCCGGGGTTCGTGTAGGGAGGCGCACGAGGGAGGCTGCAGGCAGTGGAAGAGCCAATGGCAGCAGCAGCAGCAGCAGTAGTCGTCTCCAGGTAAGTGAGTGGAGGTGATAGCATGGGAGTTGTCATGCGGAGTGCAGCCAGGGCTCCTGCCCCATGGCTGCCTCCTGGCCAAGGGACCGGTGAGGCTTCCACGCAGGTGGGGCCACCTGCCTGTGGGGGCTGCCTGGCTTGGCCCTGGGGCTGAGTGGGGACACGGCGGCGGGGACTTCTGTCACCTGTCCCACCTGTGCCAGGATTGCGGTGCTGGAGGGGCAGGTGAGAGAGCTCCAGGCGGAGGTGAACAGGCAGCAGGAGATCAGGGCCGTGGAGGACGAGATTGACGGGTACTTTCTCTCTCTGCAGGACCTGGCCCCTCAGGCTGTCACCACCTAGGAGTCTGCAGGAGGCAAATGGAGGACGGTCACCTCCAGGGCCAGGCGGCATCACAGGCGGTGCGTAGCTGCATCAACTGTCACCTCAGTACAACTGGGGAACAGGTATGTGGGCCTGGCAGCACTGGAGGAGACTGGGCATGAGGAAGAAGGTAGGGAGGAAGCCACGCTCTCATCCAGCAAGCCATCATCCGTACCAACTGAGCATCATCCAGTGACCCAGAGGAAGAGACGTCGGGTCATCATCATAGGGGACTCCCTCCTCAGAGGAACAGAGGGACCCATCCGCCACACGGACCCCAATGTGAGAGAAGTGTACTGTCTCCCAGGAGCCAAGATTGGGGATGTCACAGGGAAGATCACTGACCTCATCTGGCCTTCCGACTACTATCCTATGGTCCTCATCCATGTGGGAACCAATGATGCGGCCCGGAGTAGTCCGGACCAGATCATGGATGACTGCAGGGCTCTGGGGGCCAAGCTTAGAAAGTTGGGGGCCCAGCTAGTCTTTTCGCCCTACTCCTAGTTAGTGGAGGCCGTCAGTGGCAGAGTGCCTGCATCCGTGAGGTGAACCGGCACCTCCGGAGTTGGTGTCATCACGCCAGATTTGGCTTCCTGGACCATGACCTGCACTTCATATCAGAGGGCGTCCTGGGGCATGATCTCCATCTCTCCCCCAAAGGTAAGAGTTTGTTTTCTTACAGGCTAGTTGACCTCCTCCAGCGGGCTTTAAACTAAGTTCGTCGGGGGGTGGGGATCCACAGCAACAAGAGAAAACTCAACCAGGTGTAGGACCCACCCAGGTAAGAGCTCAGGTATATACCAAGGGACCGGTTGTCTCTCAGGTAGGGGGGTGCCCAGGGCTCCCTCGGGGAGATTAAGGTGTCTCTTCACTAATGCAAGAAGCATGGGGAACAAGCAGGAGGAGCTTGCTCTCCTGCTTGCAAGTAGTAAAATCGACCTGGTTGGCCTAGTGGAGACATGGTGGGACGAAACATTTGACTGGGCAGTAGATATAGAGGGCTATAGGTTGTTTAGAAGAGATAGGAAGGGGGAAAAAGGTGGGGGGGTTGCACTCTATGTTAGGGAACAGTGTACCAGTTTTACCTTCCAAATGGGACCAGAGGAAGGCTTAACTGAGACCCTGTGGGTCAAACTTCAAGGAGGGCGGGGGGAGAGGGATCTGGTGGTAGGGGTTTACTACAGGCCATCACATCAGGAGGAAGAGCTGGATCTGGAATTCTCCAGGCAGGTGGGGGAGGCCGTGTGTGCAGAGGATGTTGTGGTCATGGGTGATACGAATTACCCTGACATCAACTGGGAGGAGCAGTCGGCCAGGTCTAGCCACTCACGAAGGTTCCTGATGTGCATACAGGACCTACACCTCGTGTAGGAGGTACTCGTCCCCACTAGGGAAAACGCCATACTGGATCTGGTGTTAGCCTCTGGGGACGACCTGGTGGAGGAGGTGCTAGTACGAGGGAGCCTAGGGGACAGTGATCATGAAATGATCCAGTTTGGTATTCAGAGAAAGGTGGGGAGGGTAACTAGTACAGCGCAAATGCTTGGCTTTAGGAAAGCCAACTTCGATGTGCTCAGGGCAGTAGTCAGGGAGGCACTCAGAGCCCAAGGTGTAGCTAGTATGGGGGTCCAGGAAAGGTGGTCATTCCTCAAGGAGGCTATCCTTGGGGCGCAGCAGGATGCAATTCCTTTGCACAGGAAGGCGGGAAAAGGGTCCAAGAAACCTTCATGGCTGAGCGCGGATATCCAGGCTGGCCTGAGGGCAAAGAAAAAAGCATACTGGTCGTGGAAGCAGGGGGCAGGGACAAAGGAGGAGTACACCTCCCTGACCCAAGCTTGTAGGGATTTGGTAAGGAAGGCTAAAGCAGCACTGGAGCTTAGATTAGCTTCTGGGATTAAGGATAACAAAAAGTCCTTCTTCAAGTATATAGGTAGCAAGAAGAAGTCTCAGGGTAACACTGGACCCCTATGAGGCAGGGCAAGGCAGTTGGTGACGGATGTGCGAGAGAAGGCAGAACTCTTCAACAAGTTCTTTGCCTCCGTGTTCCTGTCTGCTGACAATGGGGTGCTCTCGGGTGACAGCGTAGAGAGGCCCAGGAAGGATGCGAGTCCCCCGACTGTTAGTTCAGACCTAGTTAAGGACTACCTGGAGGGCTTAGATGTGTCCAAGTTGGCGGACCCGGATGACCTTCATCCGCGGGTGCTGAGGGAATTGGCTGGTGTCATTGTGGAGCCATTGGCATGGCTGTTCGAGGTGCTCGGGCCAAGTCCCTGAGGACTGGAAAAGGGCAAATGTGGTCCCTATTTTCAAGAAGGGGAGGAAGGAAGAACCTGGCAACTACAGGCCAGTCAGCCTCACTTCTATCCTGGGGAAGGTCTTTGAAAAAATTATCAAGGGCCCCATTTGTGAGAGCCCTGCAGGGGAAGTGATGTTGAGGGGTAACCAACACGGGTTTGTGCCAGGCCGATCCTGCCTGACTAACCTGGTCTCTTTCTATGACCAGGTAACAAAGAGCTTAGATGTGAAGGAGGATGTCAGTGTCATCTTCTTGGACTTCCAGAAGGCCTTCGACACGGTGTCCCACCCAATTCTGGTGGGCAAGCTGAGGGACTGCGGCACTGACGAATGCACGGTCACACAGGCGGCAAACTGGCTCCAGGGGCACACCCAGAGGGTGGTGGTGGACGGGTCGATGTCGACCTGGGAGGATGTGGGCAGCGGAGTCCCCCAGGGCTCGGTCCTTGGGCCGGTGCTGTTCAACATCTTCATTAGTGACCTGGACGAGGGTGTGGAGAGCACCCTGTTCAAGTGCGCTGATGACACCAAGCTGTGGAGTAAAGTGAATACACCGGCAGGCAGGGACCACATCCAGGCAGACCTGGATAGGTTGGAGAGGTGGGCGGATCTGAACAGGATGCGGTTCAACAAGGACAAGTGCAGGGTGCTGCACCTGGGGAGAGGGAACCAGCATTATGGTTATAGGTTAGGGGCTGCCCCCCTCAGCAGCACAGAGGCAGAGAGGGATCTTGGAGTCAGGACTGACTCCAGGATGAATGAGTTGCCAATGCGACGAAGCAATAGGCAGAGACAACCGCACCCTGTCGTGCATCAACAGGGGCATCACTAGCAGGTCCAGAGAGGTCTTGCTCCCCCTCTATGCGGCGCTGGTCAGGCCGCAGCTGAAATACTGTGTCCAGTTCTGGGCGCCACACTTCAAGAAGGACGTGGGGAACCTGGAGAGGGTCCAGAGGCGGGCCACTCATGTATGGGGGCCTCTGTGGCCAGCCCTGTGAGGAGAGGCTGAGGGATCTGAATCTTTTAAGTCTTCACAAGAGGAGACTGAGGGGGGATCTTGTGGCTGCCTACAACCTTATCAGGGGCCACCAGCAGGGACTCGGGGGAAGTCTGTTCACCAGGGCCCCCCTTGGAGTCACCAGGAACAATGGCCGCAAGCTGAGGGAGGATAGGTTCAGGTTAGATATTAGGAAGAACTACTTCACTGTAAGGGTGGCCAGAGCCTGGAATAGGCTTCCCGGAGAGGGGGTCCTCTCACCTTCCCTGGAGATCTTCAAGAGGAGACTGGACAGGCACCTGGCTGGGGTCTTATGACCCCTCCCACCCCCAGTGCTCCTTCCTGCCCATGGCAGGGGGGTCGGACTAGATCATCTGTCTGGGTCCCTTCCGACTCATTGATTCTGTGATTCTCTACTGACTGTGAACAAAAATACACAGCAGCTTGACAACTTGACAGCTGGAGTGTCAGACTGTACTTTGCAGTCCCTGTCTTAGCTGGGTTTGTCCAAACATGAATGTCCTTTTAAGAAGCAGGTCTGGTATTGAATCACCCGTTTAATTTCCTGGTTTAAATTAAAAATAAAATCTTTAACTGCCTTTTCCAAAAACACATAATGTACCCAAGACAAACTGGAACAGTTTTGAATAAGTCATTATTGCTCAAGTAAAAAGCTATTGCTTTACAGTTGTTTACATTTCTCTTTGGTTTGTTTCATGCATTCAGCATGACCTGCATTATTATTTATTTGCTTTGTGGTATCAGCCACAAAGTACTAAGCGTGGCCCACACACACACAGAAGATGCAGTCCTCCCCCTTCCAACACACACACACACACACACTTTCCTCCTATAGTGTCGGGGGGAGAGGGTGGAGAGGAATTGGGAATCTTGAAAATTTCCAGGTCCACAGCATGGACTGCAAGCTGCTTTGCCCTGACACTTTTAAGTCTGGGGAAATGTCAAAAACTAAACAAGCAACACAAATTTCAAGTTGTGCTGGGTTTTTGTTTTGTGATTTTTGTTTGTTTGCTTGTATGTGCATAAAGTAAAGCGAATTGCCAAAACCTCAATTTCTACTGAAGTCCCAATCAAATTAAAATACATCGGAGGTGTATGTTCAAATACACCATGTTCAAATAAATGTTTACATGAAAAAATCATGCACATGTACACAGTGACAACATTACACTAAACAAATGACAATTTCTTGTCACTTTCTGTCATATGTACATGGCTCCACCATCATGTATACAAACATCCCCGCTGGCATTTTTCAGTGCGGGGACACTGATACACATGATGCTCTGGGAACTTTAATCAAAGCGGATCTCGGAGCTGCTTTAATTAAAGCGCTCCACCCCCTACTCACAGAGCATGTATATAAACACCTGATGATTTCAGCAGACCTCTTGTTGCAGGATTAGATCCAATGCTGGGAAATATACTCTAATCACTATACGTGTCTCAACAGTTCTGTTGTTTTCTCTCTCGTGAATGTTATTAGATATAAGTCCATGCCCAGTACTGAGATCATTTCAGACTACCCTGAATGTTTTGAGTGAAATGATAACTCCACAAAAAGAAGAGGAGGAGGTTTACTACCAAAAAAATCCAGGAAGTGGAAAACAGGAAGATATACAAAACAGTACTGGCTGTGGCAGGGCACTTATGCTAGGGGCAGACATTCAAAAAGCCTGAGAATGAATTGATTCAATTTTTCCAGGTTAGTCTAACCTGGCTAGGCTGAACTGGTTTGTAACTGCACAAATATCCCCTCTGGACTGAAAAAATGCAAGCACATACCTGCAGTGGCTTGGGGTATAAGTTGGGGGGCGCTAGAGCAGCTCTCCCTTCCCTTCCATAGTGTTGAGCTGAGTCTAGGCCCTGGCAAGTCGGTATAATTAGGGAGGGGTTTCCCCCGCTCTCACCCACTCCCACTTCTGGCTGTTGACAACAGAGCATTGATTTACATAGCAGGGAGTTACACATGGAGTTGTTACCATTGATCAGCCCATCAGACAAAACAAAGCCTCTCTCATTAGTTCAAGCTCTTGGAGGAACATTACCAGCTACCTGCTGACTAGCTCCAAAAAGCCCTAAGCTGACACTGTCTTGTCTGCTTTTGTCCTGTCTCCCATAGCATGGACCGTAGTCAGCATGTGGTATGCTACCTAATGTTTAGAGGCATCTGTGTAAGGGAGAGGGGAGTGGGGAATCCCTGTTTGAGATGGAAGTGTGTCTGTGTGTGTGTGTGTGTGTGGGGGGGTGATCAGGAGGAAGCCAGGCAGACACCGCTGTACCTGCAGTCACTGCTGGAGCTCCAGTCAGGGAGCAGAGGGGCAGAGCCAGCCCTACTGGGCTGGAGCAAAGAGTTGCAAACCATCTGGAATGCTGGGAGACTCTGGTTTAACTTAAACCAGCAAGGGGTCTAGGACAGACATTGCATAAGTTGGTTTAACCCATATCAGTTAAGTCTGATACTACATTCAACCAGGTTTATCTCAAATCAGTGTCAGCCATTTTCAGACTGGTTTATGTGTACTGAACATCTGTTCTGTTACAGGTTTAAACCAGTTTCTGATCACTTAAACTAGTTTATGTGTAATGTCTGTCCCTAGCCTTAGAAAGCCTGCCACTTGAAGATGTCAGGAAGCCTGTAGAGCCACCGGCAGGTGGGGATCAGGGCTAATTATGGAGTCAGCTGACCCAGGAAGCCTGCAGGTGAGGCTTGATGGAGTCACCTGATTAGAGGAGGGCTGGGCTTAGGCAGGGTATAAGCTCAGAGCCTGAGAGCAGGATGGGCAGTAATGTCTTGGAAGCTGGTAGAGAAACATCACACAGCAGGAAGGCTGTAGCTCCTGAATGCCAGCAAGGAGAATAACATCTGAAACAGCTGGAGGTTTGGGTTGGAACTATGGGGATGGAGGAGGTTCCTAGGGTGGGGTCCAGAGCCCTGAGAAGGAGGCTTAGTGTACAGGGGCCTAATGAGAGGCCCCATGACCATAGAGAGTGAGGCTGAGTATTTAGGAGACCTACTGAAGAAAGGTCTGGGTGAACCCAGTGAGCTAAGCAGTGTTGGGGCCTATTGAGGGGCCCAGATGAGCCCAGAGAAGGAAGGGGCTGTGCTAGTGAAGATCTAGCACACACTGGGGGGCTCCAGGCGAGCTCAGAGAGAGTGAATGACTTATAGAGGGGCCTAAGAGGGTGGATCCACAGAGAAGTGGGGGCTGACAGCCAGAGAACTGACCCTGAAGACTAACCCAGGGCCCAGGAGGGGCTGAAGGTTGCAATAGGCCATAGCAGACTACCAGAGCCAAGATGGCCTGGAGTGCTCAACTGGCCCAAAGTGGGGCCAGGGCCTAGGCAAGGCCAAAGGTCTTTGTGTGGTCCTTCAGTACAGCACAAGTTATACTGTATTTTAAAATTTACCTCATCTCCACAAAGCCTAAGTTTTGCCTGCATATGAGCTGCTAAGAAGAACCCTGAGGGGGATCAAATCTGAAATCAATTGGCTGGAATCAGGGGTGATGCATAAGGGGTGCACGCGGGTGCACATGTACCCCCTGAGCGTGGCAGTGCACCCCCTACAAAAAGGCGCCACCAACAGTCGGCGGTGCCTGCAGGCGGTCGCCACTCACCACCATGCTGCTGGCACTGCCAGTGGTGTCTGTGGGCAGTCCGCAATTGCCACTGGCCGCCACCAACACTGATGGCAGTGCCTGTAGGTGGTCGCTGACCTCTGGTTGGCACTTGCCACCCCCCTGTTCCCCGTCAGCGCTGGTGGTGTCTGCAGGAGCTCCATGCTTACCGCTGCTGCGCTCCCACTGCTGCGGCACTCTCGCCACCACCAACGCAGCTGTGCCCCCCCAGCTGCCGGGGGCACACGTCGTTTATGACTGGAATAGCAGTCACTGTGGTCTCATGTGCCCTAAATTAAATACCAAGTTTCTAGAACCCAGAAAGCCATGAGTTCCCTCTTTTATTCTCTGTGGCTATTTATAATGTACCCATTTATCATGATATCTAGGCACAAATGGCATGGCTTCTTATCCAGGAAGGGGTCAAGGGGCGTTCAACCCAAGATGATGATGGCTGAAGCTAGGTCCTCCAAGAAAGAGGGATCAAGGAAAGGGGCCAGAGAGTCAGGGGCACAGATGTGAGATGAAGCCAGAGCCACGAGGCTCAGGAGGGGCATAAGACATCCAGGGGGAGCCCAGAGAGGGACAAGTAAGATCAGGAAGGCCTGAAGACTGGTTCTGGGTAAGACCTGAAACTGCACCATACTGAGGTTGGTTAGTGGGGTGGAGCTGCCTGTATCAGGGCAGCCTCCCTGAAATGCCAGGCATGGGCCAACCCAGGGAAAGGCGAGGTTGGGGTGCCAGAAAGCCTCAGCTCCCACTGCCTTATGGGTTACCCCATGGAGGGGGAAGACTAGAGGAACACACCCTGACAGAAAAGCACCAAGCAGGGAGACCAGGACCACATGGGTCCTGAGGCCCAGAGAGGAGCCAGGGAAGAACAGGGTTATGTGGATCCAGTGGCCCATGGAGGGGCCAGGAACAGAGTGCAGCTCAGTGAGGGGCTGAGAATAATGTGGGACTGGATGAGTCCAAGGGCCTGGAGAGTGGTCAGGAAACTGGAGGACCATAAGGGTCCAGGATGAGAAACCAAAAGGGCTGGCAGCTCAGAGAGGGGCTGGGAGAGAGACTGAGAGGCCAGGTAGCCCAGGGACAGCTTGTGCGAAGTAGAGGGGTTTGAGGGCCCAGAGAGGAGTCGGTGGAGAGACAGAGGGCTCTGGCAACCTGAGAGGAGCTAAGAGGGAGATGGAGAGGTCTGCCAGCCCAGGAAGGGGCTATGCCGGGGCAGACAATTATTTTGGGTGGAGGGCCACTTACCCAGTTTTGGCAGGCCATCAAGGGCTGCATGGGTAGCCCTGACCCTTGATAGGTGCCCCGCCCCCTGGTCACCATCTTGGGACCAATGTCCCAATGTCTTTGGTCCCAAGACATTGATACCTTGGTCCCATGTCCCAGGGCAAACACTGGTGAGGCCCAAAGCGGGGCACAGGCTGGCAGAGGTCTGTGGAGCCAGGCTGGGCTGCACCAGCAGGGAGAGGGGGGAACTGGCCTGGCTCCATAGAGCCCTTGCCAGCTGGGAGCCCACGCTCCTGCCACCTTGCTCTGGGCCCCGCTGGCACTGGCCCTGGGACACTGGCGCGGGCCCCCTGATCCTGCTGGCTCCCTGCTCACTCACTCCCAGTGCCCCCCAGCCCCACGGTACAGGTGGGGGGGGGCAGTGCACAGCCCTGACCCGCTGCTCACCAGCAGGGAAGAAGCTGGTGCTGAGCATGGGGAAAAGTGGGCCCTGACCTGCCCCGTGCCTGGGGTCCCGTGCTACAGACCCTGCCTGGGCCTGCCTGGGCCTGCTCTAGATAGCCCCACATGGGCTGCGAGTGGCTGCAGCAAGGAGTGCTAGCCATGGGGCAGGGAGGGGCTGCTTTCCTCTGTGCCAGGAAGGAGCAGGGAAGGAGCCTGGGGAAAAGCTGAGCATGGGGGGGTGGGGAAGAGGGGAAAGCTGCCCCTCCCCCACCCCGTGTCCAGTGCTCCCTGTTGCAGCCGCTCGCAGCCCACGCGGGGCTGTCTGGAGCAGGCACAGGCAGCCCCAGGAGGGCTGAAAGTAGCTGCAAGCAGCTGCAGCGTAGGGCTCCGGGCACAGGAGGGGCCGCTTTCCCCACACCCACACACTCAGCTTTTCCCCGGGGTCCTTCTCTGTCCTCCCCTCCCCTCCTTCCCCCTTACCTGTGGTTCCAGCATGGGGCAACCTCATGGTCCTAGGCCAGAAGCCCCCGCTGGGGCTTCCGGGTGGGGGGTGGGGTTGGGTGGGCCTTGCTGTTGTGGGAGTCTGCTGGGGCTTTCCTAGGGTCCTACTGCCCTTGGTTCGGGAGCTTCTGGAGGGGTTGGACATATTCAAGTCAGCCGGCCCGGATGATCTCCACCCTAGAGTTCTAAAGGAACTGGCCGAGGTCATTGCAAGTCCCCTGGCACAACTTAATGAGCACTCGTGGTGCTCTGGTGAAGTACCGGAGGACTGGAAGAAGGCCAATGTGGTTCCCATCTTCAAAAAAGGCAGGAAGGAGGACCCGGGAAACTATAGGCCAGTTAGTCTTACCTCGATCCTAGGCAAGCTATTTGAGAAAATTATGCTGGCACACATCCAGGAGGGGCCAGCAGGGGACTGCATGCTTAGGGGCAACCAACAGGGGTTCATCAGTAGCAGGTCCTGTCAGACCAACCTGGTGGCCTTTTACGATCAGATCACCAGATCATTAGATGCAGGGGTAGCAGTGGATATAGTCTTCCTGGACTTCCGGAAGGCTTTTGACACTGTCTCTCACCCTGTTCTCATTAAGAAACTGGGGGGCTGTGGTGTAGACACCCACACAGTCAAATGGGTTGCCAACTGGCTGGAGGGCCACACCCGGAGGGTGGTAGCGGATGGGTCCTTCTCAACCCGGAAGGACGTGGGCAGTGGGGTTCCGCAGGGCTCGGTCCTCGGGCCCGCACTGTTCAACATCTTCATCAGCGATTTGGACGATGGGGTAAAAAGCACCCTGTTCAAATTTGCTGATGACACTAAGATGTGGGGGGACGTGGGCACACTGGAAGGATGCAACAGGCTACAATCGGACCTAGACAGGTTACAAGGGTGGGCGGATGAGAATAGGATGGGTTTCAACACAGACAAGTGCAAGGTGATGCACCTGGGGAGGAACAACCGGCACCATACCTACAGGTTAGGGAACTCCCCTCCTGTCAGCACGGAGGCGGAAAAGGACCTTGGGGTCATCACTGACTCCAAGATGAACATGGGCCGGCAGTGTGGGGAGGCAGTTAGGAAGGCCAACCGCACCTTGTCATGCATCCACAGATGCATCTCGGGCAGGTCCAAGGAGGTGATCCCCCCCTCTATGCGGCACTGGTCAGGCCACAGTTGGAGTACTGCATCCAGTTCTGGGCGCCGCACTTCAGGAGGGATGTCGACGGCATGGAGAGGGTCCAGAGAAGGGCCACTCGCATGATCAGGGGACAACAGGGCAGGCCCTATGAGGAGAGGCTACAGGACCTGAACCTGTTCAGCCTCCAAAAGAGAAGGCTGAGGGGGGATCTTGTGGCCTGTTGTAAACTAGTCAGGGGGAATCAGCAGGCACTGGGGGAGTCCCTGTTCCCCAAGCACTGCCAGGAGTGACCAGGAATAACGGTCACAAGCTGGCAGGGGGTAGATTTAGGCTAGATATCAGGAGGCGCTACTTCACAGTCAGGGCGGCTAGGGTCTGGAACCAACTTCCAAGAGAAGCGGTGCAGGCTCCTACCCTGGGGGTTTTCAAGAGGAGGTTAGATGAACACCTTGCTGGGGTCGTTTGACCCCAGTACTCTTTCCTGCCATGGCAGGGGGTCGGACTAGATGATCTGCTCAGGTCCCTTCCGACCCTAGAAACTATGAAACTATGAATGGCCAGTCCTGACCCAGTACCCCTCACTCCTGACCCCCTGCCCCCACCCTGAGGCCTCAGCCCCCCAGTGTGTGGGGCAGGGCGTGGGTGTGAGGCATGGGGGCCTCCAAGCAGTCCCTTGCAAGCTGGAATTCTGAAAGCCTTCAAGGGAAAAGCCACGGTTTCCCATGTTTTTTCCTTTTAAAGGCGAATCCATTTTTAAAGTTTGGTTGATCCATTTTTTAAATTTGTTCACAACCCTTTCATATATTTCTGTGACCCACTTTTGGGTCGCAACCCACAGGTTGAGAAACACATATTTAGGGCACCTATATACATGACAGACCTCTGCTCCTGCACATGTTAATTAGCATGCTCCAGCAGCCTCCACATTACATGTATTCAGCTTCCCCCATTTCAAAATGGCAGTGGGGGTGCTTTAACTAAAACCTGTTGAACGAACTTTAGTTAAAATGCGCCTGCTGCCATTTTGAAGCATAGGATGCTGAATACATGTGATGCCCCTCATTCACCCTGGAGCATGTGTAGAGATACCCTGTTTGAACCTGTGAGTAAAAGGGCAGAAGCTGGACTGATAGGAGCCCAAGATGGAACTGGAAATGGCAGAAGCTGGATTAACAGAAACCGAAGGTGGAGCTGGGAGAGAGAAAAGTTGAAAGCACCAGATGTAGGAGGTGCCTTCATTGTGCTTAGAGATAAAGAGAAAGGAAGCCACAAGTGGGCTGGAGAATGGGCTAATTCCTAGTACCTGTTCTTAAGACCCTTGTTTCTTGCAGGGGCCTGTGCTGCATAGAACATGCCATTTCACAGTATGACAAACTCTTAAGTTTTCTGAGGGGGCCAATCCAAAATACACCAAACATATATTGCCACTATGGGGTTCCTGGAAGCAGACACTGAAGCTCAGAACTCCCTCCTCCAGCTGAGTGCCCTAATCAGTACTGTACACAGCCATGCTCCTTCTTGTTTGCTCATTTTCTGACCCCTGACTCCTGTATTCCTTTCTGCCCAATGGGATGGTTTCAAAATGAAGGGTGATGGTTGGAGCACTTTCCCAGTAGGTGGGAAGTGTGGGTGAGCACTCTAACCACTGAACTATTGTACAAAAGGTGGTTAGAGTTTCTACTCCAGCAACTGTCTTTTACAAGGAAAATGGTGATCTCTGCTCAGTTCCTTGGAAGAACACAGGCACCTAACTTTGGGAGAGGACTCTGAGCTCTAGATCCTGCATGGATGGAAGGGCCTGCCAACAACCCTGATTCACTTGTCTAAGCTCCAGAGAAAGGCCAGCAGTTCAGACACTCTCCTGTGCTGGGTAGGTAGCTCCCTGCCCAGCCTACTAAGGTACCTAGCTCTCCCCATGTATTGTATAGAGAATCTATATGTTCTTGTTTCTTCCTTTTCAGTTGGACTCTGGAAGCCAGGTACCTAAAAGCTAGGCAGTTCAGTGCCTGACCCTAGACAAAATCTTCTACTGGATCTAGCCATTAATTTCTTACATCACATCTGCAGCCTCCAAATGAGTAAATAACTGGAGAGTTTGGGTCAGTGATTGGTAGTGGAAGAGAGTATAATTTTAAGGTGAGTTCTGAAAGTAGAGATGGCCATCTCATTGCGTATTAGTCATGCACTGCAATTCATGCATTGCAAGATGATGCTGAGTCCAACTCTTGCATCCTTCAGATAGGTGAATCTTTTTGACAGAGATGTCATGAACAGTCCTTGCAGAATGCTCTTGGACTAAAACAAGCATATCCAATGACTTATAAATGAGTGACTGAACCACTGGGAGGAAGAAAAACAGAAAAGCTCCTTCTTTTGAAGGGCTGTTTGTATTTGATTTAATGTCTGTTGTCATCTTGATACTGTGGTGAGGCATGCCCTAGAAAGGCTATCACTAGACTTTGTGAAATAACAATATACAGCAAAATGCAGCAATAATTAATAACATGTATGAATTATGGTCATGTGGTAACTGCTGCAGGCGGGAAGAGGGGCACATCCTGCATTTTATTTTATTCCTGGCTGATGCAGGCATCCTATTTGGTGGGAAGCTACAGGGTGTAGGGCTGAGCTACACTATAAAAGTTATACTAGTATATCAGTCAGGAGCGGATTATTTTTTCCAGTATAGCTGTACTGGTATAAGCCCTAGTGTGAACACGGTTACACCAGTACAGCCACATCTTGTAAGAGTGCTATTTCCAAACCTGCATAAGATCCACCTCTGTGAGCACTTCTGACTGCATCCATATCAGGAGGGCTTTGCCAGTTTAATTCTCCTCCTAGAATTGAAGCATCAAAATGTTCTAGTGAAGGCCAGCCCTAAGAGCTACTGTAGTGCTCTAAAATGTCCTGGTCCTAAAATCAGTGCCTCTAACCCTGAGAAAACCACACTGTGGAACAGGGGAGGGGAAGGGGGCATCTAAAAGCAATTGGCAAGCCTGGTGTCTTTTATGCTGCTCTCTTTATTCTGTATGGGAGAGAAAAAATGGCAAGGCTAAAGAAAAAGGGGCATGGTCAGGATGCCCCCATTACTAGACAGTCTGCTGCTTTGATTTCAGTCCCTTTAGAGCTACTAGAAGTGGGTACTAGTTACAACAATTGTTAAGCAACTCTAACTCCACATAAAGTAGGCAAGAAGAGAAGTGTGAAGTTAAGCTCTGTGTGGGCTGTGGGCTATGTGTGTAGCTCAGCATTAGCCCAAGATCACAGTTGAGGGCACTGAGCCCAGTATCACAGCCCTATCACTTCCTATATACATGCCCCTACTTCAGTCTGTTCAGTTATCATCTCCACTCAAGTTGCTGGTCTCATTTTACCCTTGGAACTGACCTAACAACATTTTTTCCACTTGTGGAGGAGGTTAATAAGTACTTCCAAGATTCAAACCACTGAGCACTAGGAGTGAATCTGACTGCACTGAGATGCCCTAGGCTAGGGACAAACATTACACATAAACCAGTTTAAGAGATCAGAAACTGGTTTAAACCTATAACAGAACAGATGTTCAGTACACATAAACCAGTTTGAAAATGGCTGACACTGATTTGAGATAAACCTGGTTGAATGTAGTATTAGACTTAACTGATTTGGTCAAACCAGTTTATGCAACGTTTGTCCTAGACTCCTTGCTGGTTTAAGTTAAACCAGACTTCCCCAGCATCTCAGCATGCTCTCTGGGCTGGGTGGGGCTCTCTGCTTCACAGCAGAGCTGGCCCCTCTCTTCTGCTCCCTGGCTGAAGCTTGGCAAAGACTGCAGGTTTCTCCCTCCTCCCCCACCCCCTCTTTGCTAAGCAGGAATTCCCCTGTCCCCCCTGCCTTACACTGACACACAGTAGCTAGCAGACCACATGCTGGCTATGGTCCATGCTGTGGCAGACTGGACAAAGACAGAATCAGCAGGTAGCTGGTAATGTCCTTCTGTTGTTTTCTTAATGGGGTGATAAACACTGAGTTAAGAATAATAAACACCATGTTATCAATTCTCTGCTGGGTCTTCAGAAGAGCGGTGTGAACTCCTCCCTAATGACAGTGTCCTGCCAGGGCCTGGCCACGCCCCTCTTGGCTCAGCACTGTAAAATGGAAGAGATTGCTGCTCTAGCACCTGCCCTGCCCCAGCTTTTAGCCTGAGCCACTGCAGGTATGTGCCTGCCGGTCTGGGATGTCCGTGTAGTTACAAACTGATTTAGCCTAGCCAGGTTAGACTAACCTGCAAAGATTGAATCAATTCAGGCTCAGGCTTTTTGAATGTCTGTCCCTTGTCCTTGAGCCTTTTGCTATGGAGACAAATTACATTAATTCAAGGCTTCAGAGATGCAAGAAAGAATCAATTGTATTAGAAAGTCAGACAGGGACGCATGGGTACTAGATACTAGAAATGGACCAAGATATAACCTGAGTGGATTCATAATAAAGTAAATGCCTAAGCCTTATTTTATCTTACTGCTGCAAATTTGAGACATGGTTTCAACACCCTAGGAAAACACCAGTAAGCTGTGCCCAAAGACTTTCAGAGCTCTGGAGAAATATATGCAACCAACTCATAAGAGGACCAATTATCTGCACAAATGATAGCAAATTAAAGCAGAAGTAATTCCTTAGAAAATTAGTATAAAAGTTTTATATGGAGCCAGAACATCTAAAGCATAGATTTAAAGAGTCATGGAAAAATACTGAAGGAATTTCAGCATGAGGCAAGGGTGGGCAGCCTTGTGGTTAAGGTACTAGAGTAGGTTTTGGGAGATCTGGGTTCAATTCCTAGTTTTGGTGCGGAGCCGATGTGTGAGTTGGGGGATGAGGGGGGAGTTACTTTATTCTCTGCATGCCTCAGCTCCCTATCAATGTATTGGTATAAAAATGTTTCCTTTGTATTATCTTTTACCCCTGCTTAGACTGTAAACTCTTTTGGGAGCAGGCACTGCCTTCTATGTACATGTACAATGCCTACTTGATGGGCAGTAGGTAAGAGCAGGATCTTTCAGGTGCCACTGCTAATAAAATAATGTTTGATTCTGGGTTTAGATTAAGATGTTCAATCCCATGAATCTGGCTGCTGTGACTCAGAGCATAAGCAAACGCAGGAATTCCACAGAGTGGCTGCTTACAACCTGTGATGAAAATAAATCACATCTTGTCCTGTTCTGAAAATATAAGGAAAAGTTTTTGAAGTGCAGCCAATCTCAACGTTAAACAGAGCTGCTCAAATAACAGCTGAACAGTTGCAGCACTTATAAGTCCCCTTTTGTACACATTTTGAAGAAGGGCAGCATTATGAAAGACAAGGGTCCATACAAATTCAGACTACAGTCAAGAAAGGTTTAATTGGCTAGATCCCTTTGCAGCCTTAAGCCCTCCTTCTCTGTTAAGGCTGAACTTCAGCCATGGGATAAACAGCTGGCCTTTGCAAGGTGTAAGTACATACAACTTGCCCCTACAATTTGCCTTCTCAGGAAAAGACTGGGGGAAGATAAGGAGTGTGGGAATGTAACTATGTTTCATTCTACACACCAGGGAAAGGTACTGCAGAGTGGCACAAAACATCCCAAAACATTATGGGATATCTCATGACAGGCTGGAGAAGAGGTCATGGCACTTGTGCCTAGATACCACGATAAATGGGTACTTTATAAAAAGTGAGAGAATAGAAGAGGGAACTAATGGCTTTTTGGGTTTTATAACCTCGGTACTTGATTTAGGGCACATGAGACCACAGTAGCTGCTATTCTAGCCAATCTATTTCAGATCTGATCCCTCCTGCTTAGCAGCTACATGCAGCCAAAGCTTGGGCTTTGTGGAGATGAGGTAAATTTTAATATACAGTATATGTGCATAATATGCACTGTACTGAAAGAGATGCAAGAGCTGAGTCCAGGAGTAATACAAGCAATATAAATCCAACTCCAGACAGGAGGAACTGGCAGTGTTCTAAACAGACTTCCTATTAGGGTTAAAAACATGCAAAGAACAGGGAGGCTGGTGAACTGCATCAGCACTAGCAGGCATTTTGTAAATACCCGGTGATACTTCAGGAACTCCAGCTACTCTATTTTGGGCTTAGCTGGTATAAATGGAGGTTGATTAATGGGAAACTTAAGTGGAACTCCCAAACTTTCAAGGTTCAAGGTTTCTCATACTTAAAAGCAAGCTGCTGATAAAGATAAACTCTGTAGGAATTTGCCTCCCCCTTTCTTCTGGAGTTCCTTTGTCTCAGGGCATAAAAAGCAAGATCTGATACCCTTTAGCTTAGGGGTTAGCAAAATATGGCCCATAGGCCAGATCTGGCCTGCCAAGGGATTCTGTCTGACCTGTAGCAAGTCCCTTGCTGTCATTGCTCAGTGCTCCTGGCCCCAGCCCCTGCCCACCCATGCTGCTCCCTGCCCTCCCCTCTGCCCCCCGTGGCCCCATCTGCCCAACTGAGTGTACCTTGCCTACAGTGGTTGTGG
This sequence comes from Crocodylus siamensis, assembly GCF_052110815.1. Lineage (NCBI taxonomy): Eukaryota > Metazoa > Chordata > Crocodylia > Crocodylidae > Crocodylus > Crocodylus siamensis. Next base: position 163,935,210 of record NC_143395.1, read on the forward strand.
CCGATTTCCATGAATACCTTATCCACCTGTTCTGTCTAGTGCCCCTGGCAGTGGCTGCAGGGCAGACATGCCCAGGCCGGATAGGATTAATTGCATGCCCTTTCCTTGCCACACTGGACTGAGTCAGGACCTCCCCACCACAGCCCGCAACAGGTCATCAAAATTTCTAAACTGGTCCTCCAGCCAAAATAATTACTCACCCCTTCTCTAACTTAATCAGCACAAAAAGCCAGCTTCTTTCAACAGGTGAGCATCTTTTAACTATCACCCCATTAGCAGTCCTTAAACACCAGGCACTTTATTCCTGTTGAAAGCAGTCTATCTATCGGTCCCTGAATATATGGGCCCAGTTACTTTCCTGGGGATTAATATGCCTCAGTGGAGAGTACTTTCATGAGTAACTGCATGCACAGTACTGTATGAATGTAACTGGAAGAAAGGTAGCATTCCAGTCAAGCTTTCCTCCCCAGTACATACCCAGTACTGCCTAAGCACACAGCCTATCTCTTGGGATTTCCTTTAACATAAAGTAATGGGGCCCAAAATCAGGGCTGTGCGTACAAACATAAAAAGATTTATGTCAGTCAAAATGCTCATCCCTCCTCTTCTCCAAGGCAGAGAACCATTCAGTGTTTTATGATTCCAGGTTGGAGGTAAAGAAGCTACACAGTCTATCTGGTCAGATGAGTCAGAGAAATAGTTCTGTGCTTCCCCACAGTCAGGAGATGGGTTATTTGAATCCTGTTAACATTCCTTGGCCATCATCTCATTTTTTTTTCTTTTTGTTTTTTGTACTGCTGCATCTGCATCCAAATGTGATCAGGGCAGAGCTATGAAGAATTTGTTCTTGTAAGGTCTCTTGTGTCCTGCTTATTGCAGACGAGCCAGAAGAGAATAATTTATCTGAATGATCCTACCTACCACTGCCACTCAGACTTATAATTTACAGGGATACCTTATTTACCCCGCTTTTGAGTGACGTAGAACCAAAGGCAAATGGCCAAATACAATGTTTTAGGAAAATCAAAATCATTTCCATTTTTGACCCTCTATTTTTGTGGATGAATGTGTATTTGTATGCATGCGGATATCTATGAAAGAATCAAATGCCTTACACAAGAACAATTCAATACATTGCTGTGAGTACAGCACAAAGAATAATAGCTCTGTTCTTGCAGAGATTGGAGAATACCTTTAAAAAGTGAAGCAGGGATATAAAGCAAAGATTGTGAAGTACTGGAAAAAATGCTAAGGATGAATCAGAAAGTGTCAAGATTTCACACTGTCTGTGGCTCTTTATTTTATCTAAAAATTATAAAAGAATAAATTAGGCTTTAGGGATATATTGAAATATTTTAAGCATTCTCCGAGAGCATACTGAAAACATTAGCTTTAATATAAAAGGGAGAATGTCAAAAAAGATTTCTGCTTTTTTAGAAGTTTCTTTTCCTGAGATGCTGAGAATATCTTTGATATTTGAAAGAAAGTATTTTGAAAATCAGCACTGGTGATGTGATACTGGATAGCCCAGGTCAAACAGGACAGGATATTATTTAATTGCTTTTCCAATTTTCCCTGCTTGCAAAACTGTATTGATTTCTCACCAGTCTGTTTCTGGTTTCTTGCAGAGTCCTGTTGTTTTTGGGTGTCCAGCACTCCATAGAGAAACACCCATGTTATGTGTGTGTGTGTATGTATATGTGTGTGTGTATATACACACACACATATATTTGTTGCATTCATTGCAATAGCTTCTAAGAACCCCAGTCCTGGCCCAGCCCAGCTCCCCCTTATGTCAGGTGCTATGCAAAGAAAGAACAAAAAGATGGTTCCTGTTGCAAAAAGCATGCACTGCAGTTTTAAAATGTTCATGGAACCATTTCCATTAAACTCTCATGGGAACAATTCTGTCTGTGCTGTGCTTCACAAGGCAGTCCAGGTTGTGAAAGAGCCTAGACTCCCCATGGTACACTCTGGGGACTGACGTTTGCATTCTGAATGCTCCCCCTCCACTGAGAGCTGTGAAGGAGATAGTGGGAGACAAGGGAAACTCTTTCCTAACCAGTCATAATGCCTTTTCAGCCTGGCGTACAGAGAACGTGCTTCTTGAAAGGGCATGTATTCAGCTCAGGGGTTATGCCTGGTTATCCTCTTCCTATCACCAGAAACATTACCCTGTGTCCAGATTTATCCTTGATGTATATCTACTAACTGCAAAGATTTTACACCAGGGATTAATCTGGCTCACTGGGTCTAACCCAACTTTGGCAGCAATTCAGCAGTGCAAACACCAGGAAGACGATTCTTTTGAATCATATTAACAGACCATGGCAAACATTGTGAGATTATACTTACATTACTCTGTGTGAAGCTGAGGAAATGAATGCAAACATGAGCCTGGGGAGGGCTAACATGAGTGTGTGTCTGCATATGTTTTAGTTGGATTAGGTTGCTACTGTAGAAAATGAATACTAATGATATAGTGTATATATATGGGGCCAAATATATCCCTGGTATAACTTCACAGATTTCTGTGACATTGCACCAGAAATGGCTGCTATTACTTTGGTTAGAGATCTACCAAAAATGTGATTTTGAGGATTTTGTGGCTTCCGCAAAATCTGGCATTGCCCACAAAAGCAGGCAATGCCGTGAAATCTGCGAAATCCACGGGAAAAAGAAAAAAAATACAGAAGATAAAATACTGGCCTCCCAGAGGGAGGTGGCAGTTCTCAGGGCGCTGTGGCAGCCCTCTAGGGTGGGGAATAGGGGCGGCGGGGCTGCTGGCAAGATGGAGGTTGCCTCTGCCACTCAGCACTGATTGGCTGCGAGTGCTGCCTGTCATGCGGCCTTGAACCTCTCCAATCAGCAGTGATGTGCAGGGCTGCAGGATGGACAGCCCTCGCAGCCGATCAGTGGCAAGGGACGGGGCCACTGGGGGCCTCAGTCAATAAGAGCTGTGGGGGGCCCACTGCGTTCTGTCTGTGAAATGGCTGCTGGGCCCCATGTGCTCCCTGTGAAATTGGCAGGCAGCCACTGTGAATTAGATAGGTCCCTAACTATGGTCTTTACTGATCCCAGAATCCTTTAGCATCAATTTGTGCAGAGAAGCTAGGGAAATAAGGATGGTGTTGGTTGATTTCCATAACTTGATTAGAAACCCAAGAAACTACATGGAACTTATATGCCTGCTGCTGCAGCTCTAGAGAAAAAAAAAATCCAGATCCTGAGCTGGCTTCAGTGCAGCTGTATTTGCAGTGGGGCCTGAGTTCAGTCTGCTGGGGTTGCAGAGGTGTTCCTTAACACAAGGTCATCTCCCACACACAAGACAAAAAGGAGTATTCGCAGGCATAAATCTATGGACTTCAACCACAGTCCAGCAGAGTCCTTCAACCTCACCTGCCTCCCTCCTCCCTCCCCCCTTAGTGAGCGGGCTTACTATGATCAGTGTTTCAGTTTCTTCTCCTCCACTCCATCTTGGCTCCTTTTAAAATCTGGCTTCCACCCAGCCTACTGACACTGCTCTCACTGTGGTCTCTAAAGTTTTATCAGGATCTCTACACTCCATCTTCATCCTCTTCCACCTGTTGGCTACTTGAACACTATCCATCTATTGTCATCTATAACTGGGCTTTGGCAACGTCTTCCGTATCTCTTCTTGTCTCTCTGACTGATCTCTCAGAATCTATTTCAGTGGGTCGTCATGCTTTCTTCTCTTGGTGTCTCAGGGAACAGCCTGGGCCCCTGTGCTTGGCCCCTTTCTCTTCTTACTTTGCACCCTATCTCTCACAAATCTTACAAACTCACAAGACTTCAACTACCATTTCTTGACTGATGATTTCCAATCAGTTTCATCATCCCTGACTGTCTCGTTCTGCATCTCATCAAGTCCCCTCACGTCTCCTCTCAAATATCTTCTTCTTCTAAGTTGAAAATGGCAAAATGAGACGCTCTTTATCTCCACCTAAGCCATTTTCCCTCTGTGTCTCTCAATGCTGATGCCACCACCATTCTCCCCATTGTTCAGGTTTGCAATAGGGGAGAGTATTATTTACTCCTTCTTCTCCTTTATTATGTGCATTCAGATCCACTCTAAATTTTGGCCCTCTTTTTCCTTAGTATGAATAAGACAGCTTCCTTTTTTTTTTTTCTATCTCCAAAGCCAAATCTCTCTTTCAAACCCTCATTACACACCCTACTTTGATCATCAAAAGAGCCTCCTCTAGCCATTCTACAGCTCCTACCGCTCCCGTCCAGTCCCTACAGATTTACTGCTCATGATCCAAATGAGGTGAATCAGTGGCATTTGCTGCTGTTTGTATTTCTGTAGCACTAAGAGCCCTAGTCATGGACCAGCACCCCATTGTACTAGGCAACATACAAAAGAGAACTTGTTTCTGCAATTAATTTTTTGGTCCTCCCTTCCTCAAATAGCACTGAGGTTAATCTGTGGCAGTGATAGCTGTAGGTTTCTACTTTGGTTAATTCAGGTAACACACTGTCACATGATTTAAAGTCTAATAAGTGGATTAGGTATCTGCATGAATAAGAAAACCATCTGCAATTCTAGCGAACTGGGATAAGATGTAAAGATTATCCATTTTCATGCAGCTAGGTATAAACTAAGAGCAGGAAGAACTTTTTCTTCGTGTTGTATTATTAACCAGTTATAAAAAGTGTGGAAAATTTACACTCTCTTGTAAAGTATAAGGTATTATCTGCTCTTTGAAGCAGGGTATCCAGTTAGATGGACCATTGATACACTGCAGTAAATCAGTTATTATCTGCCTACTCAGGATTCCTAACACTGTAATGCTAATTCAGATAGGTGTCTAAGGCATAATTCCAGTCATTATAGTCTACATTTTAAGCACTAAATAATCCTGAATGTCTACCTATAATAGCAGTTTTTCCCCCTTCATTTTAAGGATAGGAATGCTGCATTCTTCTTTCATCAGACCTCGAAGTACAGTATCATAGAAATGCAGTTCAATCTGCCACATTATGTAGAGCCATTCTGTCCTCATTATTGTGTATAGTATGAAAAAAAAGCCAGGATTTTTAGCTGACTGTGCTACATGGAACAATCTGATAGCAGGAGCTTATTATTGTCATTCAAAAGAACATTTGTTTAACCAGATACAGTCAGGAAAAATTACTTTAATTTTTAGGAACATTATTTTCTACAGAAAAATGTCCCTGTTCCAAGCAAAGTCCAGACCTACTACAGTACCACATGCTACTACTTTGTTCTGAGGTAGGTTAGAACAGGGTTACCCAGGCTCTAGCTGCCATACTAGAGAAATTATCCACTTTAATATTATCTTGCATTGATATGTAGTTCAGATAACACAGTAAGGAGCAGCACAAAATAACCCAAACACAAGGATGCCAATGATTGCACAGCTATATATGGTACTGTACACACAGAACCACTGACATGAGCCTGTCTTTTTTCATAGCTTTCATAGATTTCATAGACATCTCATACATACACAGATCAAATCACGAGCACAAGTTTCCCTAATGTCACTTCCCAGAGTTGCCACAGGGACTAGCTAACATGGCTGATGGCACTCAGTCTTTCACAGACTCACAAGCAGGTGGCCAGGGTGTTCCCAGGGTGCTTCTAGCACTGTGTTTAAAGTTGAACTAAATGCTTTTCCTGTGCTGCACTTGCTACAGCACTTCCTGGAAAAAATGTGATGTAGCTGCTGTTGGGTGCACCTCCTGTGCTGCTTTATAGTGTCTCCAGCATGCTTGTTGTCATGCAACCTTGTGGTGCTCCAATGGCATCTACGTTACATTTATTTGGTACTTGGCACACCTGGGGCAGGAGCAAGTGGGCAGGCTGTGTTTCCCTGGCAGTTCTCCTTAGGGTGGTTAGAGATGGTGTAGCCATGCCCCACGTGGTAGTTTGTGAGTGTGCTTCCACTTTAGCCATAGAGGCATTGCATCTGCTTTGGGCTTATGAAGGAATAATGCCCCCAGTCAGGGGTGGATCCAAGGGGGATACAGTGGTCCTTGGACCCATATTATTCAGCATCTTCATTAATGATGCAGACATCGGAGTCAGAAGCAGACTGGCCAAGTTCACCAACAACACTAAACTTTGGGGTAAAGCATCCACACCTGAGGACAGGAGGGTGATCCAGGCCAACCTTGACAGGCTCAGGAAATGGGCAGATGAGAACTTGATGGTGTTTAACACTGAGAAATGCAAGGTTCTCCACCTTGGGAAGAAAAACCTGCAGCATCCTTATAGGTTTGGCAGTGCTATGCTGGCTAGCACTACAGACAAAAGGGATTTGGGGGTCATGATTGACCACTAGATGAACATGAGCCATCAGTGTGATACTGCTGCTAGTAAAGTGAGCAAAATGCTGGCTTGCATCCATAGATGCTTCTCAAGCAAATCCCAGGATGTCATTCTCCCGTTGTACTCAGCCTTGGTGAGGCCACAGCTGGAGTACTGCGTCCAGTTTGGGCTCCATAATTTGAAAAGGCTGTAAAGAAGCTTGGGAGAGTCCAGAGAAGAGCCACGCGCGTGATAAGAGGTCAGGAAAACAGACTTTATGATGAGAGGCTGAGAGCTATGGGACTCTTCAGCCTGGAAAAGCGCAGGCTCAAGGGTGATCTGATGGCTGCCTACAAGTTTATCAGGGGTGCTCACCAAGGTCATGTACCCACTTTTGTAACACACTATCATTTTAGTCTTAAGAATAAATCGCAAAAAGCAGGGTGCAGGAGGACCCATATATTAATTGTTTTTCAGTTACTTGAGCAGGGTGGAATAGCATCACAATCAGGCACCAAAATCCTCTAGGTATCTGATAGATAGAACAGGATCTGGCCCTGTAGTTCTTTAACCATTTCCAGAACTGCTTACAGCCTCTTTCCTTAGCACATCTCTGGTTGCACAAATTAGAATCCTTAGTGTCCATAAAACATGTGATATTAAAGCAAAATCTTAGTGCTATTAGCTGGATGGCAAATTATGTTGGAAGGGCATAGCCTGCACTGTATTTCCCAAATTCTAACTAACCATAGTTCCCAAATTCTTTCCTTTTTCTCCTTCATACAAAATCCTTTCCAAAAGTACCTTTTATTTTGAGGTTATTATAGATTATTAGCAGTCAGGCCAAATTCTTTCCTAGGCAGACAATACCAATATAGCCCTCATGTTTCTCAAACATCTTGCTCAGAACTATTTATAATGCTTGGATTTTTTTTTAAACTAACTCTGCACAAATTCTTCCATTTTGTTCTGATTTGAATGCACTGTTGCTTCTCTCATAACTCAACTAAATGTTCTGCCCTACAGCAGCACTTCACGTAGCACTTTTCACCTTTGGCATTTTGTAAATGTTAATGAATCCTTGTGATACTCTGACATGGGTCATCATAATCATTGCTTTGCTAATAAAGAAAGTAAAGCAGAATTAAAGCCTGTAGTTTTTAAACACATGTAAGCACCTAACTCCCTTTGGATTCCCACTGATTTTTGGTGAGAATTAGGTGCTTCAATTCCCTGTGGCAGGGCACTTTTGGGTGCCTGGCACTTTAAAGCTGGGAGGTATGGGCCAGCAGTGATGAGAAGGCCATTTTAGATCCAGGCCCACAGGGCAGAGGCAGCAGTCTGCTCAGAACATCCTTGGAGGTAAGGGCAGGAGCTATGGGGATGGTAGGAGGCTCCTGGTCCTGGGTATGAATGAAAACTGCACCCTGCTGGGGAAGGATGGCCTGGTGGGGGTACCCATGGTGAGGTAGCTCCCCAGAAATGCCAGTTTAGTTGCTTCCTCAGTGAAAGGTGGGGAGGGGCGCCTTAAAATCCCAGCCTCACATCCTGGTGGGTTACCCAAACTAAGGGGCAGGCATGGAGGCCAGGCATGTCTACAGACACCTGAGCCCCACAGGGATGTAAGACCCCAGAAGCCCCACAGAGGGGCAGTAGAGTGGCACAGAAAGAGGGGAGGAGATTGGCCCCAAAGTGGGGCAGTTATGTATGGTAGGCCCGCATAAAGTAGGGGCGTTGTTATAACCTAAAGGACTGTGAGTAAGCAAAGTGTAGAGTAGGAGTGAAGGCTGCTCTGAAGGGCTGTACCAGAGGGTGTGTTAAGTAGGGCTGGACAACAAGAAGGGCAGCACATGGGCCAACCCCCATGAGTATATGAATGTGGAAAGTTGCCCTGTTGGGGGACATGGGCAGAGTCAGTTCAGAGTTAGGCACAAGGCTGATGCTACACAGAATAGGGGAACACAAGTTACCCAAAGGGTTGCATGTGCAGTGCCAGCACGAGAGTAGTTAAGCCTGATGGCCCACAGGGTTTGCTCAAGGGAGCAAGGCAGACTGTGAGCAGCCCAGTGAGGGGCAATGTGCAAAAGGCCCTGTGAGAGAGGGCGGAGTGGAAGAGGCCCCAGTGAGAGGGGGGCGCTATGAATGAGGCCCCGAAAAGGGCAGTGTGTGAGAGGCCAAACTGTGTATCGAATTTTGCCAAGCCTTAAGCTGGAGCTGTAATAATAATCTGGATGCCTTCTGCGACGCATGGGACATGATAAGAGAAAGTCAGAGTCGTGTATAGCACCCCCTGGCATCAGGGCATTAAAATGGGCAGCAAGTCGTGGCAGGTGAGACTGCCATACAGACAGGTGGGCGGGCCAATGCTGAGACCTGGCCCTGAGTTGGCCCCCTGTCACATTCCCCTAACAATCTGACTGTGGGTGGCCTGCCTAAGATCACTGTCAGAACCATGACTGAAATTCTGGATTTCCTGGTTTAAACCATCCCTGTCCTCAAGGCCTTCCGCTATGATGAAAATAAAACAGATGCACTGGGGCTATTGGTCTGCTTTCTGTTAAAAATTAGGATGTCCTTGAAAGGTTGTGATAGAACTCTAAAAGCTCAATTTGCTTAGCAGGTACTCAGTCCTAAACTGTTACCATTGATATTATTTCTTATTTACATAGCACCAAGAATTGTACTAGGCCTTGTACAATCAAGCCAAGCAGACTAGGTCCCTGCCCTAAAAGTCTGTAATCGAAATAGACACTGTCCAGACAAATCATGAGCTGCAGCTGAAAGCAAAGTGAATGGCACTGTTAGTCCCAGGAATCTGTTAGTCCCAGACTTTTTAGACTCAAGGCATTCTTTGAAAGACTCGAGGTACTGCTCAAAGAATGCTAGCTCTTAGTTTTCACTAGTCTTTGACTGTAGAAAAATAATAGAGCATTTCTTCTGCTGCAAAGAACTTGTTCTGATCTGTTGTGGTCTTTGTTTTTGATACTATGGGTTCCTCTCTAAAATCTTTAGGTTTATCTTGGGAATCCTGTTTGTATACCCAACAGTGCTAATATTGCGTGACATCCTGGAAGGACCTCAAGGCACATGGCACTATGGCACCCTGGTTGAGAATCACTAGCAATGAGACCTAGAGTTCCTATGACAAAATGAACTGTAGCTCACCATGACATTTTTAACATTACAAGGGAAATTCTGTGAACTTCATGAGTTGCTTTATGATGTCACATGCATGAACTGTCAAGTTTGTGAGATTGGTTATGAAATCAGAAACCTGTCCTCAGAAAGTAACTTGACCTGATTATGGTGTTCATCACCATATGAGCTCTAGCGTATGTTCTGTTGTGTGCATAAGCAACATAAATTCATACTTAAGCTGGGCCCTCTTTGTTACAGAAGGCTCCCTTTATTCTACTAAATCAATCAGAAATAAATTGTTTCTAATACTTTACCATGATGCTTTGCACTCCATCCAGAAATCCCAAATCACTTTATAAGTACTGACCAGTTGAAACTCATAACACCTTCCACAGCAGGACAGCAGTATTAACTTCTGAAAGTATTAATTTATTCGTCTGATTAGGAATAAGCCACATGTCCAGGGTCATTTAAGTAAATAACAGATCTAGAAACACACTGAGTTCTGATCCCGTCCCTTTGCCAGCTGCCGGTCTAGTAGACGGAGCACCTTTTCAGGTCATGGGCCAGAATGATCCTGCCCAGGGCAGAGGCAGATAAATGGGAACTAGGACCTCGCCGCCACCACCACAGCTTCAAGGGGTGGATCCAGGATTTGGCAAACAGGGGGCAGAGAGGGTGGGGAATGCAGGAGCAGCAACCTATACCGTTGTACCACTGCTTCCAGTCTCTTCCAACTCCCTGCCCAATCCTGCAGAAACCTTCAGGGATATTTTAAAAGTCCCCAGAGCTGGTAAAAATCCCCCTTCCTTTCTGTGCTCTGAGTCACATCCTCTCCCTTTCCCATTTCCCTCATCCCTCACTCACTGCTGCTGCTTTCCCTGCTGTCCCTGGGGCAGCAATTGATGGGGAATGGGTTCCCCCACCCTGCCTGGTCCCCACTGGAGCCAGTGCAGAGAGAAGGTAATGCCCTTTGCCTATCGCTGCTGCTCTTGCCACGGCACTCAGCTGAGCTCAGCCCCCAGGCAGCCTTGCTGATGCAGACAAGAGTGGCACTGAAAATTTCCCCTCTCTAGCAAAGCAGGGAAAACAGCAGAGGCAAGTGGGAGAGAGGGAAATGGGAAGGAGGGGAATGTGACTGAGCCTGGTAGAGGAGGGGGTAGATTCTCACCTGCTTTGGGGCCTTAAAAAAAGTCCATAGAGGTTCCTGAGGTGTGTTCCAGTCCAAAAGGGGGATGCAGCCAAGCCACTACACTTCCTCTGGATCTGCTCCTGATCACTTCTCTCCATCATGCCGTGGGAGAAGCCCCTGCTGCCCAGTGCTGCTGAAGTCCCCCTTCTGCAGGTCGGGTCCAATGACTCTGCACACTGTAGGTTACTAACCCCTATACTAGATTATACTCCCTTACTAGCTAGTAATGACCTTCTCAATCCTGAACTCAAAAGAGACCAGCCACAGTGTTAATAAGTGAGGCTGTATTGTGGCTTGACTCTAAAGAAAGAAAAAAAATAGTCCACACCCTCCTTTCAGTGGAAGTGCTCTCATCATTCTTGTAGGTGTCTCCCTGTTCTACGATGGGCAGGTAAGGATTGACTTTGGGTACATGCACCCATTTTACCATGCAGAATGCTAAACTCAGATTACTGAATAGCAGCTACATTGCTCTGTCTGAAACAACTCACTAGGATGTTGCTGCTTATGTGGTTCCTTGTCCCCACTCTCATATTGTTCCTACTCCTGATGGAACACATCTTTCCCCATTCCTTGCCCTCCAAACTTCTTTCTTGCCTTTTTCTCCTGTGGCTTTTTGTCCTCATCTTGTTTCCATGAATTTGATGGATGCTTTGAATGACACATGGCACCTTTTTGCTTCAGGAAAGAGGAGACCTTGATAATCTTCATAGGCAGGCTAAGAAAGGACTCAGTTCTCAATGGGTGTGTCTACAAGTGCATTTAGGCATGCCTTAATCTAATGCACATTAGCTTAATGTGCTTTAAGGCGATTTAGGGCTCACATCTACACGTGCATGCGTTAAAGCACATTAACACCATGCACAAGGACTGATGTGGGACTAAAGTTAGTTCCAAGTCAGTCCATCTACAGTGTTATTGCACTTTAATGTATCCATATGTGCATTAATGCACGTTAGCTATTCGCACCTAAATCTGATACCTGCTTTTGCAGGTATCAAGTTTAGGCACGAATAGCCTAAAATCACCATTTTAAGACACATTAACAGTGCGCACATGTAGACACACACCCTTAATGCACCTTAAATCGGGCTAAAGCATCTTAACTCATCACGTGTAGACATGCCCACAGTCTACCTATGATGTGATCCAAAAAGGAGAATTCAGTGGTTAGAAGCTGTTAGTGAGGTCTTCAGGATACCCAGCAGAGCCAGTGTTATTTATTTATACTTGGAGAAAAAAGAATAGTGAAATGGGAAACTTGTGATGACACAAAATTATACAGTTAATTAGCCTGACTAGGGAAAACCAAGCCTCTAATGGAGGCCTGAGTGTAGCAAAACAAGACAATGAGAGATGGAATCCACTGTGGACAACTGCACGTCATTCCGTGATGGAAAGAACAGTTTGAACATCTTGCCCAAATCAGGGAGTTCTAAATTAATGGCAGCCGTTCACACAATGAAAACAGCTCTCCAGAGGGCTACTACAGTTAAAGAGCTTTACAAGATTTTAGTGTGTTGAACTTGGGAAGTAATATGGAAGAGACTATACTGGTATTAAAGAAACCAATAGGTAGCCCTCCTGAATTGCATGTTTGGTGATGGTCACCCCATTTCCAAAAGGAGGGAACAAAAATAGGAAAGATCAATGGAAGAGCAATGACAATAATTACAGACCTAGAAAGGTTTTTTTTTTATGTGAGGAGATTTAAAAAGATATGATAGCTCAGTTTCAAAAAGAATCAAATATATAAGTGAATGTACAATCCAGACAAAGTTCAGTCTTGTCTATCCTTTCTCATAATGACAAAAGCAAGCGGACATCCAATAACGGGAACAAGCAATATGATTAAAGGAAAGACTCATTTTATACAATGCTTAATGTATATGAACAAGAAAAGTCCCCATTAAACTAGCAAGGGTAAACATTTATAAGTATGATTAAATGGTGTTTTGGCCTCATGAGCCAATTACTAATTATCTAGATTACAAATACATTTCTGTCAAAAGCAAGTTATTACATAACTCGTTTGGAGGGTGAGGGGAAGTGTCCTGTCTCTGGAGCATCTAATACTGAACATAATGCTACAGTAGATGGACTAGAGATGTGATCCAGTTTGGTGCTTACTATGCTTCTGATGTAAAATATGATCTTCTTACTGCAGGTGCAGAGGGGAAGAGATCTAAACTAAAAACACTTTGAACTTTTAGTTTTCATCATTCTTCCAGTTACAGCAAGTCAGGTAATAGCAAATCTGTACCCACGATTATTTGCTTAAATTAGATTGCTTGAATGCCCTGACCACTGCCAGAGAGCTTGGTAACATTAACAAAATGCACCTACATAGTCAGAAATCTATTCCCTGAAATTGTTTTTGTCCAGTCCTTTTTATAATGCATTTTTTAGGATATTGTTTCCTGACATGACAGTGTTTGCATAGCTTAGATGAGCACTGTTGCTAAGAAACAAGTCCTAAATGGGTCTTTAAAACTCTGCCTTTAAAACATATAGCATAGGAAAATATTTTTTCTTTTTATTAAGCTACATTGTGTGTATGTTATTACAGATTTCTTTTAAATCTGATCAGACTTTTAGGGTCACATTTATATTGTGAGCTTTTGAGCGAGGACTAGTTCTTTTTCAGTCTGCACAATGAAATGAACATCCATAGTGCTACATAAATAATAAATGCATTTTAAGAAAACATTAAGATCCAGTTTTGCACCCAACTGTGTATGTGCTAATGAAACTTACAGTGAAAGTCTCCTTACAGTGAAGGACAATGACAGCCCTGACTCTGCTTTGTGCAATTTGAAATCCTGTTTTAAATTCAACATTCACAAATATCGAGTCAATGCTTGGGAGGAAGGAACAGGTGTTCTTCTACCATATGTTGGATCAACTGTGTTACATTCCTATTGTGAACAAGACTAGTTGCAGTTTTTTACCCATATTAACAGGTCAAGGTAAATATTATATGGGACCCGGAAGTCATACCCCCAAATGACTTCTTGTCATTGGGACACTAGGATTTAACCTCATTCTTACTGACACGTAACCAGATGAGGGACAGGCAGTGAGGAGACCCAAGTAAAATAGTGGAATTTATAAAGCTTGGCTACACAATAAGACGATTTTGCTGTACTCTGAGAGAAAAGGAAGGTTTAAGTACTGAACTGGGACTCACAGCCATGGGAATTAACTCTGTCTGTCGCAGACTTCCTATGTAACCTTTGGCAGTTAGGACCAGATCCTAACTGACCTCAAAGGTGCCTCCACTGAGGTGTTGCAGCACCAAGAACATAGGCACCTCATTCCAGGAGTGGGATCTAAGTGGACAGGGTTATGTGCTTAGATGTCCTATACAGAGAATGGGAAGATGTCGGTCGCTTGCAAGTGCAATCCAAATCCCCCAGAGGCTCAACAATGGGGGTGCCTACAGAAGAGTAGGAGCAATAAGCCCAAGGGCAAGCCTGGACTCTCACTCTTCCTTGGAGCACAGGCATCTGACTCAGAGCTCCAAGGGATCCACAGCACTCAGTAATGAGATACTTACCTGAAACACAAGACATAACTCTCAGCCAAACTGTGTTCCCTAGAAAACACAGCATGGGTTCCCCCAGTCATTCCTGATCAGGAGCAGGGGTGAGAGTTTTAAAAGTGGTGCTTGCCTTTTTTGGCCAAGTGCCTAGTGGCAGGAACATTTGCCCAGGAACTGGGAGGGCTAGGCTTGCCTCCCCCTGAGGATATTCAGACTCACATCTCCCTGGTCCTGGGAGCTAACCAGGTAGCTACGGTCAGGGTTGGGTTGGGCCCCCTCCATTCATCTAGGGGCCATGCCCTGGGTGGGAGGAGTCCTGGGTTCTGGCAGCTGCTGCCGGAACCATTTCTGTCTTCTAACGAATGACCGTTCTATGTAAAATGCATAAACAGTCCTGGTTGCACTGACTGTAACCCAGGACAACTACCTCCCTGGGAAGTGCCCTCCCCACTTGGCCACAGAGTGACATTTTCTATTGCTCTTTATGCTTCTAGTTCCATTAATTCTTGGCTGCCCAGTGGGCCAGTTTCAACAGGAGGTGTGGAAAGGGCACCCAGCCTATATCATAGCAGGTTGATTAGGGGAAACTTCCTGTTTCCTGTCCGGGAAATAGAAACTGTGGGTTTGACTCCCTTCAGGACCACGTTTCTAGAAACCAAGTCTCCCATTTCATGGTCAAGTGCTACAACTAGGGGTCTACCCAACTTGAGGAGGCAGCTGGCCAATTTTGCATGCAGATTGCAGGACGGACCACCATTTTTAGACTTACAGTGGCTGAGGCCCCTCCAAAGTCTTGGGCCAGGGGGCCCTCGTGGTCCCACCCTCACCACTGATTGGTGCAGAGGGCTGTCTGTCATGTGCCCCCACCCCTTGCTGTTAATTGGTGCAGGCATGGAGTCGCACAATAGGTAGCCCTCTCAGCAAATCAGTGGTGAGGGACGGGGGCAGCAGCCATCCTGCCTGTTTGCCTTTATGCCAGCAGTCCGCCTTCCCACCCCCGGCAGGCTGCATGGCTAGGACTGCTGGCTCCCACTGGGGAGCTAGCATTTTATATTTAGTAAGGTTTTTTTGCTCCACGGATTTTGCAGAGATTTCTCAGTTTCGCAATTTCCACGAAATCTGTACAATCGCAATTTAGGGAGGTCCCTAGCTGTAACCACTAACCTGTTTGGGTAGCAGCAAACACCACTACTGTTTTCTATGGAGCTGCATGTATATTCTCACCATTGAACAGTCACCTGGTATGATATGTCCTCGCCCAAGGGGGCTTAGTCAGCTCCCAGACCAATATTATGGATTGTGGGAGAGGTTAGGCAAGGATTAAGGTGCTTTGGTGACCCACCTGGGTTGCTTCTGAGCATATGCAGTGGTCCGTATACAGACACCTGTGGATCTTTTCAAGCCAATATGCAAGCATCTAATGAAACTAGGCACCTAAGCAGTTCTACAGCTACTGAGCAAGGTCAAATAGGGTGGTTTTATGTGACTTGGACACTTTCTGGCCAAGTCCTACTTAGATGCCTTAGATCTGGCACTTAGGCCACGTGTAGACCAAATGAGAGGCATGTATGCACAACACTTTAAAGCAGGCTAAATGCTTTTGCACTGCTTCAATGGTGTCAGTGTTTGCACACTTCAGCGACATGTTGCGCATTAATTCCAGCCACTGTAGGAAATCTGGTGGCGTAATGCGCCTTAAATGACTTGGGGCACAGCAAACTAAAACTCCTTCAAGGAGTTTTAGTGTGTTGCCCCTACAGCCGTGGAGCAAAGCACCAGGCTCCATGCAGCTCCATGGCTCTGCAGGCAGCCTGGCAGCAGCCCGGGAAAGCAGCTCCCCCCAAGAAAAGTGGTGAGCCTGATCTTTTTTCCCACCCTCACTGGAGCCTGCCTGCCTGAGACGGGTGCCTGCGAGTGGGTACTACCTGGGAGGAAGGACCACAACTGCTGCAGAAGGAAGTACCAACCTGCTCTCCTCCTCCCCCTCCAGCTCTGCAGCCCAGGGACCAATCCACCTGCCAGAGAGGTAGGTAAGCCAGCAGGGGGTGTGCATGACACTGGGGGGGGGGGGTTATCAGCCCTAAATTGAAGCAGTGTTTTTTAAAACCCACCACTTTAATTTAAGGCCCCTGTTTCATCTACACACACCCTTAAGTTCTATGAGCTTTGTTTCCACATCTACAAAATGGAAAAAACAATCCTACTTCTGTCTATTTAGATTGTAGTGCATTTCCAGTGCAGGGCCCCTGTCTTGCCTAACCTTTCTTTTAGAGTACAGCATAATCCTCTTCTAGTGAATGCCCAACCTTGGTTGGAGCCTTTTCATGCCTTTGTGCTACAAATAATAATAATCACAACAATAGTCCAGGAGAACTTTGCTAAACCACCTACTCTGTGCTTCACACACTATAATCAGCAGCCTCCTCCCACTTCTTAGCAAAGATTTAATAGCAGTCAGGGGAATGAGGTCTTCTGTTATAAGGCTTCATTACTTTTACAACAAATACTGGAGAACATTTACCAGTATGCCATGAAGTGCCATAAATAATTAAAACTAAATTGCATTTGTCAAATAAAGAACAGAATCCATTCTCTGAGGCATTATCCTTGGATTTTTAATCTTAGTTGTTCACTCATTTAGAAAACACAATAATTGTCAATGTGTTTCCCAGCCATTAGTAAAAATTAGTCAGGGTCTGTTCCAGTGTTTCCCAGACTTTTGATACCTGGGGCACACTTTTCTTTCTGGATTAAAATTGGTGGCACACTTCACTCCTACACCTAAAAACATTTGTGTGTGTGTGTATGTTTTTTTCTTTCTCCAAAACATATTCTATGTTTGTAACATATTCTGTTCCCCTATCAGAGGAAATTGCACTAGTGCTGAGATGTACTGTTAAACAATAATGCCATAACTTTACTGAATTTCCTGGAATCCCAGCTGAAAAACAGAGAGAGATTTATATTCAGGAAAGATATGGAGGGGGGCCTCAAGGCTAAAGAAAGGTCGATTATCACTGATCTATCTGGTGCCACTTTAAGGCAGTGTAGAAGGTCCTCACCCTGCTGTTTCCACTATCTGCCCTCTGCCCCTACTGCTAAGGCTGCTCTGGCAGCATCTCATATACTGGTGACAATCCTTGTGACTGCTTCTGTAGGCCCTAGGAGTAGGGGAGAAGTGGAAGAGACAAGCTGGGCTGCAAAGCATGGCTCCTTCTGTGCATCTTCTAACCTGCCTACCTGTTCACTGTGCTCCTGGGAACATGGGTGGGGGGCAGCACAGGGGCTGTCTGGGGTGGAGAACAGTGCGGGAAGGCAGTAGCAATGGTAGCAATGCCCAGAGGGGCAGCTCCAGGGACTGCTGGAGTAGTTGGGGCAGGCATAGGTTGCTGGACAGGAGAGAAAAACAATTACCTCCTCATGTAGGGGGATCTCGCAGCACATTTCCACAGTACTCACAGCATACTTTTTGGGAATCACTAGTCTATTCTGTTTCAATTTATAAGTGCACTAAAAGGTAAAGACAGAAATTACATTTGACATGTGATTGGCACTTTGAAAGCATTCTTAAAACACTCTTGAGTACTGGTTCCTTCTCCTTGTGACATGTGTGGCCATAGCTTCTGCCAATATAAGTCAACCCATAGCTCCACTAACTGTGCACTCCACAAATGGCCAAATTCTACTCTCACTTGCAATGTTTTGCGAAGGAACTACACAAGGGTCATGTTATTGGAACAGATTTCAGATGCCCAAACTCTGCATTTCAATTGCAGAATTCCTACTCTTTGAATCCATCTGTGCCTAAACAGTCAGGCAGGAGGCCAGACCCACAGAATCCCTTACCTCTAATTACACTGTGGGCATTAGTCAGCACTGCCCTGCATTTGTGGAGTCATTTATACCAGTGCAAAATGAATATAAAGTGCTGCCCCTCAGTGGAGTTGTACTAGTTTATATTAATTGAGGAGCTAGTCCTTGAGGTCTGTGAGCAAGGCTGCTGCAGTGTGTGTTAGAATTTGTCTAAAACAATATTCAGCCCAGAGGCATAACAAGATCCTACAGTGCCCTGGGCAGAGTCTTGACCACTGTGAAGTGGGGCAGGGGGCAGATAAATACTACCCCAGCTCTTACCTACCCCTGCATCAGCCAGCTTGATTCTCTGGCTGTTGTAGCCTGTTCTTGTGCTGCTATAGCTAAGGCCACAGTAGGCACAACCCTGTGCTGCCCATCCATAGAAGCTAGACAGCTCTGGTTTCTGTAGTGTAACGGGGTGCAGGGCTGGGCTGAATGGTGCCTCTCCCCAGGATTTTTGCCGTGGGAGACAGAGCTCCATGCCCAGTAACATATCTGGGAGAGGGAAGTGAACAGGACTCCAGGGACAGCCCCTGGGGATCTTGTGCCACAGGGCTGGTGCAGGCAGTATGTGGTATGCTTGGCCGCCAGCTGCAGCAGCCCCATATGCTACAGAATGCAGGGTTGCCCAACTTCTGTGCCCAGGCAGCCAAAGGTTCACCTGCCGTAGCAAGGGCTCCCAGGGTAGGGGGAAATTTTTGTGCCCCCTCTAAGTCTGCACCTATGGCAAGTGCCCTGCTTAGCCTGCCCTTGTTACACTACTGATTACGCTCAACTCAGCAGTTGTCTCACAGTTTCATAGTTTCTAGGGTTGGAAGGGACCTGAGTAGATCATCTAGTCCGACCCCCTGCCATGGCAGGAAAGAGTACTGGGGTCAAACGACCCCAGCAAGGTGTTCATCTAACCTCCTCTTAAACACCCCCAGGGTAGGAGCCAGCACCACTTCTCTTGGAAGTTGGTTCCAGATCCTAGCTGCCCTGACCGTGAAGTAGCACCTCCTGATATCTAACCTAAATCTACCCTCTGTCAGCTTGTGACCATTATTCCTGGTCACTCCTGGCAGTGCTCGGGGGAAAGGGACTCCCCCAATGCCTGCTGATCCCCCCTGACTAGTCTATAACAGGCCACAAGATCCCCCCTCCGCCTTCTCCTGTGGAGGCTGAACAGGTTCAGGTCCCGCAGCCTCTCCTCATAGGGCCTGCCCTGCTGCCCCCTGATCATGCGAGTGGCCCTCCTCTGGACCCTCTCCATGCTGTCCACATCCCTCTTGAAGGGCAGAGCCCAGACCTGGACGCAGTACTCCAACTGTGGCCTGACCAGTGCCGCACAGAGGGGGAGGATCACCTCCTTGGACCTGCTCGAGATGCATCTGTGGATGCATGACAAGGTACGGTTGGCCTTCCTAACTGCCTCCCCACACTGCCGGCCCATGTTCATCTTGGAGTCAATGATGACCCCCAGATCCTTTTCCGCCTCCGTGCTGGCAAGAGGGGAGTTCCCTAACCTGTAGGTATGGTGCCAGTTGTTCCTCCCCAGGTGCATCACCTTGCACTTGTCTGTATTGAATCCCATCCTATTCTCATCTGCCCACCCTTGTAACCTATCTAGGTCCAATTGTAGCCTGTTGCTTCCTTCTAGTGTGCCCACATCCCCCCACATCTCAGTGTCATCAGCAAATTGGAACAGGGTGCTTTTTACCCCCTCATCCAAATCACTGATGAAAATGTTGAGCAGCGCGGGCCCGAGGACCGAGCCCTGCAGAACCCCACTCCCCACGTCCCTCCAGGTCAAAAATGACCCATCCACTACCACCCTCTGGGTGCGGCCCTCCAGCCAGTTGGCGACCCATTTGACTGTGTGGGCACCGACACCACAGTCCCCCAGTTTCTTAATGAGAACAGGGTGAGAGAGTGTCGAAAGCCTTCCGGAAGTCCAGGAAGACTATATCCACTGCTACCCCTGCATCTAATGATCTGGTGATCTGATCGTAAAAGGCCACCAGGTTGGTCTGACAGGACCTGCTACTGATGAATCCGTGTTGGTTGCCCCAAAGCATGCAGTCCCTTGCTGGCCCCTCGTGGATGTGTGCCAGCATAATTTTCTCAAACAGCTTGCCTAGGATCGAGGTAAGACTAACTGGCCTAGTCAGTGGGTTTATGATTACAAGAACACACTGGTCACTACTTTATGTGTTTGTGACAGATGCCAGATCTCCTTCACTGTGACTCAGGAAAACCCACTCTTCTCAGTTACACCTGTGTCATACCCTTGGCTCCAATGTTAGAATTCGATAAGCACTCAGATGCCCATGCCAAATGTCATCCAGGTTTTAACAATGAAAATAAGGGAATGGCTTTGGCCTCATTTCAGTCACCCTATGCAGACTCTGCTGTCTGCTGCTTGTACACTATACGAGTTTTTCCGAGCAGCTCCCTGGTCCTTTAATTCACACAAGCAAAGTTCTCTGTAAGCACAAAGAGCTGTCTGACACTGAAATCAAAGTATATTAGTTACTACTAAAATGTTTAAACATTTTACCTCTAAATCCCCTTTTAACTCCTCTCAGACATTAATCATAGTTTGTTTGTCAAAGGCAGAGCTCAAAAACGTCTTCACTCCTTTTATTTCAAATACACATGATGAAAACACTGCAATCACTGAAATTTATATGGGTAATCTTGGCAGTGTTTTCACACTTGGACCAGAAAATAGGGCCTGATCCAGAAAATCCCTGTGTACCTGAGCAGCCTTACCACACTGAAGTCACTGGGCCTGATCTAACACTGCATAACTTGAGAACAAATCTGATCAAAATGAGATTGGCATGAGGCCCTGGTTTCTGCTGGGAATTACACCAAGAAATATACAAAGCAGGGCATGGGTACCTTGGCAGTCACTTGCCTGGAAAGAAGCCATACTCTTGGCATCTGTCACAAACACATGAAGTAGTGACCAGTGTGTTCTTGTAATCATAAACCCACTGACTACTCCAAAACCACAGGAGAGAATGGAAAGCAATGGAAAGTCAGGACACTAAGTAGCCCTACAGGGTTGGGATTTTTTTGCTTATGTGCAGTCCTTTCAGTTCCACTTGTGCTTTCAGTAATAATTTGGGTTTAGGATTCTTAGAATCAATTTCTCAGTCTTTTCTCAAGATATTTAACAGTCAAAAAGGAGCTGAGAGAGACATATGGACTAAGTGAATTTTCACCATTATATGATGGTAATTATATTAGAGGTGTACTGATATATTAGTCCTAAGTTGCAGATTCAAGGCAACTTAGGGGACAGCGATCACCAAATGATAAAATTCACTATCCAGAGAAGGGCAAGCATTATACCCAGCAGGACCCCGGTGTTAAACTTTAAAAAGGCTGGCTTTAATAGGCTCAGGAAACTGGTTAGCAGGGTACTAGGAACCAAGAGCCTAGATGCTCTGGGGGTCCAGGATGGGTGGTCATTCTCAAGGAAACCATCCTTTGGGCTCAAAATGAGACAATCCCATGGCAGAGGAAAGGGAGCAAAGGGACCAGAAAACCCCTTTGGCTAACTAGAGTCACCCAGGATATCTTAAGAGCAAAGAAAGAAGCACACAGGAAATGGAGGCAGCAGGTAGCTAGCAAAGAGAAGTACACTTCTTTGGCCCGCACCTGCAGGGTGTCAGTGAGGAAGAAGACCAAGGAAGCTCTAGAACTCAGGGTAGCAGCAGGGAATAAGGACAATAAAAAGTCCTTCTTTAGGGACATTGGGAGCAAAAAGAGGGTAGGATACGACCACTACAAGATGGGCAGGGGGGCTTAGCAACAGATAGCGGGGCAAGGCAGAACTCTTCAATGAGTTTTTTGCCTCTATCTTCTTAAATAGGAAACTGGACAAACAGTATGCACCACGAGCACAAACAAGGGAACATCAGCCAACCAACGTTCAGTGCTGACATGGTAAAAAGACACTTGGAGGCGCTGAACATGTTCAGATCACTGGGACCAGCGGGACTGTACCCATGGGTATTGAAGGAATTAGTGAGAGTCATAGATGAACCACTGGCAAGGATATATGAGCACTCATGGTGCTCGGGTCAGGTTCCAGAGGGTTGGAAGAGGGCCAATGTCATCCCAGTATTTAAGCAGGGGAGGAAGGAGGATCCAGGGAACTATAGACAAGTCAGCCTTACCTCTATCCCTGGTAAAATCCTATAAAAAATTATCAAGGAACACATTTGTGGGAGCCCGCTGGCTAATGTGATGCAAAGGGGCAGCCAACATGGGTTTATAGCAGGCAGGTCCTGCCTGACTAAACTAGTTTCCTTTTATGACAAGGCCACCAAATGTTTAGATGCAGGAGTTGAGGTGGATGTTATCTATCTTGACTTCAAGAAGGCCTTTGACATGGTATCCCATACCATCCTGATAAATAAACTGAGGAGTTTTGCCTTGGATGATTATACAGTAGACTGGGTAGCAAACTGGCTCAAGGGTCGCGCTCAGAGAGTGGTGGTGGATGGGTTGGTGTCAACCTGGAAAGATGTGGGCAGTAGAGTCTGTCAGGGCTCAGTTTTGGGACCAATGCTGTTCAACATCTTCATCAGTGATCTGGATAAGAGGGTGGGAAGCACCTTGTACAAATTCGTGGATGACACAAAAATATGGGGTTAAGCTAACACCTTGAAGAGGGGGAACTGGATCCAGGCTGACCTAGACAGCTTGGGGAAATGCGCAGAGAACAACAGGGTGCAATTCAGTAAGAACAAGTGCAAGATGCTGCACCTAGGGAGAAAGAACTGCCACCATGCCTATAGGCTGGGGGGGCAACCTTCTTGGCATCACTGAGGGAGAAAGAGATCTTGGAGTCACTGTTGATGAACATGAGTCATCAATGTGATGAAGAAGTTGGCAGAGCCAATCGCACCTTGTTGTCATCTTACGATGACAGGCTGAGAGCCAGGGGACTCTTTAGCCTGGAAAAGCGCAGGCTCAGGGGTGATCTGATGGCCACCTATAAGTTTATCAGGGGTGAACACCAGGATCTGGGGGAACGTCTGTTCACCAGAGCGCCCCAAGGGATGACGAGGTCGAATGGTCACAAACTCCTGCAAGACCGTTTCAGGCTGGACATAAGGAAGAATTTCTTTACTGTCCGAGCCCCCAAGGTCTGGAACAGTCTGCCAGCGGAGGTGGTTCAAGCACCTACATTGAACACCTTCAAGAGTAAATTGGATGCTTATCTTGCTGGGATCCTATGACCCCAGCTGACTTCCTGCCCTTTGGGCAGGGGGCTGGACTCGATCTCCCGAGGTCCCTTCCAGCCCTAATGTCTATGAAATCTATGATGTGCATCCATAGGTGCTTCACAATTAGGTCCAGGGAGATGATTTTCCCTCTCTACGAGGCACTGGTCAGGCCGCAACTGGAGTACTGTGTCCAGTTCTGGATGCCGCAATTCAAGCGGGATGAGGACAACTTAGAGAGGGTCCAATGAAGAGCCACTCGTCTGATTAGAGGCCTGCAGGGAAGGCCCTACGAGGAAAGGCTAAGGGACCATAACCTCTTCAGCCTCTCCAAGAGAAGGCTGAGAGGGGACCTAGTGGCAGCGTAAAAATTCATAAGGGGAGAACAACAAGAAGTAGGAGACAATCTGTTTACCATGGCACCCCCTGGAATAACAAGGAACAATGGCCATAAGCTACTGGAAAGAAGGTTTAGACTGGACATTAGAAAAAAGTTCTTCATGGTCAGGGTTGCCAGGATCTGGAATGGGCTTCCAAGGGATGTGATGCTTGCCCCATCCTTGGGGATCTTCAAGAGGAGACTGGATAGGCACCTGACTGGGATCACATGATCCCAGGTGTGAGGGAGCGGCGACTAGGGGCGGCCGTGAACCCCCTAGCGCCCCCTACCGTCACGTTAGGGTGACGTAGCACCCTCAGAACCTCGCCCGCCACGACTTTGATGGTAAAAGATATAATGTGGAGGCTGCCAGTTTCCCTAATAGACGGTCTTGTTGTACGTCCCTATTCCAGACTGGGGATTTGATAAGCGTCCTGCCTTAAGGGCAATGCGTGCCTCCAAGCCTCCCCCTTAGCACGCCCCAAGCCTCGCAACTGTTCTGGGGGACGCTTGTATGGTCCCTCGCCCCTCGGGTGCCCTGGTTCTCACTCTCGGGCACCGGGGCTCTTCGCCCACCTGGCGCCTCCTTGGGTCGGGCCCCAATCTCTGGCCCGTTCCCCACGCCCTGGGCCTATCACTCTGGCGCCCAGCTACTTGCTGGCGCCTCCTGGGTCGGCTCCACCAGCGCCGCTCACTACCGGCCCCCCCAGGCCGGGTTCTAGCCGGCGCCTGGCTAATCGCCGGCTCTGCCTGAGTCTGGAGCACTCTCGCCGCCCTAGCCTCGGCGCCCTTGGGCCGGCACGCTCTCGCCGCCCTAGCCTCGGCGCCCTTGGGCCGGCACGCTCCCTCTGCCCGGATCTCGGCTTTATCACCGCCCTAGCCTCGGCGCCTTCGGGCCGGCTCACTCTCGCCGCCCTAGCCTCGGCGCCTTCGGGCCGGCACGCTCCCTCTGCCCGGATCTCGGCTCTATCGCCGCCCTAGCCTCGGCGCCTTCGGGCCGGCTCTCTCGCCGCCCTAGCCTCGGCGCCCTTGGGTGGCTAACTAGGCTGCTCTCCCTGCCCTAGCCTTAGCTCCATTGCCGCCCTCGTCTCGGCGCCTTCGGGCCGGCACTACCGCCGCCCCAGTCTCGGCGCCCTTGGGCCCTGCCCCGCTCCGGGGCCTTGCCCCCTCGGGGCTAACTTCCGCGCCTCTGGCGCCCTGTCCCTGCCCCGCTCAGGGGCCTTGCCCCCTCGGGGCTGACTCTGCGCCTCTGGCGCCCTGTCCCTGCCCCGCTCCGGGGCTAAACACCGCCCTTATGGGCTGGGGTCTGTAACCCCGCACACTGCACCTCCCTGGCGCAATATAATGCCCAGCCGCACCGACACTAGTGCCCCTGGCACTGTGCCTCAACTGGGCACTGGGGACCCCCAAGCTGTTGGGGAGCTCCCCTGAGGCCTCCTCGCTCCCCTACAGCCTCACCCGGTCCTCCGGTTAAACTGTAACTTAATACTCAAGCCATCTGGCTATAACATAAGCAAAGGCTCCACACGCCTAATAACTCCAAGCCCCACCAGGGCCCGCAATCCTACCTCCAGTCAGGGCGATGCTGTTCCCTGCATCATTGCAGCCGGTTAGCGCGATGAAGTAGCAGCCACTAACCCAGGCCGCTCAGCTCAGCCGCAGAGCTCCTGCTCCTGCGGCAGCCAGAAGGGAACTGTGTCTCAGGCTCTGGCCTACGCTGGTTATAAAGGCCAGGCCCTGCCCTCTTCCGGCCATGTGACCACCTGGTTGTCCTGGCAACCAGGCACCTGAGCTGCCTGGGTGATTGACAGCTCTGCCAATCACCCTCTCAATCACGGAGCACCTCTGTGACTCCGTGACACCAGGTTTGGTGACCCTTTTCTTGCCTGCCAGGGGTAGGGGGTTGGACTACATGGCCCACTGAGGTCCCTTCTGACCCTGGAATCTGTGAGTCTATGACTTAGATCAGCACCAATAAAAGGAAAATTGACATTATTGGCAATCAGCTCTTTTTAGCTGGTGTAGCCAATAATGTCACCAATAAATGGTGCGTGCATATGCGCAGCCATAGCATGCACATGGCCAGGAATGCAGCTTGGAGAGCAGCATCTGGCCAGTACGTTTGTAGAGGAAAAAGGGCATGGAGGGACACATTGAGGCCCCCACGGTGAGAGAGGGAGTGGGGCTGGGGGAGTTGTGGGGCAGAGCCACGGGACACTCATCTGGGGGGTGCAGGGTTTGGGGAGGGAGAGGCAATTCACTGCTGTGCACACACCCCTGGAGGAGGCATGGGGGGCATGTGCACCCCAGATTTGTGTGTGGGGTGAGGTCAGGCTGCCCACTTCCCTTCCTGTCCCCGCCTGACCCAAGTGCAGCCTCAGCCCAGCCCCCCACTGGGAAGAAGCTGGCACTGTCCCTGGCCTCAAGCCTGCAGCGGGCAGCTCGCCCTTGCCCCGTGCACAAATCTGATGCCCCCAAAGCCTCCCCTAGGGATGCGTGCAGTGGTGGAAGACACCTCCCTGGCCCCCTCATGCCTCCTGGACAAGTTACCTGTGGCTCTATTTCATGCCCCGCCCCAGCTGTGCAGTGCCTGCCCCTGTCCCAGACCCACTCCCTCACTCACCATGGGGACCCCACACCTCTTCCATCCCCCAGGCCCCTTCCCCCAACAGACTTACCAACTGCACACTACTCTCCAAGCTGCTAAGCTGCATATCGGCTATTGTATTGGTATCGGCCGAAATGGTTAATAACTGGCTACTGGTGTCAGCCAAAAAATATCTTCATCAGTGCACCCCTAGCAAGTATAAATACATATGAAGAAACCAAGCCTTCCTAATCCTAGGCCACAAACTAACCACAAACTGCATAGTGGAAAGGGAAAAAAAACTTTGCTTATTGGGTAGATTATTATATAATTGTTTAGAGGTGTTTCTTGCACCCTACTGTGAAGCATCTGGTACTGGCCGCTGCCAGTGACAGGATCCTGGATGACACAGGCCACTGGTGTGATTTGAAATGGTAATTCCTATGCTCTTGTGCCAGATTGCCTCCTACTTTTCCCGACACTGCATATCAAATAAAACCCTGAATATGCACACACACAAAAATCATGTTTATGGAAATGAAATTGTCATGGCAACAGCAAAGATCTCGCAAGTATTTTAAAAATAGCAAATTAACAAAACTGATTTATGAAATCCAAATCCATTCTATTAATGCATTTAAAATACAGATTTGTAAAAAAACCCTGTTTTTTTACTTACCTAATGAAAAGAAATCTAGACCAGAGATTTATTTCACGATATTGTTAGATGGTTTTTAAAATTTTATACTTAGGAAAGCAAATCTTAATGTCAGCATGATAAGTTTCTGGCACACGTTAGGGCTTATGTAAGTTTCTTACCAGGTAAAATATTTTTGTGCAAATATTATGATTCAGACTTTGTAAGATTTTTTTTTAACTAGTAAATTTATAATGGTGGTTCACTGTGACTTAGTTTGTGAATCTTCATTAAAAATTCAGTATCTTCTGAAGTTGTAAGGTACTGGACTCCCAGGCTGCTTGGTAGGTTGGTCTGCTTGCTTTATAAAATTTGCAACAAAATCAGTTTTGCCTTCACTAGTGTTTTAGTCACAATGTAACTGGAGCTAACTGACAGTTAGCACAAATGAATGGACAAGTGCATTTCTAAATTTCACTGTAGATGTTCACAAGTGCTTGTGGTTCACTGAGGGCTCAGGCATTTGTAGCAGGTGTAAATTAGCATTTCTAAAGGTGTTAGGAGTAAATGTACAAATACAAAATCTGAGTATGCATGTCAAGTTTTATCTTCCTGGAAGAGTTACTGTAAAGTAACATCAGGCACACTAGCTACTCAGCACTAACTCCCTATGTGGAAGCTGTTAGAGTGTGGCCCCTGCAAGGTGACTTTCAGAGTGGAGTGAGGCAACAGGCATATGACTGGAAGTGCAGCTTCAGACATAGCTCTGGAGTAAATTACATTGTGGCAGCTATATACAAACCATGGGCCATGCATTTGGAAGTGTGAGACATGTAAGTTGTGCACTGAAAGTGTTTGGAAGTGTGAGAATACTGTCCCTGATTTGTCTGGGGGTAAGTCTGTCACTATTCCAGCATGCCTCGTCTCCGTTTAGAGGTTACAACATATATTCTCAAGCTTTTTTTTTTAAGTCAGGACAACTTGACTTGCTACCAGTTAACCGGTTCATATATCCATGGTATAAACTACCTTACTTTTCCTGTGTACCTAGAGTAGATCATACAGCTGCTTTCTGGTATGTGCCCAGGACACATCTGGCACCATGCCATTCTAGACATATCCTCTGGGAAAGGGTAGCCAATTAATGCTAATTAACTACTTCACTTGCATGTATTAGTCTGCAAAGTTCCCAAACAAAAAATGTTTATTGTTTTGTCTAGCAAAGCATGTACTAATGCAGGGGTAGCAAAATGCAGCCTGCAGGCTGGATGCAGCCCTCCAGGCCATTCTATCTGGCCTGCAGGGCCCCTAAAAAATTTAGAAAATTAATATTTATCTGCCCCTGGCTGCCTGTCATATGGTCCTCGATGGCTTGCCAAAACTCAGTAAGCGGCCCTCCACCCAAAATAATTACCCGGCCCTGTACTAATGGGTAAGTGATTTAATTGCCAATCATTTCACTCGAGTCTACAAACTATTGTGCAATGTTGCAAACCTCAAATACTTCATTTAAACATCATGGGGCAGGCTCCCCAAATCATGATTTACTATTTTAAATAATAATTTGTTTTTTCTATATGCTGTCTTGTTTTTCTAGCCTTTAGAAGTGACATATTCATTCATATTATTTCTCCACAACTGCAAGGGCTAGAAACTTACTTTTTAAATAAGATTCCAGGTGTTGAGCCTCAAAGAAAGACAAAAAAATGTTTTGAGGCTTGCAAGAGCCATGGTAATTAGACAAGCCCTTTGAGGGGCAACATCAAGTAGTTTAGACCAAAAAGTGAGTTTTCTTTTAGGCAACCTGGAAGGGGGAAGGGGGAATGAGTTTTTTTATGTCTTTATAAAAAGACCTAAGATGGTTTCTCCGTAAAAGGAAGAGAGTGAGAGAGACAGAGCAGTTGAGAGAATTGTTCCTCCTTGTACTTCAAAATAGAAATTCATACCTCATCTGCTGTTTTTCCTGAAACAATCTACATGCTGCAAAACCTCATAAATTTAAAACAGCAGAAACACCAATAAATGAAACATAGTTAAATGAAACTTTGATTCAGACTTTAGAATACTTCTGTTTTTGTGATATCACTTTAACTCAACCACTCAAAAACATGCAGGGAAAATCTCTTTCTTAAACTGACACTCTCCTCCCTTTCAATTATGTGAACACTGAACACATATTGGGTACCCTCAACAAAACCAAAGAAATCTAGCCTTGGCATTCATGATATCGT
This sequence comes from Crocodylus siamensis, assembly GCF_052110815.1. NCBI lineage: Eukaryota > Metazoa > Chordata > Crocodylia > Crocodylidae > Crocodylus > Crocodylus siamensis. The sequence continues at coordinate 163,964,296 of NC_143395.1, forward strand.
CAGTTCTAGTTTACTCACAGTTGTGCAGGAGGGGCACAGTGAGCTTCTGTAATGCCCTGGGCAGAGTGCTGACCACTTGGGGTGCGGGGCGTTAATGGAGGGGAAGAGGAGAAAGAATCCTACCTTCCCTGGTGCTCTGTGCCCTCTGGCAGCAGCTCCAGTCCTGGGGGTGGGAGGGAGGTGAGAGGCTAAACTGATGGCACCCTCCCCAGGATTTTTACCATGAGAAGTGCAGTTCTCCACCCACTATCTAGGTGGGGGAAATGAAAAGGGCAGCAGGGACAGTCCCTGGGGGAGCCTGTGCCATGGGGCTGGGGCAGCCACTACACAGCAAGCCTGCTGCAGCCCGAGACACAGAGCTGCCTGGCTTCTAGCCAAGGCTCTCAGGGTTGGGGGGTGATTTTGCCTGCCCCGCCCAAGTTGGTGCCTGGAGTGAGCGTCCTACTTGCTGCAATCTAGTTACACTACTGCTTGTGTACTATCAGTTTGCAGGGCGATTTTCTTTGTTCTTTTTTGTATTGATATACTGTCACAATGCTTAGCTTGGAAGAAATGTTCACCGTTACTGATGTGCTTATATTGCCATTACTTATTCTAGAAACACATTGTACTGATATAGGTGTAGGTATACACACATGTGTATCAATGTCTATGCTACCACAGTTGTACTCACTTAACTAAACTGTTCTAGCTAATGTGGTGATGAGTCTGTGCTTAGACAAGACCTACAGGATTTTTGGGTTGTTTTTTTTAAATAAACCTTTTAAAATGTCATTATGGCTTTATGCCTTGTAAGTCCCTGGCAGATGTTATACTTAAGACATGATTAACTGGTGATCCAGCCAAACGTTTATTCAAGTATCATATTTACTCAAATCTAAGATGGCCCTGAATTTAAGACAATCCCCCAATAATTAGATTCTATATATGGAAAGCTGACACATTTGTTATAACTGTCCAGATATAGAATCTAATTATTGGAGGACTATCTTATATTCATCCCCCACATTGCTACAGCATGGAAAGCAGTGGCTAGGAGGGATTGGGGAAGGAGGTCAGGCAGCCCCCTTGCCCTTTGCCTCCCCACTTCTTCCCCCTGCAACCTTCCTGCTCCCCTTTCATCTACACCCACTACTCCAGCTCTCCACAGCCTCTGCTCCCCGCCAGTCCCCAGTCTCTGCCTTTTTAGCCCCACTCTCCCACCTCTGCTTCTTCCCTTCCTCTTACTGTTAGACACTGCTTGGGCTCTGTTCTCTCATTGTAGCACAGCATGTGGAAGCTCAGCCCTTGGCAGGTCATGCAGCGGTGTTGGCACTGTTCACTGGCCAGGCAGGAGATGGAGTTTCAATGTGCTCTTTGCCAGGGAGGGAACCCAGCTAAACCTGGAGCTAAGATGCACCTGACAGTAAGGGGAGGAGGAACCAGAGGGGCAGAAGCTGCAAAGGGAAAGCAGGGAGGAGGAGAGAAGAAGCACAGGCGATGCATAGGAGGGTATGGGGGGGGCACATGGCACAGGCCCCCCTTGAGACTGGCTGCTGCCAAAGCTGCTATTGGCTTCAGCAGGTGGTTGCCACTTGCCAGTCTCCCCCCCACCCCCACCAATGAAGCCACCGGCATCTGTAGGCAGTTCCCGCTCACCACCTCCCCCCAGTCCCCAAGACCAATGCCAGTGGCTGCAGGCAGTCCCCACTCACTGCCATGGTGCTCCCCCATTCTTGGGAGGCACTAGTTGTTCATGAGCAAGAGGCTGCTTTAGGTTTGACTCTGGTCCCAATCTGGGCTCAGGACCAGTCTCAGACCCACAGTTGCCTGCCCCCCACCTTCTGTATGCAAATCTAAGACAAGGGGCTTTTCCTCTGATGCTGATAGGGAGTGGGGGGAGCCTTGTCTTAGATTCAAGTAAATACAGTAATGGTGAGATAAAGCAGGGGATAAGCCGCAAAGTTATTACATAAAATATGTGTAATAACTTTGTGGTTCCCATTGTGCCTTAAATTGTACATGTGGCTAGTGCTTCCACTGTTGCAAGCACACCAAAGGGCCTCAAGACTCCAGGGTGCTCTCCACAGCTGAGTTTGCTGGTCAGTTGACAGGACTCCCAGTACAGAAGTTCATGGAAGTGAAACTTGCTACTTGCTGGTGCACAGGGAGCCTGGGTTCATGATCCCAGGCTCCCTGTGCAGCAGCAATATGGCATATGGTAATATGACATCTTTGGGATCTGTGGGGCAGGAGGTGCGATCATTGGGATCATGCATCCAGTCCCATCATGCCTTTAATTTAATGTCTGCTAGTGGCCATAAAGAAAGGGGCACTAGATCCATCCTTTCTCCTTTTTCAAGTCATCTATAGAACAAAGTTTTCATCAATCTTTAAAGGATTACACCTTGCATAGGAGAGACCATTGGGGAAAAGGGGTGGGGATGTTGCTCTCTATGTCAAGGATCAATTCACTTCCCTGTAGATTGTGTTTTCTAACTAGGAAGGACGTCTTGATACCCCCCTGGGTCAAAATACGGGGAGAACATGGGGAGGGTGACATACTTGCAGAAGTCTACTATAGACCTCCCCACCAAGAGGAAGAACTAGATCTGGAATTAAATAGGGAACTGGTCAAGACCATGGGCTCCCGATGCATGATTGTCATGGGGGCCTTCAACTTCCCTGACATCTCTTGGGATGAGAGTGTGGCCAAATCTGACAGGTCGCATAGCTGTCTCACTTGCATTGATGACCTCTACCTAACACAGGAGGTCTGTGGGCCGACTAGGGGAGAGGCATTGCTTGATCTGGTCCTGGCCAAAGGGGAGGACCTGGTGAGCGATGTGAAGATCGAGGGAAAGCCTGGTGACAACAATCATGAATTGGTCACCTTCTTAGTTCACTGAAGAGCAGGCAAACCCCTCAGTAAAACAAAAGTCCTTAACTTTGGGAAGGCTGACTTTTGCAAACTCAGAGAATTTGTCAGTCAGGCAATTAGAGGCCATACCCCCCTAGATAAGGGAGTACACGAGGAATAATCATCTCTCAAAAACATAATCCTTGAAGCACTAGAGGAAAGACATTCCATCCTGCAAGAAATGCAGTCAATGGGCAAGGAAGACCCCTTGGCTGAACAAGGAACTGTTGGACCTCATTAAACTCAAAAGAGAAGCCTACTCCGGTTGGAAAATAGGAAGTATCACACAGAGGACTGCTCAACACTCGCCCACACCTGTGGAGAGTGGTCCAGAAAAGCCAAGGCACAAACCGAACTCAGGCTAGCTACGGGAATCAAGGACAACAAAAAGTCCTTCTTCAGATATGTGGGAAGTCAAAAAAAGAACAAAGATAGCATTGAGCCCCTGCGAGATCTAAGGGGGAACTGACATCTGACACCCAAGAAAGTGCCAATCTCCTAAATGACTTTTTCACCCTCCCAATGGGATCACACTGTCAGAAAGGATACAAACCATCCTGGGAGCAGATGATGGGCCCAAAATTTATGTGGATCAGGTGAGGGAACACATTGAGAAACTGGACATTCACAAGTCTGCAGGCCCAGACGGAACGCACCCGCAAGTCTTGAAGGAGCTGGAAGACACTGTTGCATCCCCCTTGGCAGAGATATTTGAAAATTTGTGGTGCTTGGGTGAAGTCCCAGAAGACTGACAAAGAGCTAACATGGTCCCTATCTTCAAGAAAGGGAGGTGGGATGACCCAGGGAATTATAGACCAATCAGTCTGAAGTCTGTCCCTGGAAAAAGCCTGGAAAAAATTGTCAAGGGATCCATCAATACCAGAAAGGAAAGCATCTGAATGCCAGCCAACATGGCTTTGTGACTGGCAGGTCTTGCCTGGCCAACCTCCTCTCCTTCTATGACCAGGTAACACCTGCCCTGGACAAGGGAGATGATGTGGATATCATATATCTGGATTTCAAGAAAGCCTTTGACCTAGTTCCCCGTGATGTCCTCATGGTTAAGCTGGGGAACTGTGGCCTTGATCATCTTAAAGTCCGATGGCTAGGTAACTGGCTATGGGGTCAGACCCAAAGAGTACTAGTTGACAGGAGCAAATCAACGTGGCAAAACGTGACCAGTGGAGTCCCTCAGGACTTGGTACTTGGGCCGGTACTCTTTAACATCTTCATTAACGATCTGGATTTGGGAGTCAGATGTGAACTGGCAAAGTTTGTGGACGATACCAAATTATGGGGAAGGTGGTCACATTGCAGGACAGGATGGGGATACAGGCCAACTTGGACATTTTTTCAAGGTGGGCCAACCAAAACCTGATGGCCTTCAATGTAGAGAACTGTAAGGTGCTGCACCTTGGTAGGAAGAGTCTTTAACATACTTACAGGCTCGGCAGTGCTACACTTGCTAGCACCACGAGCGAAAGGGACTTGGGGGTCTCAACTGACCACAAGATATGGGGTTGTGCAGACACACCTGCAAATAGGCTGCAGATACAAGCAGACCTAGACAGGCCGGCATGTTGGGCAGAACAGAACCAGATGAAGTTCATAGAGAAATGCAAAGTGTTGCATCTGGGAAGGAAGACCCCCAGCACACCTACAGGCTGGGCATCGTTAACCTGACCAGCACTACAAATAAAAGGGATCTGGGGGTAACAATAGACCCCAGCATGAATATGAACCAGCTATGCGACGAAGTAGCTGCTAGGGCCAATAAAACTCTGGCATGCGTCAATTGATGCATCTCCAGTAAACCCAAAGAAATGATTCTTCCACTTTACTCAACATTGGTGCAGCCACAGCTGGAGTACTGCACCCAGTTCTGGGTGCTGCACTTCAACAAGGATGTTCTAAAGCTTGAGAGGGTCCAGAGAAGGGCCACACGCATGATCAGGGACTTGCATGGCAAGCTACATGAGGAGATGCTCAGGGATCTCGGACTCTTCAGCCTAAAGAAAAGAAGGCTGAGAGGGTACCTGATTGCTCCTTACCGCTACATCAGAGGCGTACATCAGGGACTCAGTGAACAACTGTTCACCAGGGTGCCCTGGGGGAAAACTAGAAACAACGGCCACAAACTCCTGGAAGATAGTTTCAGGCTGAACACTAGGAAAAACTTCTTTACAACTGGGGTGTCCAGACTATGGAACAAGCTGCCCTCAGAGATGGTGCAGTCATTTACCCTAGAGGTCTTCAAGAGAAGACTGGACGATTACCTGGCTGGGGTTGTGTGACCCCAGATGTCTTTCCTGCTCATGCAGGGGGCTGGACCCGATGATCCATCAGGGTCCCTTCCAGCCCTATGATTCTATGATGAATATGAGCCACTAATGCGATGCTGTGGCTGGCAAAGCAAACCAAATTCTGACGTGCATCCATCAAGGCATCTCAAGCAAAAACAAGGAAGTCACCCTCCCAATTTACTCGGCCCTGGTGAGACCACAGCAAGAGTACTGCATCCAGTATTGGGCCCCCCATTTCAGGAGGGATGTAGAAAAGCTTGAAAGAGTCCAGAGGAGAGCCACTCATATGATCCAAGGCCTGGAGGGCAGGCCATACAAGGAGAGGCTGAGGGACTTGGGACTCTTCAGTCTGGAAAAGAGAAGGCTCCGGGGGGACTTGGTGGCAGCCTGCAGTTATATAAGAGGGGTACATCAGGACCTGGGAGTACAGCTGTTCACCAGAGCTCACCAAGGGATAACAAGGTCTCACGGCCATAAACTCCAGGAAGGCCAATTTAGACTAGACATAAGAAAAAAGTTCTTTATGGTGCAAGTGTCCAGGATCTGGAACAAACTCCCCCCGGAGGTGGTTCAAGCACCTACTCTGAACTCGTTCAAAAAACATGTGGATGTATTTTTTGCTGGGGTCACTTGATCCCAGCTGACTTCCTGCCTATGGTGGTGGGGCTGAACTCAATGATCTCACAGGGTCCCTTCCAGCCCCTAATGTTTATGAAATCTATGAAACCTACCATGAATTCTGCTCTTCCTGTCATCTCACATTTCCCCACACTGTTGGTGTCATTTAAGATTCCCTGCTTTCTTTCTTACTCCAGGATCTCTCAAGTGTTATTAAATCATCCTCTACAGTAGCTCTCAAGTCCAGCCAGGTGCTTTGTCCAGGCTGTAGGAGAGGGAGGGTAGTTGGTGGGGAAGGGAGGACCCAGGAGAGCTAAGTTCTGTTTCCTAATCTCCCTTGACTCTTTCAAGCAGTTCCACAAATTCTCTCCATCACAACATCAGTAAAACAGAGGTGATAATACCATTTCACACTACAACCTTTACCAATTTTTGTAAAGCCCTGGAAACCTATGTATTCAAGGTCCTACAAATATGACCACCTTCTCCCTGCTTTCCAGTATAACCAAAATTCTCCAGCCAAAAGTATTTTCCTCATCTGAATTGCTGCCCCCCTCAAATCTTTTGGCTTCCTTTGTCCTGCATAAAGTTCAAGTTCTTCCTCCATCCCCTTCAGAGCTCTACAGTTCAGCCTACAGCTCAACTAGTTTCCTCCTGTACATCCCCTTCTGTGCAGCCTTCATGTCTGAATGCTCCTTTCTCATCCTACCATTGACTTTTGTTTTCTGTCTTGTCGAACCCTGCATCTGGAACACCCTTCCACCCCCTTCCTCTTAGAACTCACTTCATTCATTTAGCTGTTTAATCACTGATCTCCTCTTCCTTTTGTCTGTACCTGTCTTCAGCCTCAATCTTTATAATGTATCTGTCTGATCTGATCTTTGAGAACTCCTGGCGCTCTGGTGTAGTGCCCAAAGACTGGAAGAAGGCCAATGTGGTGCCTATCTTTGAGAAAGGGAGGAAAGTGGATCTGGCTAACTATAGGCCCATCAGCCTGACTTCTATCCCAGGGAAAGTCTTAAAAAAGTTTATTAAAGAGGCCATCCTTAATGGACTGGCAGATGCCAACATCCTGAGGGATAGCCAGCACGAGTTTGTTGCAGGTAGGTCTGACTTGACCAACCTCATTTCCTTCTACGACCAGGTGACCTATCATCTGGACAAGGGAGAAGAGATTGATGTCATTTATCTTGACTTCAAAAAAGCCTTCGATCTGGTATCCCATGATCACCTCTTGGTGAAACTGGCCAATTGTCGCCTTGGGTCCACCATGATCTACTGGCTAGGAAACTGGCTCCGAGGTCAGACCCAGAGGGTTGTAATTGATGGAAGTCAATTGTCATGGTGCCCTGTGACCAGTGGGGTCCCCCAAGGCTCTGTCCTTGGACCCATACTGTTCAACATCTTCATTAATGATGTGGACATTGGAGTCAGAAGTGGACTGGCCAAGTTCGCCGATGACACCAAACTTTGGGACAAAGCATCCACACCAGAAGGCAGGAGGGTGATCCAGGCTGACCTGGACAGGCTCAGCACATGGACAGATGAGAACCTGATGGTGTTTAACACCAAAAAATGCAAGGTTCTCCACCTTGGGAAGAAAAACCTGCGGCACCCTTATAGGCTTGGCAGTGCTATGCTGGCTAGCACTACGGAAGAAAGAGACTTAGGGGTCATCATTGACCACAAGATGAACATGAGCCTGCAATGCGATGCTGCGGCCACTAAAGCGACCAAAATGCTGGCTTGCATCCATAGATGCTTCTCAAGCAAATCCCCGGACGGCATTCTCCCCTTGTACTCAGCCTTGGTGAGGCTGCAGCTGGAGTACTGCATCCAGTTTTGGGCTCCACAATTCAACAAGGATGTGGAGAAGCTTGAGAGAGTCCAGAGAGGAGCCACATGCATGATCAGAGGTCAGGAAAACAGACCTTATGACGACAGGCTGAGAGCCATGGGGCTCTTTAGCCTGGAAAAGCGCAGGCTCGGGGGTGATCTGATGGCCACCTATAAGTTTATCAGGGGTGGCCACCAGGATCTGGGGGAGTGTTTGTTCACCAGAGTGCCCAAAGGGATGAGGAGGTCGAATGGGCATAAACTACTGCAAGACCATTTCAGGCTGGACATAAGGAAGAATTTCTTTACTGTCCGAGCCCCCAAGGTCTGGAACAGCCTACCATCAGAGGTGGTTCAAGCACCTACATTGAGCACCTTCAAGAGCAAATTGGATGCTTATCTTGCTGGGATCCTATGACCGCAGCTGACTTGGGGCAGGGGGCTGGACTCGATGATCTTCCGAGGTCCCTTCCAGCCCTAATGTCTATGAAGTATATGAAATTACGTTAAAGAATGAAAACGGCAAGATGCTCAGCAAAACCTGTGTTCTTCATTTGTTGAACTTGGTGTATGCCTATGGCACTGGGGAAATAAATGGGAATGTTTTGATTCATTTCCTTTGTTTCTATTTTGATGAAAATAGGGTGTGGAGTGTGTAGGGATATTTCTTTGTTTAATTTAAACAGGGTTGGCAGTATCTGTAATCAAAAAACTGCACAGTGGGTTAGGGCATGACAACCAGAAAATGAAATTGACTGATGAGTCATTATAAACAAAATTAAAACTGACTAATCTGTTTTACTGTCCAAGTGGACTGAAGTACAAAAAATAAACAGAATGATGATAATGGTGTTTGTGACTGTGCCCTCAGTGAGGATCAGGGCTTCCCTGTTTTAGCAATATGTATGCATATAATTGTGCATGTATAAAGGACAATCTATGCTTGTCCTTGCCAAGCTAGTTGGAATATTGTGTCTCATAATAAACTGACAAGACCCCTGTGATTAATCATCAGCCCTTTAAAGCCAAAGACAAAGAAAACAAAAAAAAAAGAAAGGATCCAATAACAAAACAGTGAGAAAAGGATTAGGAAAAGGAAGGTAATAAATACAGGGACAACCATGGTCATGATAAAATACACCAAGGGGAGAAACACAGCTTTGCGTAGCTATTTAAACATAGGAAGAAGTGGGCAGAGTTGGCTATCATTAAGAAGTGAGTTCCACCTCCTGGCACTCAGCATGGCCAAAGCCCCATCCTCTTTTGATCTGCGATATTGCTGGAATGAACTGTGGGAATAAATTATTTATTGGATGACTTTCGTTCAAATTAATTGTGAAATACTTTTGATTTTTTCAAGCTTGTCTTTTTTCCAGATTATCCAAAACTCGATGTTACAAATATATGCCAGACCCATTCACTTTAACTAGCTCTTTGATGCCATATCTTCCGATATGCAATAGGCAGCCTAAGCTAATATTCCCTCTGGTCTGACTGCAATGATTTTAAATAGGAGGCAAAACCAATGTTTTGTCAGAAGGGGGTGTGTCGCAGTGCACGCGGGTGCCCTGGGCCTAAAAGCAGAAATGGCAGGAGAGACCCCTAGTGGTGAGAAGGGGGAGGCTCAAATACCAGTCACCAGGGCAGCACAGGTACTGGTTGCCAGGGAAACCAAGGGGGTCAGATGACAGGAAGGGGCAGGGCTTGGCCCCTTCTTAAGCCCAAGCATAAGGGCTGGAGAGCAGTTCCCCTCTGGCGGCCAAGGAGGGGGAAGCTCAGCCAGTACGCAGGGAAAGGGGAAGACAGACTGCAGGAGCATCCCCTGGTTGCGGCTGAGTTGAAGTATTTTTCTGGTAGGGACAGAACATGAATTTTTGACCGGGCAGTTTAGTTTGCATTATAGCCCAGGGCTTTGTGTTTTGTGTTTACTATTTAACCAGAGGACCGGGTGAGGCTATTAGGGGTGGAGGAGGCCTCATAGGGACTCCACGGTAGCGTGGGGTTTCCTGGCGCCGGAGAGGGCGCAGCATTGTTTGGGGGGCGCATTGGCCCCAGCCCTGGAGCCCCGGAGCTAGGGGGCAGTGAGAAGCCCCAGGGTGAGAGGGGGCAGCAGGGAGCCCCAGAGCAAGAGGGGGCAGAGAGGGGCCCCTGAGCGAGAGAGGGCAGAGAGGCGCCCCAGAAGTAAAGAAGAGGGCCAAGGCATAGGGCAAACCATGTCAAGTACCATCTGCAAGGCTTGGGCTGTGGTGTAGGGGAAGAAAAGGAGCCGCAAGTAGCTCCCCCTGACTTATAAAGTGGGCAGCCTCCCGCTAATTACATCACTCAATCAATTAAGATGGCAGGCAAGTAAGCAGGCAGTTAGCCCAAGACAGGAAGGTGGAGCTCCAGCATGCTAGACCTGTTACCAGCACCCTAGACCTGTTACAGGGTGTTTAGTGGGATGTGCTTATAGTGTACACAAGGTCAGGTGTACTCCAGACACTCTTATGTCACCACACTGTGAGACTTATGTACACGACAAAGCCTACCACTGCTGTCACTACTGGAGGTGCACCCTGGGATACCAAAGATGAATTGCACATCTCCTTTTTTGACAGTGCAAATGCAGACAAAGGACTTAAAGATAGATGCCTGTGCCTGAGACTTTTACTGTGGGTCTTCATGTGGGTTACCGATTTGTGCAAGTATTTGCAAGACCTTTTCACTGAAGAAACTTGCAGACAAACCCATTAAAAGCACTAATTTCCATGTGCATAGGACAATAATACAGGATCATGAACACCACAGAAAATTCATGATTTCCATGCACAGATGTCTGAAAATTCTATATACTCGTTGCAGTATTTTAACCCTGTGGGAGAAGTGGCCATGACATTCTTTTGAAATTCTATCTTTTGATTGAGGTGCTATTAGAAAGAAAGAGAAGGGACTTTGTGTTGTGACATCCATTTAATTGATCTGACAGCAAAAATAAAATGAATATAGATGTTCCTGCACAGGTTTCATTCTTCGGACTTCTCTGAGGGGTATGTTTTATGCTTTTGTTCAGCTTGTGCACACAGCCTCTCATCTGCTCAACATGGCTCTTTGTCACACAGCCGTAATTAGTGGGCAAATCCTTGGTTCTTATAAATCAGACATTCAAGTCAATGGACCAATTGACACCAGCTGGCCTGGAACTTCAGCAAGGAGCCTGCAAATTGAACAAGCAGGTGGCAGAATTGTGACAGGGAGATGAAACACCCAAGATAAAAGAGAATTCACAGCAGGAGGGAATCCTCCTTCTCTCTGTCAAACAGTGGTGTTCCAAGGTCCTTCTACTGGGATGTTCAGGGGTTATGGGTGGGTGTTTCCTCCATCTCGTCCAAACCTTATTTTATGCTATTAACGTCAGTTACCCTAGCATAAAAGTCTGCTATACAAGTTGTAACCCAAAAGTCCATGCCTTCCTTACAGGAGGGGTTCGTGTGGGAGAATAACTCATATTTTCAGATAGAATCATAGAAAATTAGGGTCCCTGGTACAACCCCCTGCTCAAAGCAGGACCATCCCCAACTAGAAGATCCCAGCCAGGGCTTTGTGAAGCTGGGCCTTAAAAACTTCCAAGGATGGAGCTTCCACCACCTCTCTGGGTAACCTGTTCCAGTGCTTTACTGCCCTCCTAGTGAGAAGATTCTTCCTAATATCCAACCTAAACCTCTCTTGCTGTAACTTAAAGCCATTGCTCCTTGTTCTGACATTGGCCACCACTGAGAACAGTCTAGCTCCATCCTCTTTGGAACCACCCTTCAGGTAGTTAAAAGGCTGCTATCAAATCTCCTCTCAGTCTTCTCTTCTGAAGACTAAATAAACCCAGTTCCCTCAGCCTCACCTCCTAAGTTATGCACCCCAGATGATTTACTTTTAGTAGTTCCCTCCAACTGTCTTCTTCCATCCCAGGTGCATGCATCTGCATACATGTGTGTATACACACACTAGTTAGAGGAAGAAAAACGGGTAGACAGGAGGACAAGATTTCAGTGTATTGGCTCAGGGAATGGTTAGGAGCCAGATCTACTCCCACGCTGGCTGGCACATGGCAGCTCTAAGAGAACATAGTCTGCCAGCTAAAGGGCATGGCCAGCCCCTCATCCCATCTGCCATCTGCAGCACATACTGGCTAGAAACACACACTGCTAAATACAGCAGGATTTATTGATCAGAGGACACTGTGATGAGTCTTACAGCTAGCTCTTCTGGCTCTGCCACTCTCAGGGCTGGTCGGGGATGGATTTGGCCCTAGGGCCATCCTTACTTCGGGATTACAAGTAAACCTCATTGACTTCAAAGCAGCTATTTGCACCTTGTTAAAGCATCGGCTACAGAGCTGGAAATAAAAGCCAGATTCTCTAACTTCTGGTCCTGAGATGATACTGCAACAGTACTTTGGTCCTCTCTGTTCTCCCACATATTCTGTATCTGTTCCTTTTATAGCCCTGTATTTGTGACACCACCAGTATTTCTATGGCCTGCCTTGCACTATCATAAAGATGGAGTTACGACAGCTGCAGCTGAGGTACATTACAGTGGTCCCTTGAAAGCCTCAAACTGTTGTGTCAGAGTATCACAAATAATCCAATTAGTGTGCGACTGAAAAGACCACACATGCTGACATACCAGGGTAAAATGAGATGACTTAATGGGCCTCCTGTTGTATGGGACACAAGTGTTATATTTCAGCAAAGCAAAGTTTTAATTCCCCGTGCATTTTTGTAACATTCCAATATGAATGCGAATAAAAAAACTCTTAAGAATTTGCAGCCATTCCCCCAAAATTACAGTTCTGTGAGGCTGCATGAAATTAACTGAAAACAAATTCATCATATGCAAAAGAGAAAGTGACTAACCTATTTTCACTGCCACAAATAGATCAAGGGTAAACATAAACAGCATAAGAAATAGCAGGGAATTCGGATGCCTAAAATTCTGATCGTATATGCTAAGATGATTTTCTGAACATACCTCAGAATTTTTTAATGCTAATTTTAACTCAACAGAGTTTCTTTCAGGAAAGAGTGGTTTTAAGATGATGACAGACTGTCCCTGCATTTATTGGTCTGCGTCATTGCCCAGACACTATATAGATGTTACTTCTGTGTGCCAGGAACTAATGAACAAATCAACCTTGCTGGTTTTCAAGAGGTAGAACTCTTAGCTTTATTTATTGCTCCCTACTTTCTCATCTGCTCTGGCAGCTTCCATTCCCTTGATTTTAACTGCACCAAAGAGTCTGCACACAAATGACAACTTCCTGCGAATATATGGAGAAAGGATTGATAGCTCAAAGTCAAGGACTTTCACTGGGCACATCTACAAGTGCACCTTAATGCACAGTAGCCTATTCCACTGCACATTAAAGCAGTGTGTAAAAAAAAAAAGCTAATATGCTAATGTGTGGTAGAATAGGCTACTACACGTTAAGCATCACCTAAAAAGTGTGCACTTGCACTTGTGCTACTGTGCATTAGCACAACTTAATATGCATTTATTTAGTACTTCATATTGGAGGTACTAATTTCAATGTGTATTAGTAAAAGTGCATTAATGCACATGTAGATCCACCGTTACCTAAAGGAAGTGCAAACGTGCCTTCCACCCAACCAGGTGAAATATGCAACAATCTCCTATCAATGAAGTATCATTTTAGCCTGTCCTGGCTCTGATCCTTTATCACTGCAGTCAACAGGAGTTTTGCTGTTGACTTTATTGGAAGCAGGATCAGACTCGGGATTTGTAAATGTTCCAGTATGGCCAATAGTACATGTATTTTGCAGCCAATTAGAAGCGCAAATTCTGTTTTAAGTCAAGCAAATCTGTTCTGACATGAACAAGAAAAGAATATGATATATAATGCTGTCAGGTTCAAGTGCAGGGAAATGGTTTAAATCTGAGCAACTCACACCTCCGTGAGCAGCATAAGGTGCCTGTTCAGTAAGTGTATGTAAACACTGTAGAATCCCTCCTGACATATCAAGACGAACTCATGATAAAATTTGGTCATTATAGAGTAAAATGCATAATCCCCTTTAAAAAATTAATCAATGACAGATGGATGTTGTTGTTACTAATTAGTTCTATTATTGTAATACCTCCCAGCCCCAACCTATGCTATGCCCCAAAGTACCAAGCACTGTGAAAATACATAGAGTCAATCCCTCCCTGGAGACTTTGTAATCTAAACAGACAAAAGAAAGGACAGAAGGGAAAAGAGGCATAGCACATTCAAGTGACTTCCCCAAGGTCACACAGCTGGCCACTAGCAGAGTCTGAAAATTGACCCTTCAGCTCTTGACTTAAAAATAAAGATAAGTAGGGTTGGAGTATCATTGCTGAAAATGTCTAAGAAACAGATGAGAGGCAAGAATTTTTAGTGATGTCTTACCTAACCAACTGTTTAGTTGGGAAAGCTGCTGGACATGCTTTTAGGCATTAAATGCCCTTCAACGGGTTCCTTATGAGGACCTAATAAAGACCTAATCAGGTCCCTAATAAAAATAACTGAGATGAAGATTTTTAAAAATATTTAATATATTAATGCAATTAGTGAAAGTTTCAGTGGCACAGAGAGTGCAGGTTTTGAGTTCCTAATAACTTCTACTCCTGTTGTGGTCTCATGTCATATCAGGATTTTCACACGAGAAGCCTGGACCAGATCATAAGAATCACAAGACCAAGATGATATTGACACTCTGATGACACTCAGATAACAAAACTGTATAGCGGGAGAGAAGAGTTGTAATATATGACACAGCTTTGGTTGTAAAAGGCTTAGTCCTATATGTGATTAAAGAGGAGACTGTGTCAAGATCACAAATGCAGAGCCAGCATCTCAAATAGTAGCCCATTATAGTGCATGAAAGTGAAGCAGAAACATGTGACTCATTACTGGAAACACAGTGTGAATACATGAGGCATGATTTGAGGGGTAAAGACTATAGCTGGTCCTAGTTTTGATGAGTGCCCATAGAAGAGACAAGATGATAGCACAACAGTAGATGTGAATGAACCCCTGAGGAGGAAGGGAGAACAAATGTTGCACAGTACAAAGAAATAAACTCAGGCATTATCCTAGCATGAGATGATGGGATCTATCTTGCACTAGATGCCCCTTAGAACAGATTTGGGTACCTGCTGCTTTCTCTGGGGTATAAGGGGTATTACCAGGATTTGGCTGGAACTGTGTCAAAAGCTACATTCAGCTTGGCTTGCTGAGTGCCTTGTTATTCCCTGGGCAAAAGCTCTGTGAAACATGTAGGATGTTACCAGCTTCATCAGAGGACTGGCTCACTTACTTACAGAGTAAGTGTTGCGCTTCACACACCCAACTAAAAGCTAAAATCTGCCCTGATATGCAAGTGTATGATTTTGTCGGTGGGAACCCCATTTGTGACTGCTGCAGCAGAAAATAAACACAGGAAGTGGTCCAGTCACCATATTAATGAGAGAAGGAATCTGAAAAATCTAGGGATCTTAGGAAAGAAAAAGACTGGGCTGGCCCAACTGACTGATGCTAGTATAATATGCTCAACTGTAGTCTCCACACCCCAGGCTGGCAAGGACTGGGAGTTCTGTAACAGCAACATATTTAGCCCTCAGAAAGGAGGGACTGCCTACTGTCAACCTTCAGGGACCTTGTCTGGCTGAAGCAAGAAAGGGCACTGATCACCTTTAAAAGGGACTCTCTGATGCTTTTGGTAGTTGGGAACTGTGCTGGGCTGGCAACAGATGCAAAGAATGAGAGATGCTGTTAGTCCCATCTACCCTCTTCCAGTGACCCATGAAAAATGCTGAGGGAATTTCTGGATGATCCTAGAAAAGCTTGTAGTAGTTCCCCAACATTAATGGATAAATAATATATTCAGCTGAGATGCTTTTTTTTTGCTAATTTTTCCTTATACTTCTATTATTGCTTTTCTTTTATGTGAAAGATATATTCAGTAAGATAGGAGAAAAGCAATGGCTTTCAATTTTTTTTCTGGGGGAAAATAGGAAACTAAATTAAAATGGATAGTAGTAAAGAGCCATTAAGGTACTCAAATGGAGTGTTCCTATATGGTCCATTAATCTATGTTCTTCAAGAGGCTGAGTGCAAACAACTTGAATACATTATACCTGAAGAGTGTGATACTGGACCATGCAAACAGGATCTGGTGTTGCTAATTTCACAGTAAAAGGATTATTTTTTTAAAATAATTATCACCGTTTTTGCAATCAATCTGTTATTTTTCAACAGCACACACATTGTGATATTAGTATATCAACACATTGTGATATTACTATATCATATGTTACATCTGGTGTACTTAGAAGTCTACATTTAATATGAGAAATTAAAAATATTTTATATATCATAAAGAAGCCACAGAAACCCAGCAAACATGTGACTGAATACTATCTCTTTAAGAGGAGGGCAAGTAGGGAAATCAGGCTTTATACAACAGTGGGTGTGTCTACATGAGATGCTAAATACACAGTAGACCAGGGTGGGCAAAATGTGGCCCATGGGCTGGATGTGGCCTGCTAGGTCATTCTATCTGGCCTGCGGGGCCTCTACAAAAATTTAGAAAATTAGTATTTATCTGCCCCAGGCTGCCTGTCATGCGGCTCTCGATAGCTTGCCAAAACTCAGGAAGCAGCCCTCCACCCAAAATAATTGCCCGCCCCTGCAGTAGACTAATTCTATTGTGCATTAATGTGTCATGGAAAAAGGCATGCTAATGCGCAGCAGAATTAGCGTACTGTGCATTAGTGTCACGAACAAGGCATATGCTGACACTACTGCGCAGTAGTGCCAGTTACTGCACATTGAGTTAGTGCTAAACTTAATGCACAGTAACTACCGCGTGTTAATGCATGTGTAGATGTGCCTAGTAGTTTCCAGAAAGACAGATCTAGTGAGGAAAGATCAGCAGGAACTGTAATAAGGAACATACAGGCTGATTTAGGAGATTTGAGGAATGGGTTGTTCCTGATTTTTTTAAAATTCTTTCTTTGTTTTCTGCTAAGAAACCAAGATTTAGCCTTGCACTTCATGAGTCCTTGAGATTCTTAAACTCTACAATCCATATGGCCTTGCATTTTAGCAGGTGAAGACACCTATTTTTAAAAAGTAGTAACTGAGGAATGCCAATATTTTTAAGCATTGACATAACTTTGGGATGTCCTCTTTACGTTTTCGAGTCTGATTTTCAGAGGTGTTGAACACTCAGTTTTCATGGATATCAGTTGTTTCAGATGGAATAAAGTTTCTCAAGTCAGGCACCACAAACTTTGGCTAACAAAACCAGCGGACACTTCTGAAAATGCGCCCTTAATGGCTTGGACCATGCTCACTCTGAACTGGTGTGAGAAACAGGCTGTCAGAATAAAGGAATCCTAAAATCCAGTCCCCTTCCTGTGCCTCTAGACTGTACACCAGTGGTTCTCAACCTTTTTTAACTGAAGGCACCCCTCCTCTGACTCAAGGCACCTCTCAGATAATGGCAGCTCATAATTTGTAACCCATTTTTTGAATACAGAAACATTACAGAGCAATTTTTCTATTGCAAAGAACTCTGAGAGACCAGAATAGGACAGAAAGTTTTTAATGCTGTGAATTTATATTTGAAATGTCTGGGTCTATCTTGAGAAACACATTTGCACACCTAACAATGCTAATATTGTGTGATGCCTCAAAACACCCTTAAAAAGAACTTAGGGCACCACAGGGTGCCATGACACCCTAATTGATGATCACTGCTGTACACCATCCAAAGAATGAAGGAGACTTTGAAATCCCTATCTGATGTGAAAAATAAAGGGTCCAAAGGGTGGAAACAAATTATTATTAATAATAATAATGAATCAGAACTCCTAGACTTCGTGCTGAAAGCTGCAAGTGGGAGAGGAACAGTAGAAAAAATCCTGGTCATATCCATCCTCTCTGCCACTGTGTGACACAGGATGCTGGGACGATGGACCTATGGTGTGACTCAGTAGATGCAGTTCTTATGTTCTTATAAAAATGAAACAAATTGCTTGCTAGACTACTGAGTCTGTCTTGCCACAACTTCTTACAGATGGTACCTTGGAGCAAAAACAGAATAGGGCACAGACAGGTAGTTGCTATTTCAGTCTCACCATGGTTTTCTGGGCTCCTGTAAAAATTAATGTTGTGGCATTTCCATCACTACTTTTAAAACCAAGTGAAGTACAGAGGTAATCCAGTTCATGCTATCTCATTCCTGTTTTAACAGATGAGCAGAAAATACCCTTTGATTCCAGTAGGTGGAAAATACTGATGTGACTGAAGTGACATCCTTCTTCCTTTGTGCACAGAGAGGGCGAGAAGTGACAAAGGCAGTTGATGATAGCTGGTTCTGAGTGACTTCTAAAAATGCCTTTCTTTTTAGTACAACTCCCACCCCCGTTCCCAGCAGTTCACTTTGTAACACAGAGGGGACGGGGAAGCCACAGAGTGAGCAACTGGGTCTCACAGTAGACAGACACACAAATCACAGGAACAAGGCAATGAGAGGCTGAAAGCCCAATTCAGTGGAGTCAAGCTAGCCCTATTAGTCTACCTTCTAACAGTGTGTGTGTGTGTACATACACACACCTCACTAAAGTCTGTGCTGTGTGTGTATACATGTATGCACACACGTACACACACCATACAACTCACCAAATCTCATGCTGTGTGTATATATACACATACAGACATGTACACACGCACATACAACTTGCCAAAGCTGGTGCTCTGTGTGTGTATATATACACATACATATGCATGTATACACAGACACACACACATTCACATACAATGTGCCAAGGCTTGTGCTGGATATGCGAGTGTGCATATACACATACACACCCACACACGAACACACAGAAGGATATACACACACAGCTTGCCAAAGCTTGTATTTGTACATGTGTGCACACACACACACAGAAGCGACTCACCAAAGCTAATGCTGTGTGTGTCCACACACACACACACACACTCAGCACAAGCTCCGGGAGCTGAAGCTCACTTCCCCAGGGGCGGATGAAGGGGCCGGGGGCAGAGGCTGCCCGGCCAGGAGCCGCTGGGAGAAGCGGCGCCCTCGGGCGGGCGGGCAGGGCGAGGACAGCGGGAAGCCCGGCCGTGCGCCGGCTCGGCGGCGCGGGGGGCACCCCGGAGAGCCCCGCGGCCCCCTGCCCCCTGCAACACCCCGGCTCGACGGGGGCTGCCTGGGCAGCAGGAGTTGCCAGCGGTGCCCCACACAACATCTGGAGGGAGGCATCCCCCCCCCCCACACACGTCTCCGGCAACATCTGGAAGGAGGCGCGCAGCCCCGTCCCCAGCTCCAGCTGCCCGGTCCGCTCCCGCCCCCTCCAGCGCCCCGGCCCGGCTGGAAGTTTCTGCAAGAAAGTAGCGGCGGCGGCGCCCGGGGCAGCCCTCGCCCGCCCCGCGCGCAGGCGGCTGCTTACCCAGCCCCGGCACGAAGGTGTTGAGGAAGAGGCAGAGCACGGCCACGGGGAAGGGCATGTAGGGGATGGCGGCGCGCAGCGGCCCCTTCTTCTCCCGCACCTGCACCACCACCCCGCTGGGCGAGGCGGCGCCCCGGCCGGGCTCCCCGCCCGCCGCCGCCGCGCTCTCGCCGTCCTTGGGCAGGTGCTCCATGGCGGGAGCGGGACACGCGGCGCGCCCGCCGCTTCCCCGCTGCCTCGCGCCGCTCTGCCCCGGCCCCGCCCGCCGCCGCCGCCGCCGCCGCCTCCCGCGCCCCGCCCGGCCCCTTCCCCGCCTCCCGCCCCCCGGCACCCCCCACCCCCCCCATCCAGACGTGCTCGCCCAGTCCTACGCACAGCCCCTGGGCCACTGACACACACACAAAGGCGCCCCTCCCCCATTCACCCACCCAGACACACACATACAGGCACAAACACACACATGCCCAGCCACACACCCACCCAGACACATACACATAGACACACACACCCATTCAGACACACGCTCACTCAACCACCTGACACACATACACACCAAGCCACACTCACCCACCCACACAGATACACACACACACACATTTGCCCTCTCTCACTCCCACCCACACATGACCTCACATCTCCATTCTTCTCCTAGGTGGGAAACAAATTGGCCAGATTTAAATGTGTGAGCTACAGCAGAAAGGGAGTCTCTTACCCCAAAATAGTTACCTGCAGAAGAATTATAGCAGTATAACGCTATACTCACACCACTAAATACAGTATTTCCATGTAGGCAAGCGCCTAGAGCGGTGGTTCTCAGCCAGGATGCCACAGCACCCTGGGGTTCCCCAAGAGCCTTTCAAGGGTGCCACAGGGTGCCACGCCATGTCAGCACTGGTAGGTGCGCAAACATGACTCAGTAGATAAACCCAGACATTTCAAATAGCAGTCCAGAGTGCTAGAAACCTTGTGCCCTGTTGTGGTCTTTCAGAGTGCTTTGCAACAATTGCTCTATTAGTTTTCTCTTGTCAAAAAATCAAGTGAAATAAGAGCTGGCATTTTCTGTGGGGTGCTTTGAATGTAACAAGAGGTGCCTCCAGTCTAAGGACTTAAGGGTTACAAGGTTAAGAACCACTGGCCTACACCCATGCCCAGCTAAGCCCTTTTCTAAACATGGTTGTCCTTGATATACTCAGAGCTGGCCTTAGGGGTGGGCAACTTGGGCAGTGCCCAGAGCACTGTGGTCAGGGCAGTGCCACACACACACATGCACGCACACAAACATGTGAGCAGTCTGCACTCACAGCTGTGCTCTCCCACTGCCTCACCCTGCTGGTCCCAGCCCCTGGCAGGAGGAGCCTAGCCCAGCCTGCTCCTCACCACCAGCTGCCAGGCACTGTGGGCTGCAGCAGCAGTGCCTGCTTGTCCACCTGCCTGGCGCACCATGCTGCTCCGCCTCCCCTCTGGACTGTGCCCCATGTCCCTGCAGCAGTGTGGACAAAATACAAGTTTACCCAGCACACCATTTTCTCTAAGTCCAGCTCTGGGTATACTAGGTACAACATGTTGTTTAAACTCACATTAAAACGTATAAGTTGGACCTGGTCAACCATGATGGGGCTGTAATGGGAATATTACCTAACCTACATTAAAACATACCAATATTGCCTGGTCTATCCATGGCCACAACCATTTTTGCATTCTCTCAGACCCATTCACATAGTCTCCCCTGCATCTAGCTATACACAAAATCCTCCACATATTGACCCATGTTGTACATTATTGATTTCTCTGTCACAAATGTACACATCTGTCTTGATTCTGCTTTTAGTTAAAACAGTCTAAAGCAAAAGCAATTTCAGTGAAATCATTAAAGCCATATTTGTGTAAAACAGCTGTTGGTGGGAAAAGAAGGCCAATTGTTTTACACATGCAGCCCTGTGCACCCACTCCTTATCACACATGTACACTTGACTGTCTCTCAAACACTGATATGTCTGGAAAATGAAAAGGGAAAAGCAACAGAGCAAGGCATTAAAGTATTTTGAAATCCGCTGCAATATAAGAAAATAGTGAAAACTGGTGACCTCTCACATTCTAAAAAAAAGTTACTCTTCGGCCATTAGAGGTGCAAAACATCCCCGCACATTCATTGTCTGCAAAACATTTGTGTAAGGGGAAAAGTGTTGCCTTGAAAATGCAAAGAAAATATCAAAAATGTATCATTAAAAGTTAATTTGGGTTTGGAACAGAAAGAATATACACCAATACATATATAATTCCTATCAGTACCACATGATATACTTTTCTTTTGTATGACTGATAATGATCATTCAGTATTCAGTTTGATGGATGAAGTAGTAATAGAACATGAAGCTATCTGTTGTTAGAAAAGATGACACTGCTGGTCATTGCAGATGCTGTTGAGTGAAGAGATCAGGGAACATATTAGAGGTATTAATCACAATACAAAGTGAAAGCATCACCCACATTTTTTATTTCTCTGGCAGTGAGCAATAGAGTGAGCCTATGCCCTGCTGTACAATTCAAAGCTGTATTTTTATTAAAGGATTTCTACTAAGAATTAAACAAAGACAGCAAAGCTTAAATGTTTTATACAGGTTGCTGGAACCCCACCTGATGCAAATATACAGTGAGATCATTTCCATAGAAATTAGTACAAGCAGACCATTAGGTAACCTGATCTAATTGTGCAGGTGCAGATTTGTTCCCTACAGTGTATTTTCTAGTAACTATATTTATTTAATTTTTCATCCACATGGACACTGGGCAGTCACTACATAGATATCCCATTTAAATGTTGCTGTTTTTAAACCAGGAGTATTTACTGTCTTAACTGGGCACATTTATTAGCCTCATAGATTTCCCTCATTTTTATTTGATTAAATAATTAAGAGGGATATTTTGCTGCGGCACAGTAACTAATACTCATTTGGCATTAAGAATTTTAATGGTGACATCATTTATACCACGACAGTTCTTGACACCCCATTAGAATTTGCAGGTGAAAATTGATCAATCTCTATGGGTAACAAGATCACATTTAGCCTGTAGGAATCTTGTCTCACTAAATTTCATACAAGTCTGAGTGCACTGATGAAACACTATCAATAATTAATAATGATGATATAATTTTCTACATTCTGAAACAGGTAATAGAGCTGGTAAGAGTTCTGGTCATTATGTGAGTGTGAATCTTTATGAATAGGCAAACAGTAAGACATTGTGTTGCATGAAAGGTATTAGCCAAAATATTTTTAAAAAAGGACAAAGACCAATTTAAAACAATGTTTTATTAATAATATTTAATAACAGTTTGTACTTTTACAGAACATTTCCCTAGAGAGTATCAAAGTGCTTTATGCACTTGAATTAATTCAAGCTCATTATGCCTTTTTGATTGTGGTAAGCAGTATGTGGAGAATATTTTATCTGCTACTAAAACGCAGCCAGTTCTAGAGTGGGATGCACCATTTAGTAGCTCACAGCAGCAATACAAAGCAGATTATTTATTTATATAGCACCAGTGTGGTACATGCTTTACAGACGTCTAGAATAAAAGCTCTTTGGAAGAACTTTCCACAGGGAAGAATAGGGTATTCAGCAACATGACTGAAGCAGGAATGTAAGCAAGAAAAGTACTGTTACCACAACTGAAAGTTGGCCCTGATATTGAGATTGGTAAACCTACTCTTATAAAAAGTGGGATTTTCAATTACTACACGTTTTACTACATTTGTTCACATGTATATTAAAACAAATCTCACTTCAGCTTCTCAGTGTAGAAACAGTATGTCACTCAGGTTTATATATACACTAAGGACTTGTGTCCAAAAATAGCATTGTGTAATTAACTGGATTTAGGTGGATTTTAGGTGTCTAAATTCAAAATTACAATAAGAAAAAAAGGCCCTGCTCAGTGGGTGCTTAATGCCAGAGGTGTCTAAAATTGGTAGCTGCCTTCCTATTTTTCACTGGAAAATTACCTAGGGGCCTAGGACTGTCCCCGTTCTCTGTAGCTTAGTGCCAATCCCCCACCTAAGTGTGACTGGAGTCCAGGATCTATAAGGAATGACATGTAAGTCCCGTTAGAAGCTTGAACTGATAGGCATGTTCAAAGCCTAGCCAACATACACTGACAGGACCAACACCCCCATGAAATGGAGCTGTAGTGCTTTCCAGCTGCAACAACATGGTGGTCTCTTGAGATCTGTGTTCTTGGTCTCCCCCTTAGCCTGAAGGGATTCTAACCTGCACCTTCCAGGAGACTCCTCTAAACATTAGGCTGTTCTGAATGTGGGCTGTCTGGTAAAGCTGAGACACTGTGCAGAAAGGAATGAGCACAAGCAAGAGGGAGTGTACCCTGTGGCTTAGTGATTAGGACTGTGATCAAAAACCTTTAAGAAGCCGTGGGCCAGAACAACCCAGCTCCCATATGATGTGGGCTGGATGGCTTTGATGGCACATCAGTGAGTGACAGGGATTTCCCTGCACCACTGCTGAGGCAGAAGCAGACAGCTGGGAGCTGCATCCACACCATGGCCATTTCTCCCAGCCACCCCTGCCCCCTGGCTGTATGTGGGTTCAGCTTCCAGCTGGTGGGGGGCTGCTTGGGTGTTTCATAGTTTCATAGTTTCTAGAGTTGGAAGGGACCTGAGTAGATCACCTAATCCGACCCCCTGCCATGGCAGGAAAGATTACTGGGGTCAAACGACCCCAGCAAGGTGTTCATCTAACCACCTCTTAAAGACCCCCCAGGGTAGGAGCCAGCACCACTTCTCTTGGAAGTTGGTTCCAGATCCTAGCTGCCCTGACGGTGAAGTAGCGCCTCCTGATATCTAGCCTAAACCTACCCTCTGCCAGCTTGTGACCGTTATTCCTGGTTACTCCTGGTAGTGCTCGGGGGAACAGTGACTCCACCAATGCCTGCTGATCCCCCCCTGACTAGTTTGTAACAGGCCACTAGATCCCCCCTCAGCCTTCTCTTGCGGAGGCTGAACAGGTTCAGGTCCTGCGGCCTCTCCTCATAAGACCTGCCCTGTTGTCCCCTGATCAAGCGAGTAGCCCTCCTCTGGACCCTCTCCATGTTGTCCATATCCCTTTTGAAGTGCGGCACCCAGAACTGGACGCAGTACTCCAGCTGCGGCCTGACCAGTGCCGCATAGAGGGGGAGGATCACCTCCTTGGACCTGCTGGAGATGCATCTGTGGATGCATGACAAGGTGTGGTTCGCCTTCCTGACTGCCTCCCCACACTGCCGGCCCATGTTCATCTTGGAGTCAATGATGACCCCCAGATCCTTTTCTGCCTCTGTACTGACAAGAAGGGAGTTCCCCAAACCTGTAGGTATAGTGCCGGTTGTTCCTCCCCAGGTGCATTACTTTGCACTCGTCAGTGTTGAATCCCATCCTATTCTCATCCACCCACCCTTGTAACCTGTCTAGGTCCGATTGTAGCCTATTCCTCCCTTCGAGAGTGCCCACATCCCCCCACATCTTAGTGTCATCAGCAAATTTGAACAGGGTGCTTTTTACTCCCTCGTCCAAGTCGCTGATGAAGATGTTGAACAGTGCAGGCCTGAGGACCGAGCCCTGCAGAACCCCACTGCCCACGTCCCTCCAGGCTGAAAATGACCCATCCACCACCACTCTCTGGGTGCGGCCCTCCAGCCAGTTGGTGACCCAGTTGACTGTGTGGGTGTCAACACCACAGTCCCCCAGTTTCTTAATGAGAATGGGGTGAGAGACAGTGTCAAAAGCCTTCCAGAAGTCCAGGAAGACTATGTCCACCAGTGCTACCCCTGCTTCTAATGATTTGGTGATCTGATCATAGAAGGCCACCAGGTTGGTCTGACAGGACCTGCCACTGATGAACCTGTGTTGGTTGCCCCTAAGCATGAAATCCCCTGCTGGCCCCTCATGGATGTGTGCCAGCATATTTTCTCAAACAGCTTGCCTAGGATCGAGGTAAGACTAACTGGCCTATAGTTTCCCGGGTCCTCCTTCTTCCCCTTTTTGAAGATGGGAACCACGTTGGCCCTCTTCCAGTCCTTGGGCACCACACCAGAGCACTACGAGTGCTCATAAAGCCGTGCCAGGGGACTTACAATGACCTCAGCCAATTCCTTTAGTACTCTAGGGTGGAGATCATCTGGACCAGCTGACTTGAATACATCCAGTCCCTCCAGAAGCTCCCTAACTAGTTCCTCACTAACCCTTGGCCTAGATGAGCCTCCCCTGGGGCCTAAGGGGGGTCCAAAGGGGGGGGGGTGGCTGTTCCAGTCCCTGCTTAGGATGTAGGGTGTAGGGAGCTTCTAGCTGTGCTCATACAGTATCTGGGAGGGAGAGAGTGAAGCAAAACAGAGACAGTGTGGATGCAGTTTGCAGCCCTGGTGCTGTGCCACATCACTGGAAGTTGACCCTCACACAGCCAGGGAAGTGGTGAGGAGAGGGAGCAGGGGGAAGGGGCTGGGAGAAGCAGCAGCAATGTGTGTGTAGGCAAAGCCCTCCAGCTCTGTGGGCCAGTTTCAGTGGCTCAGGTGGGCTGGGTTCAGCCCATGGGCTGTTTGTTGCCAAACCCTGGTGTAGTAGGGCACTGTTTGTGCCTGCCACTTTAAGGGCCAGAAGACAGCACCCAGCAGCTGCCTGATTGGGGAAGACATTTTGGATCCAGGGCTGCCCATATAAACAGGTCATTCTGCTGTGGGGAACCCAGGCAACAACATTGCCTGGCTGCAGGTATCATCTGGAGGTAAGGGCAGGAGCTGTAGGGAATGGTCAGAAGGCTCCTGGTCCTGGGCATGACCTAAAACTGTACCCTGTTGGGAGTGGGTGGCCTGGTGGGGCTCTCAGTGGCACAGGAGTCCCCAGGAAATGCCAGGCCAGTTACCACCCCAGTGAAAGGTAGGTTGGGGCACCTTAACCACTAACCCCCATGATTGGGTGGGTTACCTACTTCATAGGGTCTAGAAGGTGGACCCCAGAGAGAGAGAGTTGGGCCATAGACTCTTAACCTGTCTTGACATCCCACAACTGGTCCAAGCTGGGGCCAGGACCAAAAGGGTCCGAGGGCCAGGGGCCCACTGCAAGGGATGCCCAAGAGCTGCGTGCCTGGGGTTCTGACTGGCCTGATGGTGAGGCCAGGGCTAGTAGAGCCAAAGGTCCCTGGGGGACCACACCTGTAAGGGGGAAGCAGCTCAGGGAGCTATACAGCCAGAAATGAAGGCAGAATAGGCTGCCTGAAGGGAGGGATCTAAGTGGGGTCCAACTAGTAGGATTCTGGGGCCCAGTGTGGGGCTGGTGATATGGATAACATCTGTATGCCTTCTGCAAGGCTTGAGCTGTGGTGCAGGGGAGAAACGGAGCCACAGATAGTGCCCTCTGGCATCAGGGCAAGAAATGGGCAGCCTCCTGCTTAATCAACATCAATTAATCAATTAACAACAAGGCGTGGCTGGTGAGGTGAGTGGTTAGCCCAGAAACAGGTGGGCAGGCCACAGTGAGATCTGCCCAGAGCAGGCCCCCCTGTTACACCTGGATTCAGACATTTCCTTTTGGAAGGAGGGGAGTCCTGAGGCTCTGTCTGCTTTCAGCATTGTTTCTGTAGCTTTGTTCCAGCTCATGACCATTTCATCTAAAAGGAATAAGTCCTGCGCATCAGTGGTCAGATACCTGGATTCCTTGTTCATCTTGACAGTTGTGGATACAGTAGTGTCTCTGTCTGTCTTGTATAAGGAAGGGCTGTGAATCAAAATCCTATTTCTAACATAGCCTGGTCTTAGTCCATTAAATGATTTGAAGTTTAAAAATTAAGTGAGATGTGCAGGGAGCCAGTGGAGGAAGGACATAGAGCATTTTTGATCTCCTGTGTGGTGAATCCCACTCCAGAGGCATACTCCTGCTGCCTGAGGTACCAGCTTGAACATTTGGTTGACTTTGATCCAATTGATTCCCAGTAATCAAAGCTTCTCAGCATGGAAACAGCAATCTGATACAGAAAGGGCTAAGTCTCAAAATGGACTCATATATCTAAAATGGGACTCGGGTGTACTCTAGGTACAAAGGACTTGGGCACTTATTTAGCAACCCTCCATCAAAAAGTGAAGCTCTAGTCTCTTAACTACCTGGAAACAGGATAAATTGTTCTCTGTTGTGGTCCTCACCTGGTTTTCAGGAAACAATCATGTGTTTATAGATTGCTGTATGCACTACTTGGACACCTAGCAGAGGAGAGGGCTCTTTCTTCTGAAACTCAGGAAGCCAGAGAGATGACCTGAATCCTGTGCATTTTGCTGTATGGGTATTTTACTTAGAAAAAGGTGCTTTTAGCCCAAAGTAGACTTAAAAAAGCTAGTAGGTGAAAGGTAAGAGTTTCCCTCCCTGTCTCTAGCCAATGTTTTCCTATTCCCATCCTGTGTGTTTATCAATAAACACTCTCTTTAAAGAACGGACTATTCTTGCTCAAATATTTATAGATTCAGTACTACTACTTAAAGCCTAATATTAAGTCTGGTAACAGATTTTGGCATGTAGAGGCTGTCTTCAGGAGCCAGCAAAGATAGATGTATTTCAGGGCCTGAACACAACATACATTTACCCTGGTGTAATATATATTGGTTTTGTATACTGGATTAAATGACACCAGACAATGATCTAGTCCAGGTGCCTGTAGAAGGTTTTAAATAGTGCCTCACCACTAGGTGGTGGGGGAACAGGTCATAGCTCATTTGCCAGGCTAGTCTCTGGATAACTTTGTACACAAACCATTACTTATAGATATAATTTACACTGGTGTATTTTTGTCTGATCTTTCCTGGGGTTATTCTATACCAGATTCAAATATTTACATTTGTATAAAGCAGTAATATTCAACCTGTAGCCTGCAGGCCAAGTCCAGCCTGCAGGGCCATGTCATTAAGCCAGTGAAACTTATGTGGCTCTGGAAACTGAGGCAATCCTGCCACCACTGCCTTGTTGCCAAATTGCTGGACCGGTATGGAGCTCCAAGGGCCAGAGGCAGGGCCTGACGTGCATGGGGATTGCATGGGGTCACTCTGTGGCCGAACTGCACCCATGAACCAACCCCACACACTGGCCCCAGGCTGAATCTGGCCTACAGATCAACCTCTCCCAAGGCATCTAGCCTGCAGACCAACCACATGCCCCTCAACCAGCCTGCAGGGATAGAAAGTTGAGCACCACTGGTCTAGGGCTATATGTTGTGTATCTGCACCTTGTTTGCACTGGTGTAAGAGCTAATTATACTCTATTTCACCTTATGTACACTATCCACTGGGTGTATTTCACTCTGTCATCCCACAATTGTTCAATGGGGGTGGATTTGCAAATGTGGTCAGCTCTGTTCTGAGACAGCATGATACTAGTACCCATGCACTGGAGTTCAGTACAAGCCAGAGCATTTGGCTAATTGCTTGCATTTCAAACTCTCTAATCCTGGCCTGATTAAACCCTTTGTAAGGACCAAGTCCAATTCAGGATTATTTCCTCTCCTGCCCAAATCTACTTGTACAACATGCTTTGGTTTTGGTCTATTTCTAGTTCAAACATTCCTCTGACTTAGCCAAGAATCATATACAGAAAGAGACTTTCTGTCAGTCGATGCCAGTCTAAATGACTGATTTAGTAGTGTGTTTAGCATGATCTCTAAGTGATCCACTCTAGAATTTATCTGTCACTATTACAGATCAACAAAGATATTAGCTAAGGAAACCTGCATTAGTGTCATGGAGTAGAATTGCTCAAAATAAAAGGGAACAACCTGACCTGATACCTGTTTTCACCTTGCTTGTCTACCATGCTTGCCATACATCATGTTTTCTGTCTGAACCATCCTTCATAGGTACTTGTTTTGTTGCTGAATTAACCACCTGGTTCTTTACTCTTTCCCCTGCTCTTTCACCCCAATACCCTTTCCAACAGCTTTTCCTTAGAGATAAGTCTGAGTAAAAAAAAACAAATCCCCTCAAATGCATAGACAAGGGGAACAAAAAGGTATTTCTGGACCCAACTCTACTCAACATTCAGAAGACCATTTCCAACAACCCACATTTTTTCTCATTCCTCAAATACTACTGTAGTAAAAACAGTATCTGACTCTTTTCATGAGCTCATAGGAAATATTCCCAGGACTAAGAATTTTCTTGTTACACATGAGCTGCCAGTGCCATCCATACCACTTGCTTCTGTTAAGGACATGGGTCATTTTCCTTGTCACTTGCTTATTTTCTAGAGATCTTGAACATCTTCACCACTCATTATCACTTTTGTCATTTGATACTTTCATAAGATTGGAGTGAAATGGGGATTCTCCTTCACCCTTTTGAACAGAATGTTTCACCTTGTTCCTTGCAAAGTATTTGCACCCTCTTATCTTTAATTGACAGCACTGTTCAGTGAAGCATTCCTCTTTAAAGCACTTAACATCCATTTTGTCCATCAGATCAGAGGGCATATTTCTGTGTTCTCCTTTCACACTATTTCGCTTAAGCAATCTTCCTTTCTCCACCAAAGCAAGCAGGAACCACTTTGAGATCCAAGCCTTCCTCCCAAACATTTGTTTGCCTAGAAGTATGAACAGGACTAGGGCCTAGCTGATTCAATTTTTTATTTTAATTTTTACTTATCTATCTTTATTTTTTAGTTACACCATAGGCTGACTGATATATATGCATATATAGCTGATTCATGTTTTTTGTGCTTGGATCTTTATTTTTTACTTAAAGAGCGAGATCTCTGTCAGCCTATGGTGTAAATATATAAGTTGTTGGGATTGCTCAATACTGTCCGTTTCCTCTCGTACTTCCTGCCACGACTTTGATCTTATGTGGGGAGGAAGGAGATTGGTATAGTGTTACTGTCGGTATTCACGGAATAACTCCCTAGACACGTCAAGTTGCTCCATTGATTTAATCCCTTTTCTTTTACAGCGGCTCAAGCTGCAGGCAACAGCCTCATCGACCTTCTCCCGGAACCGGCCGTCAGCTCTGGGGAGGATCCCTGTCCATGAGAACCTCAAAGTAAGTAGCTGCCAATACTCCATGCCACTAATTAACTCATTAGTGAAGCGCGGTTACTATATCTTTGCCCTGTCCCCAGTGTCTTTTGCCAGGGGCAGCCCCTTCCCCCAGTTATGCTTCCAATTTTGCTGGGGCTGGCTGGTACAGTCTGGGTTCAGTTTCCCTTGTTCTCAAGGATTCCCCCTCTTGTCTCTCCACAAGCCACATTGCCGCTTCCTACTGGTAATTGACTTGTTAGCGGCTGCGCTCATTGTGTCCTATTTCCAGCTCCACTACTGGAGTTGGGAGTGTCTCTGGCTATTTTCTCGCAGCTGACACTGTTCTCTCCCAAACTGGGACCCTCCTTTGATCAAAGGGTTCCCACCGGACTGTGTCACGGAGCCTCTGCTCCTCTGGACTCAACTGCAGCGGCTACATCTTCAGGTAAGTATCCATCCACCGCCATCCTGCCGGCCTTCCAATGCCTGAAGACATTCTCCCCAAGTCCCGCCTCTGATTCTACTCCCAGCGTCCCCGGTCTGTCAGCCAATCCTGAGCTAGGTGGAGAATTCTCTCCACGTGACTGGGTGTCATCACTTACAGCATCCAGGTGTTCATCCAAGTAACAGGGCTCCAGTCAGAGACCATGATACAATATATATATATATATATTGCAGGATGGCCGATTCTGGGAGAAGGTTGATGAGGCTGTTGCCTGCAGCTCGAGCCACTGTAAAAGAAAAGGGATTAAATCAGTGGAGTGACTTGACGTGTCTGGGGAGTTATCCTGCGAATACCGACAGTAACACTATACCAATCTCCTTCCTCCCCACATAAGATCAAAGTTGTGGCAGACGAGTACGAGAGGAAACTGTGTGTGTGTGTGTATATAACTGATATATATCAGTTAGCTTATGATGTAAAAAATAAAGATCCAGGCACAAAAAAATTGATTGTTAGGCCCTAGAATCCTACTCCTGTCCATACATCCAATCAAACAGCATTTATATTTATGAAAGGTGCCTTCTCTACTTGGAGGTATCTTCTGACTCTCTGTTTAATGCATGCTTATTTGCATCATACAGGAGCATCCCAACTTCTCACCACACCTGTCCCTCTAATGAAATACAGGGATTCCATTTCAGTGAAAGACAGTTGTTCAGTTCTTTTGTTCATTTAAATCCTTGGCCTTTTTGCTAATGAGAAATCTGTTGACAATTGTGATGTGGATACCTATCCACTACAAACTGACCTAAGATCCCAAATTCATTCCATATAAGACACCCAGCAGACAGGAGAAATTTGCCGCCTTTTTGTGCTAAAAAACAAGCGGATGACCTACAGATGTCCCTTCTATAATGTCCCTTCTCCCAGCCACCTACTCTTAATAAAGACTACTTCCTAATATTTTTGTTAGTACTATTTATTTGACTTGGATTGATCCACTTAACACCCTTGTTCTTGCAGCAGGTAGCTTTGTGACTGCAGGTATGACCATAAGATGGGACGGGAACCTTTCAAGATTATACTATTAAGGCCTTATTCACTTGCAACAGTTGCAAATCACTGAAAGTAGTGACCTATTAAAGTTACTAAGCCTTAGGAGATAAACCACCCCTGAAAGGGAACACCTTCCCAACGCTTAGGAGGGCACTTAACACATGCTGAACTGCTTGGATATGTGTCATTTTGAATATGTGCCAGCATTTTAACTACAGTTAAGAAGTGTTAAACTGAATGTGTGACACCACCCTTGTCATTTCTCTCGGGTCACAACTGAAGGAGCCATGCTATAGGCTGCAATTTAAGAGCAAAACTGGGGTCAGTCTGTGAGTGGCAATTGAATAGCCAAGGTATTCTGAATTGAATGAAACTTTATCTCAGTCCAAAATTCTAGTCACTCATATATTACCTTTTTTCATTGTTCCAAGTAGGATTACATGTTACATGTGGTAAGGCAGCCCTTTTAGAAAGCTGAGAAATTGAAAAACATGTGCTGCCCCCTTTTTACTGGTTCACTTGAACCACAGTTCACACACAGGCTGATTTGTCTACAGATGTGAATTGTTAATGCTGGTGAAAGCTTCTGGCCTGTTGATAGCTAAGGAGACTGAAATCTTCTGTTTACCAATGCTGTTGCAGCAGCAGCCCCCACTTTCCTTAGACAGATCAATTTCTGATCTGGAGGGACTGATTTGAGAAATGAGATAATAACAATAAACTAATCAATCCCTGTGTATAAAAACCATAAATTAGCCAATCCCTATATCTGAAGAGATTGCCTACAGTTTTGTAATGTCAATCAGATTGAGACCAGCAGCTAATTTTACATAGGTCATTGAACAGGCATCAGATGGTTATAATGTCTGATTATGCATAGCCTGAGCTGGATCTGACCAGCTGCCTAGAAGCAAGTCTCTATAGTCCATTAGCAATCCTCTGAGTTGTCCACTTCCTTCAATAATATGGTCAAAGATCCACGCATTACAATATAGTTCACCCACTGGCAGAAGAGAGAGAATTCTTTTTTTAGATCTTTCAGTTATAATTATAATAATATATGTAATGCCTCTATAGCATTCAAACCAGCAGGGGTAGATTCAGCAAAATTATGTACTATCAGCAAGGTTGCCTTCCATTTTGAGTGCAACCAGCAGGCAGTCATATTGAGATATGGAGTCTTTTCACTACATTGTACATGACTGGCTGGGATCTAGCTCAGGTTAGCAGTGACCATCCCGTGGCTGTTTAATAACTTGTGTGAAATGGCTTGATGGTTTTTTCTTAGAACCTTAATCATCTTCATCATTAATACAACCAACCAAACTAGTTCATCTCCTGTCATTTTTAACCAAGGTTTTTACTAGGGGTGTACAAAGAGGGCCATATTTGATTTGGCTTTGGATTCAGCCCAATTCGGGGGACGGTAATTTGATTAGTTGATTTGGATCACTGTCCCAATTCAATTCGGCCAAATCTGAATCTGAAGATTCGATGCTGATTTGGAAAATCAGCAATTAGGTCATAAACACATCTTTAAATGTTTTTTCTATATACCTCAAGGTACCAGGTGCAGCTTGTGAAAGCTGCGATGGTAGGGCAAATGGAGCATCCCACAGGAGCACAGGGCTGTGGGGGCACATGCTCTGTGGCAGACCTGGAAGTGTCCAGTCCACTTCCAGGTCCATCACCAAGTATGTGGAGGCCCCCCACCATGCACCTGGCTCAGCGATTGGCCATGGAGGGATCCTGGGTGCCCCCCCAGACCCAGGATCCACCAGTTGCTGCCATGTCCACTGCTGAGCACACTGGCGACCCTCCGCACTCCCATGGGATGCTTCATCTGCCCCACCATTTTAGCGTTCATGAGCCACCTGGTACCTTTAGGTATGTAGAAAAAAACATGTAATGCTGTATCTATGTCCGAATCTTTGAATCTCTCTGAATCAATTCAGAGGGTTCTGATTTGAGATTAAAGGGTCTTCTGACTCTCTTTGGATTTGGAGATTCAGCCGCTGAATCAGATGGAATCTCTGCCGAATCGAATCAGTGACCAAAGCTTCACACACCTCTAGTTTTTACCTTTGGTGGTTTATCTAAGTCACTCATGGTGCAGTTGGGATGGAGCGATTTCATATCCATACTGGATGTGGCCCAACGGATGTGTAAGTTTTCACTGGAAACA
This sequence comes from Crocodylus siamensis, assembly GCF_052110815.1. Taxonomy (NCBI): domain Eukaryota; kingdom Metazoa; phylum Chordata; order Crocodylia; family Crocodylidae; genus Crocodylus; species Crocodylus siamensis. The sequence goes on from NC_143395.1 coordinate 163,998,162, forward strand.
ATGTTTAGGAACACATGTCTCATGAGTTAAATGAAAACTCTGTGAGGTGAGATTTGGTAACTCTCATTGACATCAATGTAAGTTGAGAGTCTGACTGTTCTCTACATCAGTTGACAGAGCCTACACAGGGAGCCTGACATGCAAAAGAGATCTTTTGGGATTCAAAAGACAGTCAGTCTGGTGACTGCCATCTTTACTAATTACCCAAACAAAAGGAAGCTACAACTAGTCTTTCCCCCACTTCATGGGGGGAAGGTAGAAGCCAGAGGGTTCTCTTAGTAGTTAAAGTCAAAGGAAGATGACAAGATCCGTGTACTCAAAAGCTTCTGTAAAGAGGACAGGCTGCAGTTCTCTACTCCTTGAAGGATAATATCATTTTTCTCTTTCTCTGTCTTGGGTAGTCGCAACATTTTGCATAAACCACAAAGGCATCTAAAGGTTTTTAATAAAGAGATGTTGGTTAGGCCAGTCCTCTGAAAACAAATAACCAAACCTCTGTGCCTAAACACATCTCTGAAGATCAGTGGAAATAGTCTCCCCTCATGAAAAATGCACTGGAATCCCTAGCACAAATTGTTGGCAATTTCTAGCATGCAGACCCCCAGTGACACAGAGGAATGTTGGCTAAGCCAGGTGGAATTCTTCCAGGGACTTCCACCAGTGACCCCATGTAACAGGGAGCCTTCCTGGGGCCAGCTCGATGTTGATCTGCCCACCTGTCTCTGAGCTGTCCACTCACCTCCAGCCACACCTTGATGATAAATGATTACGATGTTACTCAGGTTGGAGGCTACCCATTCTATGCCCTGATGCCAGGGGGAACTATCCACAGCTCTGAACCTTTCCTACACCATGGCCCATACCTCACAGATGGCATCGTAAGTTCTTAACAACTCCAGCCCCACACTGGGCCCCATTACACTCTAGTCAGGACCCAAACTAGATCCGTTGTAATCAGGCAGGCTCAATCCCCAGCATCACTCAGGACAGGCAGCTCCCTAAACCTTCTTCCCTCTTGTGTGTGGCTCCCCTCTGGAATCTTTGGCCAAACCCACCTCCAGGCCAGTTGGAACCCCAAGCCTCCTGGCTCTGAGTGTCCCTCGTGGTGGACACTCAAGCCCTTTTGACCATCCTGGTCCTGGCCTAAGCATTGACCAGTCAAGGGATTTGTCTAGGCTCTCATGCTGCTCACCCACTCTCTTTTCTATGGGTCTGCCTTCTCGGGTCCTACTATGGGGTTACCCACCCGGTTGTGGGGTCTGGGATTATTAAGGTGCCCCTGCCTGCTTTTCATTGGGGAGTTAAGCAGTCCTGGTATTTGAGTGGGGCTGCCACACCACCAGCAGTCCCACCAGCCATAGCTCAGCTGGCTGATGTTTCTCTCATGGCCACTGGTAGCAAACTGCTGCCTCCCCCTATATAAGCTTGGTCCTAAAATGGCCACCCTAATCAGGCACCTGCCAGCTGCCTACCTCAGCCCTTAAAGTGGAAAGTACCCAAAGGTGCGCTGCCACACCTTGCTATAAGGGTGTGCCATCTTTACTCTGCCCAGCCATGTTGCCAGGAACTGAAAGTCACAAAATTTAGGACATGATCAGATGAAATAATTTTAGTTTAAAAAAAGAAATGAGTGTGCAGAGGAAGCAGGGGATTCAGTATCAATAAGTCTGTGTGACAGAAGGCCAACTCAGGGCCAGCTCTCAGCATCAGCCTGCCCATCAGTCCTCCAACTCTTGCTTGCCGTGACTTGCTGTTTATTAAACTGGTGTAAAATGTTGGAGGCTCCCCCTTTTAATGCCCTGATGCCAAGAGACACTATACACAGCTCCATACCATCCCTACACCACGTCCAATGCCTCACAAATGGCATCCAGATTATTGCTACACCTCTGGCTTAAGGCCAGGCTAAACTTGGTCTTATGCTGAGTCTGTTGCACTCTGTCCTTCACTGGGCCACACTCATACCACCCCTCTCTCACTGGGGCCTCTTTCACTCTGTCCACTCTCACTGGGCCTCTTTCATACTGCCCATCACTAGGCCACTCTGTACCTGCCCTGCACCCCTGAACAGTCCCTCTCAGGCCATTGGGCTTGCCTACTCTCATGCTGGCTGGACCCCATGCAGCCCTTTGGGTGGCCCGAGCTTCCCTACTCTATGTGGCTCCAACCTTGCCTCATACAGGGCTGACTCTGCCTCTAGCCCCTCACTGGGCAACTTCATACATTCACATACTTGTGGGCATTGACCTGTGTGCTGTCCTTCAGGCCACCTCTACATCCCTAACTCAGCACACCCCCTGGTGCAGCCCTTCAGATCACCTGTACAACCTTACTCTGTACCCACTTACGCAGTCCTTCAGGCTGCAACGGCACACCCTACTCTATGCGGGCCAACACAAACTTCTGCCCTCTCACTAGGGCCACTCTATATATCTACCCCCTTTGCTGGGGCCTCCAGGGTCTTATACCCCAGGGGGCTCAGGTGTCCATAGACATGCCTGGCCTCTGTGCTTGTCCCTAGTATGGGTGACACACCAGGATGAGAAGGGTGGGGTTATAAGGTGCCCCTACCCACCTTTCACTGGGGAGGCAACTGGCCTGGCATTTCTGGGGAACTACCCCACCACAGGAAGTCCCACCAGACCATCCTTCTCCAGCAGGGTACAGTTTCAAGTCATACCCAGAATCAGGAGCCTCCTGCCATCTGCATAGTTCCTACCATTACCTCCAAGGATGATCCAAGCAGCAGCTTAGCTGGGTGTTGCTCTTTCAGGTGGTAGCAGAAGACTGCTGCCTCAGTCTCCTGGGCCTAGGAAGCTGCTCAGCCCTGTCTTCATATCCCAGGGCTCTTCTGCAGTCATGTGACTGCCTCATTAGGGCTAGCCCACATTTGCACGCTGCCCTGCTGCCTGCTCCCAAGCCTTAAAGTGATAGGTACCCAAGGTGATCTGCCACAGTCTGGTCCAGCTGAATCTGCTGCAACTGCTCTGTCTATCCACTTGATCCCACACCGATTTACCACCTCTTCATTCAGGGGTAGATCAAGGAGGCTTATTTTCCATTACTGTAGGATAGGAACAGCCAGACTAAACAATTACAACGGACAAGCCAATGTACTCACCAGCTGTAAGGTCTTGTCCCTACCTCATACTTTACAGCAATATCATCATTCATTTGTTCACTCACTCAATGGTTTATTTGCAGAAGCTGTTCATTCTCATGGTTCCCATTCCCTAGCTACTTGAGCAACACTTGCCCCTACCAGACTTAGTTTGTATGTGTTTAAAAGCATTCTAATGCCCAATTAAATTAAAAAAGCTATGATCAACAGACATGGTATGATTATCTAGTCATTATCCTTAATGAAATCATAACTTCCTGAGTGATTCTTATTTGTCCTTAATTAATGCCTCTACTATATATCTGCCCCCTCACTGTGGAAGTCAAGCTGTGGTTTCCTTCCTGGTGCATGCGTAGATCTTTTCATAAATCTAAGTTTAGCTTCTCTCCAGCCAATTAACTGTTAGAATCATAGAAAAGTAGGGCTGGAAGGGACATCAGGACCTGGTCATCTAGTCCAACCCACTGCTCAAGGCAGCAGCATCCCTAAGTCAACGCAGTCAAGTGTTTGGATAACCTACTCTTAACAACTTCTAAGAATGAAGATTCCACCGCCTCTTTAGGTTCTTCTCCCTTTGGAGTTTTTAGTAATCTTGACAAGATGGGAGTTTTTATGCCGACTGATTCACCTGCACAGGGTTCAGCTGGTTGCCAAACTTGGGAAGGAATACACTGTTAGGAGCTTGAGAGGAGTTTTATCTTCCCCAGGAACATGAATGAGGGTCATTATTAGACTCAGATGGGGTTTACTTAACTCAGTCTTTTGCAATTGTCAGGCTTCAGTACTGATGGAACGATGTCCTATGTTCCCTTGCTTAACAAGCTGCTGTATTTTTTAGTTAATTGCATGATAATCTGAGACATATCCCATCTGGCCCTGATGTTTTGTCAGCCCTGTGACACTACATTTTTTTATGACTACGTTTGGCATGTTCTCAACTTCTGACAATATTTTTGCTTTCTTCCCTAGAAAATGAAGGCCTGTTTTTGGCATGTTCCAAATCCTTTTTTGTAAACACTAGGGAAAGGCTCTTTTGAAAAATCACAGTCTGCTTATGCTATGCCTATTATGATTTACCCTTCTGAAGCACTGTCTTCTTAAAAATGTCATGTTCTCTTGTGTAACTGAAGTACCGCCTAAATTTCAAGGAAGTATTCGTGTACCCGTTGTGTGCTTCTCCTTTCAATCACAGAATTTCTTTGTTTTTCATTTTCTCTCTCATCTGACCTTCTGGTTTTCTGCAGTATCTCTTACAGGACTTTTATCCCAAATTACCAACTACCACTGGAGAAGCTAGAGAGATAGCTGTGATTACCAGATTCATTATAGTTATATTCCTTTTTGAGATTTCAGTACTAGCATCTCATACTTGATCCTTGATCCTTCCAAAATTGATGTATCGAAAGAAAAAAAATCATAGTAATGAGGCTGACAGAACTCATCCTATTTCGTTTACCAAATAGAAGGTAAATTGTGATATCACTGGGTGCATCTACACATTCATTAATGTGCCTATGGCATATTAAGTTTAGTACTTGTATAATCAAGTAATTAATGTGCAGTAACTGGCATTACTGTGCAGTAGAGCTGGCAAATGTCTTTTTAGTGATGCTACTGTGCTGTAGTCTAATAATACTGCACAGTAGCCTATTAGTACTGTTTGGGCTGTGATGTGCTACTGCTCAGTGTTATTAGACTACTGCACAGTTATCATCTTGTGTAGATGAACCCTCTGGGTAGACATTTACATATGAAAAAGAAATGAGATAGTGAGGTGGGGTAATCTTAACCTTCAAATTTGAGTGATGTGGGGGACATCCTGAATTTGCAGCCGTTAAAAAATATGATATAGGTCACAGAGTACTATTGGAGTACAATTCTTATCATCGTTATGATGCTTAAAGCAGTTCGTTTCTCTGGAGGCCACCAAAATCACAGACACACACTCATTAGATGGCACAAAAGGTGTATTTGCAAATAGGGTCAGAGCAGAGTCAAAAACTCAGATTACTCTGAACCCACCAAGGAATTTTGCAGGCTGTATTTATCTTTTTCCTCCTGGGCACGTGTGCAGAAACAGGAACTCTTACAGCTCACTTCCGTTTCATACAAGCATACATGTGGTTACATCACTACATCCATCGCATGTATAGTATAATTAACTACTTAAGTATGCAGGGCGGAGAGGTAAATATGCATCAGCTAATTAAGCATGCTCAGAGACTACTATAGGTCACCAAGAGTTCAACCCCCCCCCCTTTCAAGGACACAGTCAGTTGAATTCCAGCTTCTGTAATCTGTATGAGAAAGGCTAGGGAGAAGCTGGGGGAGAGTCTGCGATTTAGTATAAGAAAAGCTGTGGCAAGGCTAGGAAAGGAACAAAGTCCTTGGCAGTGTTTCTTTCTTATCAGGTGCAAGATGCAAGCTGTGCATTTCTAACAATACTCCATTTCTAACAATATTCTCCCCTCAAGATGCTTTCTGCTCCCCATTTTCATTTAGGCAGATCAAGATAATTACGAGGAATTTTTCTGAGTACCATGACTTTTGCTACAGTCTGCGCTTTGAGGGGGAATGCTGCAACTTGCATCCCTTCAACTGTGGTGGTTATCAATCTAGTGAGACAGGGAGTAAGGCAAGGAATAAAAATCAAACCAGTCAGAGCACACAAAAATACAAACGCTACTTTCTTCCACCAGGGTCCTCCAAGTAGATTAGACCACCAGTCTTTATCCCATGTGTTTTCCCACGTTTGTATTGGTACATGGGCTATTTTCCTAATCTCTTTGACAATCTCTAAGACTGCTTTTCCGTTATCATCTATTTGGAGACAACAATTAGAAAGGTTGAACTTTCCGCAGACTCCGCCATCCTCTGCGAGTAAATAGTCTAAGGCCATTCGATTTTGGTATATGGCTTCTCTCATCTGAGAACTCTGTCGGGCCAGTAACTCGAGAGCAGTGGCAGTTTGGTTAGTAATTATTTCCAAGACTGCCTGCAACCTGATGATTCTATTTAGCATGTATATTGGTGTCCGGTATCCCCAACTCCCATCATTAGCCTATGTAGCTGGTCCATAATACTCAATAATCCTTTGAGGGGGCCACTCATCCTCCTTCCACTTTTGGGAGCCACCCCGTGTCAAACTTACATCAATACTTCTCTTGGTCCTTTTCCAATCATCATACAAAGAGACTCCCAACTTATTTCCAACCTCAGATGGTAGCAAAAAGAAAGCTGGTACAATTACCCCAATATAGCAGGTTCCTGTCCACCTTTGTGGCAGTACCGTATAGGCTCGCCTTCCACAAATCCAATAATGTCCTTTTAAAGCCCTGTTCTGCCCTCCCAAGGCCAGGGGGTCACGGTTCCACCAGAAAAGGGGGGGATAGTATTTGTTGTCCCTATGCCCTAAAGGGCCGGTGTAATGGTCACTCGGTTTAAGCTGACATCTCCATACGCCATCTTTATCCCTATACTCGCACTCGGTTATTTCATTTGTGTCATTTGAGGCACTCCAATATCTATTAAACCATGCCATCGTGCCATTCAGGTGCGCCCATTGCCAATTATAGAAGTAAGGTATGAATCGTTCACTTCAGGTCTCATTATATGCCTGACATTTTGTAATGTTAGGATCGAAACGTGATACTCTTGCCCTTTTGACCTTTTTGAAGCAGGTGTCTTCATCATACGGGGATGACTGTGGAGTGGATGGGTTACATTTCATCCACGTGGAGTTTGGGAGCTTAACAGCAGTAGAATTCCATTGACCTGCATACTTGCTGCAATTAAGGGCATAACAGGTAGTGCATGTTCGGACCCATTTCAATGTCCATGTACACTGGCTATGTCCCAAACTCCTCCCTGTACCATTATTGCTAATACAGTACTCTCCTAATGCCACTTGGGAAAGATCCCAGCTGCGGTTCTCATCCCATTCTTGACCAGTACTCTTAACATCCGCCTTATCACTTACCAACCATTTTGGGGCCAAAGGAAAAGCCCTCCAAGGCCACTGTTCTCCGGCCTCTCGGAGTCCCCCACAGGCCCAGCAGTTGGTAAGATTGAAGGCACCTGCAATTCTTTCCATCGTGTCAACATACAAATTTGTCCCTGGGGGAGCAACTGGGGGAAGCAGGGATATAGGCTGGCGGCTAGGGCTGCTCAATCCTGCTTCTCTTACTACATAGATAACAACAAGGCATATTAAGATTCCCACCATATTCTCCCTTTCTTGAGATCAAATACAGCCTAAACTTTTTCTTTTTACTTTCTTGTCTAATTTTCTGAACTTTGATTAAGCCGTCTCAGGCGCACTTGGAGATCACCAGTAGGTTCACAGCTCCACTTGCTGGCTTCTTGTTCTGAGGACGACTCAGCTTCCGGAGTGAGTTTGTCCTGGGAGTTGGTGTCCTCTGACGCTCGTGGATGTCGTTTCACACGGGTATGGTGTATCCAACGGTCATGGCCAGCAATCTTTACAGCGGTGTGGGTTGTTAGAAGTACCTGGAAAGGGCTACTCCACCTCTCAGTCAAAGGTTCCTTTTTCCACCGCTGCACCAAGACCCAGTCTCCCGGGCAGAAGTCATGTACCGGTACGTCTAAAGGCAGATGCTGAAAGGAGGCTGCATACCTGTGAAGAGAAGACAAGACAGACTGCAAAGCAATAACGTACATATGAAGCTCGCTATTACCTAATTCAAAAGTTACATTTTCTCACATCCCAGGGGGTAAGACTCGAGGGGGCTTGCCAAACATAATTTCATATGGGGTTAATTTAATGCCCCGTCGGGGAGTGTTTCGAATGCAAGTACGAGCTAGCGGCAATGCTTGAGGCCACTTAAGGCGTGCTTCAATACAGATTTTGGTGAGTAGAGTCTTTAAGGTCCTATTCATGCATTCCACTTGTCCTGAACTCTGTGGTCTCCATGGTGTGTGTAGTTTTCAAGTGATCTTGAGAGCTTGTGCGACTTCTTGAACTACCTTTCCCACAAAGTGTTGTCCTTGATCCGACTCGATGGATTCAGGCAGAGAATACCGGGGAATGATCTCCTGCAACAAATACTTCACTACTGTAGCCGCAGTGGCAGTCCTGGTGGGCCATGCCTCGACCCAACCGGAGAGCTGGTCTACCATGACAAGTAAAAACCCATGATGTCCGGACCGTGGGAGCTCGGCAAAATCAATCTGCCATGCTTGTCCAGGGTACGCTGCCCAGGGTCTACCTGCCATTGGCACAGGGGGTTTCCTTTGAGGGTTTACTTTCTGGCATGTGATGCACCTGGTAGCAATACGCTGAGCTTCTACATATAGCCCTGGGGCTACTGCTTGGCGGATCACTAGATCACCCATAGCCAAGCCTCCCATATGGGTTCTTGCATGGAGCTGTTGCAGCACCTCCCGAAGCAATGGCCTGGGTATCATGACCTTTCCTCCCGGTACTATCCACCACCCCTGGGAGTTCTTTTTTGCACAAGCCTTCTGTGCAAATTTATCTTCTTCAGGGGAATACTGCGGGACTAAATCCCGGACGTATGGCCATATGGCATGGGACAAGGCCTGCCTGGATACTTCCTCCGCTTCTCCACCAATAAATGCGGCTTCCTTTGCTGCCGCATCAGCCTTTGCATTCCCAAGCTTATGCTTTTCCTCAGCAGCCTTCCCATGGGCCCGCACATGAATGACTGCTACCTCTTTAGGCTGGTGGAGTGCCTCTAGTAGTTTGATAATCTGAGGGCCGTTAGCAATTTTATTCCCAGAAGCCGTAATGAAACCCCTTTCTTTCCACAATAGTCCGTGCGCATGGACTGTAGAAAAAGCATAGTGAGAATCAGTGTATACATTAACCCGCTGGCCTGTTCCCAGCGGTAATGCTCGGGTGACCGCAGTGAGTTCTGCGGCCTGTGCCGACCATGAGCTCGGCAATGACTCCCTCCATACTACCTTATCCAAGGTTACCACTGCACATCCTGTTCGTCTTTTTCCATCAGTGACAGAGCTGGAGCCGTCTACGAAGTATTTAGCATCTGGGTCTTCAACTGGGTCCTCAGCAAGATCAGGCCGCACCTGTGTGGTTTGATTCAGGACCTCAAGACAGTCACGCGTCAGTTTCCCTGGCTCCGGCAGCAAGGTTGCAGGGTTCAAGGCTGTAGTATGTTTGGAAGTAAGTCCTGGATTAGAGAGCAAAAATATCTCATACTGTGATTGTCTGGAGGGGTTGAGAAACTTTCCTCCCTCAGTCCCTAGAATCTGGGGAACTCCATGTGGGGTGTGTATTTCCATATCCGCACCCATGACTATCTTTTGGGCTTCTTCAACAACCACTGCTTTGCCTGCCACAGCCCGAAGACAGGCTGGCCACCCGAGTGCAACTGGATCTAGAACCTTTGAGTAATATCCCACGGGTCTCCAGGTTGGGCCTGATGGCTGTATCAGCACCCCTGATGCGACCCCTTGATTCTCATGAACATACAGTCGATATGGCTTTTTACTATTTGGGATGGCCAGGGCAGAGGGCTGGGTTAATGCTGCCTTAAGCAGATCAAAGGCATGCTGCATTTCTTTATTCCATTTCCATTTCGTGAGACTCTCCTTAGTCAGTGAGTCATACAGTGGTCTAGCCTTTCCACCATAGTCTGGTATCCATAGTCGACAGAACCCAGTTAGCCCTAGGAATGCCCGCAGCTCCTTGGGTGACTTAGGTGAGGTTAGACCTTGGATTGCCTGTATGCGATCTGCACTCAGGGCTCTGACTCCTTTTGAGAGCTTATATCCCAAAAATGTAACTTGAGGCTGACATATTTGGGCTTTCTCTCTAGAGACTTTATATCCTTTTTCCCCTAGAGTGTTTAGCAGTGACCTGGTGGCTTCCTCACAGAGTTGCAAGTTTGGGCTTGCAACTAGCAGGTCATCCACATACTGGAGGAGAGTCACTGCGGGGTGTGATTCCTTCCACTCCTCCAAGTCCTTCTGAAGGGCAAGTCCGAAAATATGGGGGGCTGCTATGAATCCTTGTGGAAGAACTGTCCACATGAGTTGGGCTTTATGGAAAGTATCTGGATCCTCCCATTCAAAAGCAAACAATTTTTGACTCTCTCGGTGAAGGGGAATGGAGAAGAAAGCATCTTTCAAATCTAGCACTGAAAATATTTCAGCTTCCCCCGGTACTTGTGTCAAAATTGTGTGTGGGTTCGTGACTACAGGATGGTCTGAAAGGACCTTCTTATTTACTGCTCGCAGGTCTTGGACCAGTCTGTATGAGACCCCATCTGCCTTCGGCACTCCAAGAATGGGGGTATTATATGGTGAGGACCCTTCCACTAGCCATCCGCACTTCTTGTATTTCTTTATTAACGGCTTGAGTCCAGCTCTGGCCACTCGGCTGAGTGGATACTGCTTTACCTGAACAGGCCCCTCCCCATCCTTGAGTATGATCCTTACCGGGGAGACCGACTTAGCTCGCGCGGGGGTTCCATCAGCCCATACCGAAGGGTCTACTCCAGTCATGTGATCTTCAGAACTTACTACAGGGCGTCGGTCCTCCAGGAGAGCCATCTGATAGTTCGAGCTCTGCTTGACAGGTAGCTGGACCACCATCTGGTCGTCTCTGAAAAATATCTCAGCTTGCAATTTTGTGAGTAGGTCCCGCCCAAGTAGTGCAACCGGGCAACTTGGAGAATATACAAAGGAGTGCTCAAGCAAATGGTCCCCCACTCTGGTGAGAAGTGGCTTACAAACAGGGAGTCGGGATTGCGTTCCCTCAATCCCTTCCACAAGTACATGCTGTTCACTAGTTCCTGCACAGGGGGCGTTTTCTGGAATCATTGAAAATGTAGCCCCAGTATCCACCAAGTCTTCAAAGTTTTTGCCACCAACCCTAATGGTTACCATGGGATCTTCTCGGGCTCCAACCCGAAGGGTAGTGGTCTTAGATCCCCGTCCCCTTCATTCTGTGTCCTCACCCTTTTCCTCTGCCCGCATGAGGTGACCTCTTGGTTCACCCTCTCTCTTCTCCTTTAACTTTGGGCATTCCCTCTTCCAGTGTCCTTTCTCCCTGCAGTAAGCACAAACGTCTGCTCCCACTCTTTCTCCTTTCCCTTTCTGCATCCCAGCCTTTCCAGGGTTACCTCCAGTTATAGCAACTGCCAGCGCTGCCATCTGTCGCTGAGCCTTTTTATCCTCCTTGCGCTCCTGCATATGCTCATGATTCCCATATACCTTATATGCAATTTCCACCAGCTCTGAAATCGGTTTCCCAGCACCTCCCTCAGTTTTCTGTAACTTCTTACGAATATCAGCAGCGGATTGACCAATAAACATTAGATTTACCATGCGTTGATTATCTGGGGCTTCTGGATCTAGGTCTGAAAACCTGCGGAACGCCTCATACAGCCTCCCGAGGAAAGCTGAGGGATCCTCTTCTCTTCCCTGTCTCACTTCATACAATTTAGACAGATTAGTAACCCGAGGCACTGCCTTCCCCATTGCTTCCACTATAATCCCCAGATACCGTGCACTCAGCTCTCTTCCTTCTGCAGTATGATTATCCCATCTTTGTTCCTCAACAGGGCAGGTATCACGCAAGGTACGACCAGCAGCTCCCTCCGCTTCTACCCTGGCTGCTGCAATGCGCTCTGCCATCCCCAACACTAATCTCCTCTCCTCCAGGGTCAGGAGGGTTTGAAGCATCATCTGGACATCAGCCCAAGTGGGTCGATGGGTTTGTCCAATAGATCGAAACAGGTCCCTCATCTTTTCAGGGTCTTCACGAAAAGAGGGGCTCTGATTCTTTCAGTTAAATAAATCTGAAGTACTAAATGGGGTGCAGACAAAAGTTGCATTGCCCCCCTCTCCGATAACCTCTCACATCAGGCAATTCAGCACTGGCTGTGATTCTACAGTCTTGCGCAAATAATAGCCCTTATTCCCTGATTCAGATGGGGCACTTGGCTGAGGCTCCTGCTCTGAATCATTAGGTATGCTTTGATACGCCGGTGGTGGTTTCCCTGAGGGAGGGAGCGGTGGTGCAGAGGGACTGGATCCCGAGGAGGTGTCTGATTCATCCTCGCTACCTGACAGGGTGGCCGGAGAGCGGGTCTGATACTCAGCCAATTCAGAATTCCCCCCCTCATTAGACTCAGGGAGTACAGGCGGTCCTCCTCGAGTCTTTCCTTTAACAACCATCACATGAGACTTTACTAAGCATTTCTTAATCCAAGGTGGCTGATTTTGAACCACCCACAACCAACAATCGATATAAGGAAATTGATTCCAATATCCGTTCTGCATAACTATTTCATGGATAGCTATCACTTCTTTTACTACAAAGGATCCTTTCGGGGTCCAGTGGACCCCAAATGTTGGCCACTCGAGTTGACAAAACTTAATTAAATCACCCTTTTTCATCTTCACTCCATAATCTGCCTGCTTTCCAAATTTACTGAAGTTTTGTAATATATAACTTAAAGGCGTATCCGAGTTTTCTACACGGGAGCGACCCGCACCCATATGCCCACAAAAGTGCATCCAACGCACACCAAATACCAAAAGATCCTAGTTACAGACGGTTCGCATATACCAGGCCGAAAATTTCCCAGTATTAAACCAAATCGAACGCGTCTTTGTTCCCGGATCCAAACCAAATTGGGCAAGGGAATTCGTATACTCACTCAGATACCCCAGAGATCTTGATCAGAATGCTGGAATGTGTGTCTGGTGTCCTCAGAAACCAAAAATTTTGCACAGGAGCCTTTAATCTCTCGGGTACCCCAACTCACGTCTCAAACCCCCTGGGTGAGCCCAAAAAGGCGGCTTGGTGAGCACTCCCCATGGTGGCAGAGACGATCTTGTCACTGAGCCCCGAGGTGATCCAGAGACGTCCCATCTGGGGTGCCAAAATTGATGCTTAAAAGCAGTTCGTTTCTCTGGAGGCCACTAAAATCACAGACACACACTCATTAGATGGCACAAAAGGTGTATTTGCAAATAGGGTCAGAGCAGAGTCAAAAACCCAGATTACTCTGAACCCACCAAGGAATTTTGCAGGCTGTATTTATCTTTTTCCTCCTGGGCACGTGTGCAGAAAAAGGAACTCTTACAGCTCACTTCCATTTCATACAAGCATACATGTGGTTACATCACTACATCCATCGCATGTATATTATAATTAACTACTTAAGTATGCAGGGCGGAGAGGTAAATATGCATCAGCTAATTAAGCATGCTCAGAGACTACTATAGGTCACCAAGAGTTCAACCCCCCCCCCTTTCAAGGACACAGTCAGTTGAATTCCAGCTTCTGTAATCTGTATGAGAAAGGCTAGGGAGAAGCTAGGGGAGAGTCTGCGATTTATTATAAGAAAAGCTGTGGCAAGGCTAGGAAAGGAACAAAGTCCTTGGCAGTGTTTCTTTCTTATCGGGTGCAAGATGCAAGCTGTGCATTTCTAACAATACTCCATTTCTAACAATATTCCATTTCTAACAATTACATAGGGGCAGGTGTAAACCATTGTATTGTTTTCAACCAAATACCACCATTTTAAAATCAGGGGACTTTTAATGAGCTTTCTCAATATTTCAACCATAGCTTTCAGCATGTCAACATCTTAATATGATCATAAACTATCTGTTCTGCTGCCAGCTTTTTCCATTCTATGAGTGTGCAACAATTTGAAGCAGGGGTTAGGGACTAAGCTTCCCTACATTTCAATAGGGTTGGTGAGGGAGGTGGCAATGATGACTATGAAGTCTGAACTTCTCAACCCACTGAAAGAGTTAACTGCTGAGATAAAATCATTGTGTCATAGTTTCATAGTTGTTAGGGGCTGGAAGGGACCTTACAAATCATTGGGTCCGGCCCCCCTGCACTTGGGCAGGAAATAATTGTTAGCTTTTCAGGGAGCCACTGCTATACAGTATTAGGTCATTTATTTGATCTCTCCACAAGCCACTGAAACTTCTAATAAACTGGTTCCAAGCTGTGCTTTCCAAGTATAGTTTTATGAATGTTACACTTGGCCCATGCCATTGCCTGCTTCTTTGTGCCAAGTTCTGCTATCAAATCTGGCTCTAGTGATTTCTCATGGAAGAAAGAATTGTTCAGAAAGGGTCAGCCATATTCCATTATTTCCCTGCTGCAGCAGCTCTTTTCATATTCCATTTCTTTTTTACTAGAGCCTGTCAATATATTTATTTTATTTTCTCCCATGAAAAGTTTGAATTTTTATGAAGGGAAAAAAGTGGGGGGTGTTGTTTCTTTACAAAAACCTGAATGTTTTTATTGACAGAGAAACTATTTTTTTAAAATCATTTTAGATGAAATCCTGTATTTCAACAGAACAACTTCCTTGTCACAGGTATTTCAAGTGAATCTCTTTCTTACAACGGAGAAAAGCTTCTTCAGTCTTTGAGATGATCTTGGTTTAATTATAGTTCTTGCAGGTACATATCCTAATGGTAGAAGTTGATAATAGTCCCTCTGAAAGATCCATTTTTACATTAGGGAAGAATAAAGGGGGTTTTTTTTTTATGTCTTTTACTGCTGCATACCCAACACTTCATCCAATTTGCAAACAGTTGTAGAAGAATAATAGACTATAGAGATGGAAAAGACCTATTATGTCACACATAGTCAATCCCTCTGGCCTGTCAGAACTATTCCCTCCTGCACAGGGTTTCTGTTCATTGACAGTTCTGTGGGGGGAAAAAAAGGTTTTGGGTTACTTGAACTGATTTTTTTTAAATGTTGGCAACCTGAAAAATTTTAAAAAAATGTTTATTTTTGAGTTATTTCTTATTCTTTTATATTTCTAAATGAAAGTAAAGTAAATTACAAGGTGAAAGTCTTTGGAATAGAAAAATCAAAACAGTTAATTTTAAAGACAAATCAAGCAGATACAGTGCACTTCTCAGAACTGTTTTTTTAAGTTTCGTCCTCCAACTGAGGCAATTTACCAAAATCAGCACAAATGGAAACCATATTTCAGTGTTCTTTCCCAAGATACTTTATGCCTGGAAGCTTGTCTAACATCTCTTCCAACTATACAGTTGGTCCAACAAAAGATATCACCAAAAAATCCTTGCCGCTCATATATTTCTGGACTATCCCAGCTATAGCAACACTCCAACCCTAATAACTCTTGAAGTAGAAATAATAGAGCCATGCTAGCAACTTTAGGAGCAAGCATACATGGAGTGGATCCACTGGATCCAGTCTCAGCATGGCAATGTCACAGCACCACAGTACCTTCACTGCATGGTTACGGCCTTAACACTAGCCCTTCATCATGTCTCTCATCAGGTTTTATTATTATTGATTTATATAGTGACTAGTGGAAGGATCTGTTCTTTGCCCAGGTTGTTATTTTTGTAACTGCAGTGTTTGTTTATTTTCAAAGAACTTAGTACAATATATTTAGATAAAAAATATTGTGTATTTTTAGAGAACATAGTACAACTTATTTAACATGTAATTTGTAATGTAGAGTGACATTGCAAATGACATCCAAATGAATGATTTTTATTGTAGAACTTCTTTGTAAACAATGTTTGCAGTGTTTCCCGTTGGCGCCAATATATAAACCCTCCTCGACTACTAACTCTGGAGCAAGCCACATAGTTCATGTGAAAAGCAATGCTCCATTAAATAGTCACTGGGAGACCCAAAAAGGGTCAAGTGAAAAATAACCTACCTGTAATTTTCTTTAGGTGCTATTCAGTGATTTTGGAAGGTTTAGAGTAGATAGGTCCAGCCATTCTCGAGTTATAAGTGAACATACATACAGACATACACACACTTCATTTTATATAGAGAGGTAGATATAGCGCACTGGGAATGTTACCGACAAGTGTAACATTAAGAACCTTGATGTATGCAGTTTACAATTTAAACAGTATACAAATGGGAAATAGGAGACAATGAACAGGTAACAAGAATGGATAGTGAAGAATGAGGTATTCAGTCCAGGTCTGTCTATGCTGATCATTACAGTCAGTCTTTCCTCTGCATGGCTGGATGGTGCCTACTATAGCTCTCACGGTGCCAGATCAGGACTACCAACGGGATCTGGCCTGAGGACAGACAGGGTACTGCCCATCTGGCCCATGAAGGAAAAGACTAAGCATCACTTATGCAGACCAGTTCTTTAAGAACTCTACTTTGCCTAGTGCAAATGAGCATTGGATACTTCTTAGTGCTGTGTTCAAGCGATAAGAAGCACACTGTGAAAGAATGTGGTGACAAGAGAACTACAAGTTACAGTTCGGACAGGAATGGGCAGCTCATATGGCTCAGGTGTGAGGAGATAAACCTTAAAATTAACTTTAGTTATCCGTGTTGACCTACTCCAAATTCAGTTTTGGAAAGAGTTCAAAATTGAATCAGGGCTGAAGCTTGGGTCTGATTATACCAAAGTTACATGATTTTGCCCAACCATGTGAGGACTGATAGTATCAGAGACAAAGATTATTGGGCAAGGTTGAAGGGAAATAGTATTGACAGTCTCTCTCCCTCTACCTCTCTCTTTGTTTCTCTCTCTTTCTCTCTGTTCATGTCTCTTAGCAACCTGGAACAAAGGTGCAGAACAAAGGGATGTGTATGATTGCTCATTATGAGAAAAGAAAGAGTGAAAGAGAGGAGAGAGAGAGGAAAGGAAGTGTCAGCCTACACAGGAGCCCTTAACTCATCACAGAGTCCAAGGGGAAAAGTCTGAAGCAAATTACAAAAGATGTTTGGTTTAATCCACGAGGGCTGATCGATGGATTACTCATTTTATTAGCTACTGGAAGCATTTTAGGAAAAGAATCAGAAGCTTTCTTGAAGAAATAGATTCATAGAGTTGGAAGGGACCTCAGTGGGCCATCTAGTCCGACCCCCTGCCCCTGGCAGGCAAGAAAAGGGTCACCAACCCTGGGGTCATGTGATCCTAGCCAGGTGCCTATCCAGTCTCCTCTTGAAGACCCCCAAGGATGGGGCAAGCACCACCTCCCTTAGGAGCCTATTCCAGATCCTGGCAACCTTGACCATGAAGAACTTTCTCCTAATGTCCAGTCTAAACCTTCTCTCCAGTAGCTTATGGCCATTGTTCCTTGTCATTCCAGGGGGTGCCATGGTGAACAGATCATCACCTACTTCATGCTGCTTACCCCTTATGAATTTGTATGCTGCCACAAGGTCCCTTCTTAGCCTTCTCCTGGAGAGGCTGAAGAGGTTAAGGTCCCTTTGCCTTTCCTTGTAGGGCCAGACCCTGAAGGCCTCTAATCAGGCAAGTGGCCCTTCTTTGGACCTTCTCCAGGTTGTCCGCATCCTGCCTGAATTGCAGCATCCAGAACTGGACACAGTACTCCAGCTGCAGCCTGACCAGTGCCGCATAGAGGGGGAAAATCACTTCCCTGGTCCTGTTTGTGAAGCATCTATAGATGCACGACAAGGTGCAATTGGCTCTGCCAACTGCTTCATCACATTGGCGACTCATGTTCATCCTGGAGTCAGCAGTGACTCCAAAATCCCTCTCTGCCTCTGTGGAGCTGAGAAGGTCACTCCCCAGCCTGTAGGTATGATGGCAGTTCTTCCTCCCTAGATGCAGCACCTTGCACTGAATTGCATTCTGTTGCTCTCTGCCCACTTCCCCAGCCTATCTAGGTCAGCCTGGATCTGGTTCCTCCTCTCCAGCTGCACCCTATAATTTTGTGTTGTCCGCAAATTTGTACAGGGTGCTTCCTACCCCCTCATCCAGATCACTGATGAAGATGTTGAACAGCATCAGTCCCAGAATTGAGCCCTGAGGAACTCCACTGCACACATCTTTCCAGGTTGACACTGACCCATCCACCACCACTCGCTGAGTGCGACCTTTGAGCCAGTTTGCTACCTAGTCTACCGTATAATCATCCAAGGCAAATCTTCTCCATTTATTTATAAGGATGGTATGGGAAATATAATATGTGTGCAACTGATTTGGTTCCCACCTAGTGGGAATATTTCCTTCTTTTCCTATTAAAGATTCCTACTGAGACTTTGCACAAAGGTAATGATCATTAGCAAATAGTTGAACCACCTCATATCAGCTGCTCTGTTTGTCTCGGTCCCAAAGCATGAATCCTGGTTCAGCTGAGATCATGCACCCAGTTAACCTGGGCATTTTGTTTTGACTAACTTTTTTTTAAGTGAATTAATGAGATTGTAGATCAGGGGTTGGCAATCATTTGGGCTGGAGGGCCACTTAGGAAGTTTTGGTGAGCTGTTGCGGGTCAGGTCAGCACGCCTACCCTCGAGCCACAACAACTCAACAAAACTCCCTAAGTGGGTCTATCCTGTGCTTGACTGGGCAGATGGGATGGGGCTGTGAGCAGGATGGGAGCGGCATCTGGGGACAGGATGGGTGGGCAGGGCTGGGGCCAAGGTTTGAATTGGGATTGTGGGGCTGTGACAGCATGGGGCTGGGGCAGAGCTTTAATCTGCTTCCTGTATGCCCCTGTGAAAGGTGTCAGTTCCATGGGCAGGGCATACAGGGAGCAGATTGCAGCTTTGCTCCAGGCCCTGGCCCCACACTGTCGCTGCCCAGAAATCCCAGGGTCTCCATGGAGACTGGCCCAGGACCCATGTGGGCAGGGCAAGCTTGGCCGGGAGGATGGGATGGGGCTGCAGGTGGGTTGGGAACATCATCTGAGAGCAGGATGGGCAGGGCTGGGATGGTGACAGTGCAGTACTGGGGGCCAAGGGCCAGGGCCCAAGGAAGAGCTGCAATCTACTCCCCGTGCATCCCTGCCCGCAGAACTGGTGTCTGTTGCAGGGACATGTGGGCAGTGGATTACAGCTCTGCCCTGGGCCCTGGTCCTGCCCTGTCACTACCCTGCAATCCTGATCCCAGCCCCAGCCCTGGCTCCACCTGCCCACCCCACTCCTGGATGCTGGTACCCTGCCCACGTGAATCTCAGGCCAGGCTCCATGGGAACCCCACCCACACACTCTGCCTGATTCCCCCAGCAGTGGGTGCTGGGCAGACAGGCCGGGGTACCTGGGCAGCAGGGCTGGGTCTGGGGGCAACAATGACACTGGCAGTGGCAGCTGGAAGGAGCTGCTGCTGCCAGGGCTGCCAGGAAGCAAGTCTAGCCGCCATACCGCCCTAGCCCCACTACATGCCTGGGGGCAGCGGGGCAGCTGCACATACCAGGCCAGATACAGCTGCACATACCACAGCCAGCTGCACATACCATGGATCCAGCCTATAGGCCATATTTTGCCCCACTTCTGTTTTAGATTAACAGCCATTGTGATGCAAGCTCCTCCCCTCCACTTACCCATCAAATGGGTACCTTATGGTTCAACAGCAGGGGGAGCTTTCATCACACTTTGCCTGGCCAGTGTGAGGTAGTCCTGGACAAAAAATTGCTTTAGGAGTGAGAGGGGATTTTTATCTTACAAGCTATTCAATCGATGGCCTCTCTGGTCAGGTTCATCCCTGTGGTGGCTGAATGTCAGCTGAGTCCTGACCCCAATTTCTTATTGATTTGTTGTGTAACCATTTGAACTTTGTGTGGTTCAGTTTCCATGGCATTCAGTGTAATAGCTAAGAGTTAGATCCTTAATAGCACTTTGTCACCTTTCTGCTTTCTTGGTGCTTAAATCACTATGTTGGTGTCACTGGTACAGTAGAACCCAGATTCTTTGCAGGGTTTGTTTCCTTTCCCTCCTATGCAAAAATAAGGACTTGTGAACTAGCTGGGAAATTATAGGGCTGCAGGAAACAGCTGTGTGGGGCTACTGTGGAGTTCCAGCTCTCTACTGTGGTTTTTATTTTAAAAGGCACAGCTTCTCCAATTAGCTGTACAGGATGGCTACAGATGGATGTGCCACAGTGGCCTCATATTGGCATATTTCCAAGTTTGGGGTAGCAAGCAAGAGTGAATAGATGGGGACTGCTTGGAAATACCGTAGCTAGGGTTTGCTCCTACTGTGGTATAGGCAACAGCCCACTCATGCATTGTGAAGGGACCTCTTACCTAGGTTCATGACTCTTCCAGAGCAGCTGCAATCCACCCACCCCACCCTTCAGGGGGATCTGAAAAACCCCCAAAGTGAACTCCCTCTGCTCCCATTCTCCCCTCCCATTCTGAAACAGGGATAGACTGGGAGCTCGGCAGACACGGGTTACAAAAGACACTACATTTTGTGACATCTTTAGCTGATACCCCATGCAACGAAGGGCCAGGTTTTCACTCAATCAACCATTTTTGAAGTTGTTTGTAGCTGTGCACTTGTTTGGTCAGAGCTATAAACTGCTTTCTGTGGGCAGATCAGGCAGAAATTGTCACTTCCGTCTGCACTCTATGTGCTCAGCCTTGCTATGAAGTTAGGACTTTTGTGATGTCAACACATTTGATAGAAAATGGACTGAGTAGGTCACATGCAGTAGGTCGCTTTCAGTCCCCACTAAGCTGTATCATCTCTTTTCTTAAAAACCCTAATGTAGTACAATATGCTAACATGTAAACTGTGTTTTTCCCCTTCACCTGGAATGACCCATTTACACAGGACAGCATTCTCCAATATAAATGGAAAAAAAACACCTCTGAAAAAGATGAAAGATACGAGTTAAGATGTTCTGCTTAACCTCTTTCCTCCTACTGGAATAAATCAAGGGGTTTTTTTTTCTTTTGGAAATGTGCCATTTACTTCTTTATATCTGGTAAGGTATTGTGTTAAGCCATTATGAAACATCACGAATGATGATGGCACGGAAGCTGTATTACTGTAGCTTCTGAAGAGGTTCTTTTTCATAGCCGCAAGGCTGACAATGAATTCAAGTGCCTTCAGGATAGAAGTGTTATTTCTCCCATACAAAAGTGTTATTTCTCCTGTGCTTTCATAGCTTTTTCTTTCTTCCAGTGCCACATTAAGGTATAAAATAAAAAAGTATTCATGGCATCTATTAAAATATCCCTCACCTCAGGGTCTGACTCTCCCATTAAGAGTAATAGGTGAGGCAAACCCAGCACCTTGAAGCTGAACTCCTTTGGAATGTTAAAAATGCAGGTTTCAGGCTGTGTCCAAAGCCAAATGAGACCAAATCTTTCATTTATCACTCAAGAAGATTGGCATTGCCATACTCACACATTAGTTTTGATTTAGAGATGTATCCTACATTTGCCTAGATTTAAACAAGATTTAGAACTAAGTGATTCCTTGGAAACCTGCCTCTTGCCACCACATCTCTTATTTAACAATGCCTATGGCCTATCTAAAGATGTATGTATACCCTCATAGGAAGGGGGCTGGACTAGATAATGCACTTAGGATTATACCCTAGGGCAGGGGTTTCCAATGTTTATGTGTCCAAGGGCACATTTGAATTTGAAAGGAAAAGCAGCGGGTGTCAATATTAATATTAAAGTTTAGAATTGAGAATCCTGGATATGCGCATGTGCATAATTTTGTTTGGGGAGGGAGTAGTAAGCGCCACTCCGTCACTGCCTCAGTCAGACTGACTCAGTCTCATTTTGGCGGTCATTGCGTACAGCCTGAGTTCAATCAGCAGTGATAACATTTTTTGTTGGAATAATGATCGTGATTTTACTGATCGTGAAAATGTGCATAGGCACCTGAATAAACCTCAGGGGTACCATGGCACCCGTGGGCACCATGTTGGAAACTGCTGCTGTAGGGAAACATTCTGTTCTAGCAGAGTCAAGGGGTCTTAGCAAGCCTTTCTCATCTCTGCTTCTGAGGAACACATTCTCCACTGGTCAGCTCTGGTGCCCTGTGTCAAGCATATCAGAGGCAAAGGTGTTGAGAGAAGTTATAATGGAACACCTCCGAAGTGATAGTTTAAAGTTTGCTGTGTGCAGACAGGAGCATGTGGACAGGGCCTGCTCAGCAGTTTCCCCACCAGGATGCCCTCAGGACATGGTGCAGATATTGTATACTCTTTTGCCCACAACATTTAATACAGGATGAAATTTGGGCTGTAGAAATCAGATGCAAAAAGACCTTTATTATTTGGTGTTTTAACATATCCTGTTCCTGATGGATGGAAGATTGTCCCAGGGCCACTTAGATTTAAATGCTTCAAGAGATGAGGCTTCCAGCTGAGGAAACCAGACCAGGACAAATTCAAGATAATTTTTACTTTGTTCAGTTGATGATCTGTACTGTACAGTACTATACCTCAGAAACTGGAAGAGGCAGGAGAATTGCTGAGACTGCTAGAACCCTGGGGAATAATAGAAGTGGTTAAGGAAGATAAATACACTGCAAAAAAATAAATTATTCCTTTGCATCAATCTTCACAAGAACGGAGACTTGGGGAATAGCAATTCTTTTCAGGCAGCAAAGGTGAGTTACTATCAGAAGTTGTGAGGTGTCTAGAGAAGACCAAACTGATAAATGAAAGAGCAGCAGTTCACCAGAACCAAATAGTAGTCAGGCAAGAGGTCTGAAAGTACTTAAGAGTGAAGTGCCTGAGCTGCCAACAAAATATGCAGTATCTCATTAAAACCTGATATTATACTGAAAAAAGCCAATGTGCTACTTCTCCACAGAGGTGCTAAGGATCCTGAGAATTACACACCAGCCAGGCTTACTTTAATAACACATAAAATGGTTGAAAAGCTGATTAAAAATAGAATGATAAAACACCTAGTTGTAAAGATATGATAGGGAAAAAACAGCAAAGCCTTCTAAAAAAGGACATTGCACCTCTCTTAATTGCTATTAATTGGAAGAGCTCCACATTCCGTCCACAGAGAACTTGGCTCTCTAGGTCTGATAGTTTAAAGAAAATCTTGTAAATTAAGAATCAGATTTGAAAAGAGCCTAACTCTGTGGCCCAGTGAGGCTGGCACTTGTCTGGGAGTCCTGGTCTCTGTCCCCAATGCCATTTATGCAGTTTACATTCAGTAGGTATTGGGTAAAATGCATAAGCAGCAGGGGACAGAACCTAGGTATGCCATCCTCATTGAGTAGTTAGTAAGTATTTTAATTCCCAAATTATTGGGCAAAAAGTGGCAGATAACCCTAATTCTCCTGCTTCCCCCTCCTCCTCTTTTGTGTGATTTAGGCATAGGTTCAGGTGAAGGCATATTACAAAAATAGATGCTATAATGCAAGGGTGTCAAATTCACGGGGCTGGATGAGGAGCATGGGGCCAATCTGTGGGCTGAATTAGACCCAGAGTCTGGCCCCATGCACCTGAGCCAGCATACTGGGCCTATCCATCATGGGCAGCAAATGCAGTGCACACCTTGGATTGCATTTAGAGATCCATAAAAGCTACTCAGGTGACATTTAGATGCCTTAGGGTTGGAATGGGAGATGAGGCAATGTCCTTATTTTGGTCCCTATTCAGAACACAGCTGCACTCTACAACCTGAAGTCCATGCCACTGAGCTACTTCACACAGCAGAGAATCTGGGCCATAAATTCAACCCACAGTTTCCCTGTTTCCAGAAATGCACCCCAAGTTGGACCTCTTGGTGCAGATCTCTGCAAATAGAACTGGGAATTCCCTGGGTACATAGGATCAGGTCCCTGAAACCCTGGGTGTGCCTGCTTACGGCAGCTGCAGAACATGGGCAGATCCAGGCTGGTAATGCTTTTTTTGCCTTAAAGCAAACAGACATCCAGTGCAAAATAGCAGTACAAATTCATAGCACCAATGTTACACCCATAAATTTGGGGCATTTGTAGCATGACAAGGGGTGTAGATGTCTATTTGCTTAGTCTTTGTGCCACTATTGAAATGTTTATGATGGCACAAAGGCTACAGCTGTTCCCACGCTTAGAGACTAACTGGTTCATAGAGGCATAAGTTTCCATAAGTAACAACCTACTTCATCAGGTGCTATGAATGTATTGGCAGAAATAAAATACTTTACATAGAAGGGGAAAGGAGGGCACATTGCTAAGAGAGGTAACAGAGACTAGAAGAGGTTTCTGGCCTGGGACCCTTGGGCTGTTTCTGCCTTCCTGTGCCAGAGGCAAATTCAGATAAGAAGGGGGGAGGAGGGGAGGAGGCAGGAGAGGGCTGTGGGTGATCACCCCACATGGTGCTGGAGCTGCTGGTGGGTGGGGGAGGGGGTAAATGGCTGCAGAAGGTGGGGGGGAAGGGGCAGCGAGAGGGTGAGTGGAGCACAGCAACAGCCAGGGCTCTGCCTGCCATGGGGGTTGGGGGGTGGGAAACCCTCCCCCTCCATGCATGCCACAGCCCTCCCCAGCCATTCTCCCCCCACACATGCACATCCCCCCACAAACTCCACACCCACTCACACCCCACACATCCCCACATGCACCCCACCCAACCCACACACCCCCACACCACTGATGCCTATGCACCCCCCCACAAACCCTCCACACACACTGTCACCATCCCCCACACACCCACAAACCCACCCACATCCTCCCACAATATTGATTTAATTCACTATCTGGCAAAGGATGGGTAAACTAACCAGCAGGGCTGAAGTTCTAGACTTCAGAAAGGCTAAATTCAGTGTGCTCAGGAGATTAGTTAGTGAGGCATTAAAACTCAAGATCATTGGTGAAATGGGGGTCCAGGAAGGGTGGCCATTCCTCAAGCGAGCAATCCTACAGGCACAGAAGGAGACAATCCCATTGCGCATAGAAGGGGGCAAAAAGCCCTTTTGGCTGAACAGGGAAGTCCAGGAAAGCATAAGGCCAAAGAAAGAGGTATACAGGCTGGGGAAACAAGGGGTAGCTACCAAGGAGTAGTAGACCTCCATGGCTCGTACTTGCAGGGAATCAGTTAGGAAAGGCAAAGCAGGATTAGAACTTAGGCTGGTGACAAACATTAAGGATAACAAAAAGTCCTTCTTCAGGTATATAGGGAGCAAAAGGAAGGCACAGGGTAGCATAGGACCCCTACAGGACAAAGTAGGTAATTGGTGACAGAGAAGGGGGACAAAGCTGAGCTCTTCAATGAGTTCTTTGCATCTGTATTCCTAGATACAGACCAAGACAAATCTCCCAACTGGATCATAGATAGACACAGGAGGGACACCAGCACACCCATTGTTAGCACAGACTTAGTGAAGGGGCACTTGGAGGGGCTGAATGTGTTCAGATCAGCAGGCCCAGATGAACTTCATCCAAGGGTGCTGAAGGAATTGGCCAGTGTCATATCAGAGCTACTGGCATGGCTGTATGGGCACTCATGGTGCTCTGGTCAGGTCTCAGAGGACTAGAAAAGGGCCAATGTGGTCCCTATTTTCAAGAAGGGGAGGAAGGACAAACCAGGACACTATAAGCCAATTAGTCTCACCTCTATCCTTGGGAAAACTCTGGAAAAAATCATTAAGGATAACATTTGTGGGAGCCCAGCAGAGGATATAACACTGAAAGGAAATCAGCATGGATTCATTGCAGGTTGATCATGCCTGACTAACCTTGTTTCTTTTTATGAACAGGTCACAAAATACTTGGATGCAGGAGTCGAGGTAGATGTCATCTACCTAGACTTTGAGAAGGCCTTTGACACACTATCTCATTCTGTTCTCATAAATAAACTGACAGGCTGTGATGTAGATAATTACATGATCAGGTGGGTGGCAAACTGGCTTAGGGGTTGCACCCAGAGAGTGGACAGGTTGATATTGACCTGGAAAGATGTGTGCAATGGAGTCCCGCAAGACTTGGTCCTTGGACTGGTGCTATTCAGTGTCTTCATCAGTCACTTGGATGAGGGCATGGAGAGCACCCTGTCCAAGTTCACAGATGATACCAAATTATGGGATGAAGTTAACACACCAGAGGGTAGGGAACAGATCCAGGTGGATCTGGACGGTTGGTAAAATGGGCAGAATGAAATAGGATGCAGTTCAACAAAGACTAGTGCAAAGTGCTGCACCTGGGAAAAAAGAGCCACCAACACACTTACAGGCGGAGGGTGAGCTTCTCAGCAGCACAGCAGCGAAAAGGATCTTAGAGTCATAGCTGACTCCAAGATGAACATGAGTCATCAATGTGACAAAGTGATCAACAAGGCTAACTGCACTTTATCATGCATTAGCAGATGCATCACAAACAGGTCCAGGGAGGTGATGCTTCTCCTCTTTATGGCACTGGTCAGGCCACAGTTGGAGTACTGGGTTCAGTTTTGGGCGCCGCACTTCAAGAGGGATGCGGAGAATCTTGAGAGGGTCCAGAGGAGGGCCACTCGTAAGGTCAGAGGCCTACAGGCAAGGTCCTATGAGGAGAGACTGAGGGACCTAGATCTCTTCAGTCTTTGCAAGAGAAGGCTGAGGGTGATCATACGGCCACCTATAAATTCATCAAGGGAGGGCAGCAGGGAATAGGAGATGCTCTATATACTAGGGCACCCCATGGAGTAACTAGGAAAAATGGCCATGTAGCAGGGCACTAGGGTGCCTGGTACTGGCATTGGTAATAGGGCTTGGCTGCCAATCAGCAGGGCAGCACAGCTGAAGGTTACTTAGGCAACTGAGTGGGTCAGCTGACTGAAAGGGGGCAGGGCCTGGCCATTATAAGCAGCTAGGCTGAGGCCAGAAGGCAGTTCCCCTCTGACAGGCTGAGAGGCAGGAGCTCTGCTGCGGAGCAGAGCAAGGCAGAGCTTCCTGAGCGCTTGAGCACCCGCGTGCTGATGAGATGGAGAGGCCTCTGACAGGGAGGCTCAACAGAGAGCCGGGGTGGCACGGGATGTTATAGCCAGTAGGCTGATTTTTGGGTTACTGCCAGTTGGCATGGCTTTGAGTTTGGTTTTGATGGTGATTGTGTTACCAGAGGACCAGGTGAGGCTGTAGGGGAAGGAGGAGGCCTCAGGGGAGCACCCCAGCAGAACGGGGTGGGGTTCCTGGCAGCGCAGAGGGTGCTGTGTTTCAGGGTGTGCCCAGGGCGGGCACAGTGATTGGTGCCAGAGGCAAGTCACGGCAGTTTGGCGCCGGGGTGGCGCTGCGTTTGGGGTATTGTGACCTCAGCCCTGTGAGGGCAGTATTTGGTAAAGCCCAGTGGGGCGAACGACCCAGAAGAAGGGCCAGGGATCCAGGCACGGCTACGCGTGCAATTAGAAGCCCAGAGGGGGCACATACATTGGAGAGGGCATGTATACCGGAGAGGCCCCGGAGAGGGCGTGTAAATAGAAACACGAGAATGTCTGGAACACCGGCGAGGCTTGGGCGTGGTATTGGGGGCAGAAGGAGCCACTCAACGCCCTAGGGGGGTGCACCAAGAGATATCCATAGAGGGCAAGAGCACTGGGTCCAAGAAGCCCAGGAAAGGCAGCCTCCCATTAATATTATATAAACAGCAAAGACGTGGCGGGCGAGATGAGACGAGGATGCTAGAAGGGCAACTTGGCACGATAGGGGCGCAGGAGAGATCACGGCCACTCCACCCCATGACAGGCCACAAGTTGATGGAGAGCAGATTTAAGTTGGACATTAGAAAGAGCTTCTTCACAGTAAGGGTTGCCAGAATCTGGAATGGGCTTCCAAGGGAGGTGGTGCTCTCCCCTACCTTGGGGGTCTTCAAGAGGAGATTGGACAAGCACCTAGCTGGGGTTGTCTGACCCCAGCGCTCTTTCCTGCTCAGGGCAGGGCATCGGACTCGATGACCTTCTGAGGTCCCTTCCAACCCTAACATCTATGATTATACAAGAGTAAGACTTCATTTTAAGCTATTATACAATCATCTCTATATACACTATGCAAATACATGTAAATTAGGACAAAGATAATTTTTTAAATAAAATTAATGAATGTTGTAGTACGTTTGATTTTTTTAGAATATATTTTGGTATTTTTCTGGTTCTAAGATGGCAAATCCCGTTGCTGAAAAGAGTACTTCTTGGGGCAAGGGGAGGGACTTCTGGTGGCAAAACTCAGGGGTTAGAGGTGGCACTTTCAGTCCCAAGATGGTGACCTGTCAAGGGGCAGGGCTACCCTTGATGTCTTGCCAGAACTCGGTAAGCAGCCCTCCACCTGAAATAATTGTCCACCCTTGGGTTAATGTGTTCTGCCACAGGCTCCTGCTTTTCTGGAACTGAAGAACCTTATCTGCCTGTGTCCTTAGACCAAAACAGCTACAACCTACACCCTTCAACACACACAAGTGGTACAAGTTTTGCTTTCAACAGTTTGAGGTGCACTTTCACTAAAACCCCTATACCTATCTCCTTGAAACATGGCAGGCTTCATGCCCTCAGAAGGGGCTACCTTCCCTGCTGTTTTCATCTGAATTGGCAAAAAAAGGACACAGTTATAGGTATTTTAGTTATTCTGCATTATAGTCTATGGCTGAATCTTTGAATCAGTGCTGAGTCTCTGAATCCAATTCAGGCAAATCGAAGTGGAACAGTGACTCAGACCACTGAACCTAATCATTGTCCCTGCAAAATGGCTGAATCCGAATCTGAATCAAATACTTGCTGCTTCACACAGCTTAGTGGATATGGTGGTGTGAAATAGTTGGACAATGAATGTAGTAGTAAGAAATATGACCACTCCTTTGCCTGTCAAGTACAATTTCCTCTTATAGTTTCATAGTTTCATAGTAGCTAGAGTCGGAAGGGACCTAGGTAGATCATCTAGTCCGACCCCCTGCCTTGGCAGGAAAGAGCACCGGGGTCAGATGACCCCGGCAAGGTGCTCATCTAACTTCCTTTTAAAAATCCCCAGGCTAGGAGCCTGCACCACTTCCCCTGGAAGCCGGTTCCAGGCCCTAGCCGCCCTGACTGTGAAGTAGCGCCTCCTAATATCTAATCTAAACTTACCCTCCGCCAGCTTGTGACCGTTATTCCTGGTCACTCCTGGCAGCGCACGGGGGAACAGGGACTCCCCCAATACCTGCTGATCCCCCCTGACCAGTTTGTAGCAGGCCACAAGGTCCCCCCTTAACCTTCTCTTGTGGAGGCTAAACAGATTCAGGTCCCGTAGCCTCTCCTCATAAGGCCTGTCCTGCTGACCCCTGATCATACGAGTGGCCCTCCTCTGGACTCTTTCCATATCGTCCACGTCCCTCTTGAAGTGTGGCGCCCAGAACTGGACGCAGTACTCCAGCTGCGGCCTGACCAGTGCCGCATAGAGGGGGAGGATCACCTCCCTGGACCTGCTCGAGATGCATCTGTGGATGCATGACAGGGTACGGTTGGCCTTCTTGACTGCCTCCCCACACTGCCGGCCCATGTTCATCATGGAGTCAATGACGACTCCAAGATCCTTTTCCGTCTCCGTGCTGGCAAGAGGGGAGTCCCCCAACCTGTAAGTGTGGTGCCGGTTCTTCCTCCCCATGTGCAACACCTTGCACTTATCAGTGTTAAACCCCATCCTATTCTCATCTGCCCACCGTTGCAACCTGTCAAGGTCAGCTTGTAGCCTATTGCACCCTTCTAGTGCACCCACATCCCCCCACATCTTAGTGTCATCAGCAAACTTGAACAGGGTGCTTTCTACCCCCTCATCCAAGTCACTGATGAAGATGTTGAACAGTGCGGGCCCGAGGACCGAGCCCTGCGGAACCCCACTGCCCACGTCCTTCCAGGTCGAGAAGAACCCATCCACTACCACCCTCTGGGTGCGGCCCTCCAACCAGTTGGCGACCCATTTGACCGTGTGGGCATCGACACCACAGTCTCCCAGCTTTTTGATGAGGACAGGGTGAGAGACAGTGTCGAAAGCCTTCCGGAAGTCCAGAAAGACTACATCCACAGCAACCCCTGCGTCTAATGATTTGGTGACCTGATCGTAAAAGGCCACCAGGTTGGTCTGACAAGACCTGCCACTGATGAACCCATGTTGGTTGCCCCTGAGCATGCATTCCCCCGCAAGGCCCTCCTGGATGTGTGCCAGGATAATTTTTTCAAAGAGCTTACCCGGGATTGAGGTAAGACTAACTGGCCTGTAATTTCCCGGGTCCTCTTTTTTTCCCTTTTTGAAGATAGGGACCACATTGGCCCTCTTCCAGCCCTCCGGCACCTCACCAGAGCACCACGAGTGCTCATAGAGCCGCGCTAGGGGTCCCGCAATGACCTCGGCCAGTTCTTGTAGAACCCTAGGGTGAAGATCGTCCGGACCAGCGGACTTGAACACGTCCAGCCTCTCCAGAAGTACCCTAACTAACTCCTCGCTAACCCCTGGCCCAGGCGTGTCTCTCCCGGGGCCCGAGGGGGGCCCAGCAGGGAGGTGGCTGAACTGGTCCCTACTTAGGAAGACAGAGGCAAAGAAATCATTAAATATGTTAGCTTTGTCATCTGGCGTGATGACTAAGTTGCCCATCGTGTCCTGCAGGGGCCCCACATTACCCGGGACCCTCTTTTTACCCCCTATGTATTTGAAGAAGGACTTCTTATTGTCCTTAATCCGGGAAGCTAGTCCTATCTCCATCTCTGCCTTGGCCCTCCTGACTGCCCCCCTACATCCTCGGGCGACTGTAACATAGTCCTTCTTGGTGATGACCCCATCCCTCCATTGGGTGTATGCCTCCCTTTTAGCAAGGAGACATTCCCGGATGCTCCTAGTGAGCCATGGGGGTTTATGTGCCCTCCTGCTCCCTTTGACCCTTGTTGGGATTACCTCCCTTTGGGCATGGAGGATCATCTCCTTAAGGAGCAACCACTCCCCTTCGACATCTGATTCCCTTCCCCTCTGGGTCCTCAGCGCTTCCCCAACGATCCTCCTTAGCTTGTTGAAGTCAGCCCTCCTAAAGTCTAGGGCTGTTGCCTTGCTGCAGCCCTTTGCCACCTTACGCTGGATGGTGAATTCCAGCAAGCGATGATCACTGTCTCCCAGGTGGCCCATCACCCGCAGCCCCCTCACCAGGTCATCACCCGTGGCCAGCACCAGGTCCAACAAGGCGTCTCCCCTGGTGGGGCTGTGCACCTCCTGGGTTAGATGGAGGTCCTGCACTCTGGCTAAGAACCGACGTGAGCGGTCAGACTTGGCTGACTGCTCCTCCCAGCAGATGTCTGGGAAGTTCAGGTCCCCCATGATGACCACATCCTTAGCCCTCACTGCCTCTGTGAGCTGACCTAAGAATTCCTGGTCAAGCTCTTCTCCCTGGTTGGGAGGTCTATAGTAGACTCCCACCGTTAAGTCTCTCTCCCCTGGACTGCCTTTTACTCTAACCCAGAGCACCTCAGAGTGCCCCCCCTTTACCCCCTTGCTAATTGACGAGGAAGTATATTCCTCCTTGATGTAGAGTGCTACTCCTCCACCTTTCCTTCCTATCCTGTCCCTCCTGTATAGCCTATAGCCCTTGACACTCACCGCCCAGTCATGCGATGAGTCCCACCACGTTTCTGTGATCCCTACTATGTCAGTGTTCCTCTTATACATCAGTGCAGCATTTTTGTAACTGGGCCGTCAGTCCTGGCTTGTTGCTGACATCATCTTCTCCTCTAAAAAGACATTTTGAAACAGTTTTTCTTCCTTCAAGGGGCCAATGCAAAAATTTAAATTTCTCCCTCTTTCCAGTTCAACAACAATGCTTTTGACCCTTTAAAACACAGACACTTCAGTGATGTTTAATCTACATGGCAGTTCCAGGCTAACACCCACAGAATGGGTAGGAATTTGCTCAAACACAGTACATCCAAGTTACATTAAAAGGACCAAGATGAGACCCATCTGCTTTTTTAAACACTGTTTGGCTCAGTCCCCAAAACCCAGAACAGTACAGGAAAGATATGGCTTGTGATTCTGTGTGAAGTTTCATCACATTAACTCCATTTTTTTTCTTTTTAACTTCACAGCAATGTCATGCCTCAGACCATTCCTGAAATGTACAGCTCAGCAGGTGGATGCACATATGGGGCATTTATGACAATAACATTCACAAGGATGGAAAAACTACAGTTGTGGACTTCAAGCACTGTATGTTCTCTCTTCACATCTGTGCATGGAAAGAAGCAGGTTAGTTGCTTACATAACCATGCCCCACTCATGAGCACCCTAGGGAATGTCATTTCTGTGACGCTGAAAGAGGTTCTGGTAGTGGAGGCTGCTCCAGAATTCACCCCATGGGCCCATGGAGGGGAAAAAACAACTAAACACAGGAGGCCTTCAAGTGTCTGTGTCTATATGCAAATCTCAGGCAATGTAAGGGTTAATGATGGGGTCCTGTGCTTCTTTTGGAGGAGAGATTCATTATCCCCATGGAACAATGAGTGGGAAGTTCCAAGAGATATTACTCACGGATTTCCTCTCCACAGTACAGATTGTTTCTACTCTTAATCCGGGCAGGGAGGAGGGCTTCTTGCAGCAAGATGGCAAGTTTGTTCCTTGTAATATATTTGGAAAGCTGTCATTTCGTCAGTAAATGTGCGCAGGAGGAGATGGCAGGCAAACTGCGTATGTTATGAAAATGAGCCGGAGACCTGAAGTTCAGACAGAAGTAAACGTGTCAAACTGCTTTTGAACAAGCTAGCAATGTTTTGCCTGGAGTGTGCACACAGGAGGCCAGGAGTTTTTGATCCTGCTGAGAATGAGTTTCTTGCAGAGGCAGAACTGGTCAGTACAGTACCTTGGTCTATGGCGGCACATGGTGCAGGAGCAGTGACCCGGGTTCATTACTGCAGGGAGAGATGTCACCTCCTTTTCTGCCACCAACATGTGTATTAAGTTGCCATTTTAAACACTAATTTTTGGCAACAAAACAAGAGGTGACATCTCCCTTCTTCTCCCATCCAGCAGACCTCTGGTTGCTGCTCTTGTGCCATGCAGTGCAGCTGCAGTTCTGCCCTCCCTGCTGCCAGAGCTGGGACTGCTGCAGGAAGGTGCAGGGTGC
This sequence comes from Crocodylus siamensis, assembly GCF_052110815.1. Lineage (NCBI taxonomy): Eukaryota > Metazoa > Chordata > Crocodylia > Crocodylidae > Crocodylus > Crocodylus siamensis. The sequence goes on from NC_143395.1 coordinate 164,031,035, forward strand.
AGAGCAGGGGGAGAGACAGGAGGATGAGGCACCCCCACTTAGGCAGCACCTGGGGTTCATGCCCTTCTCACTCACCCATTGTTACATTACTGGCTTCTTCTGTTCTGCTGACACATGGAGGCAAGACTCATAACCTCATCAGGACTGAAAGGGGGTGGGTATAACTCTCTGGGCAAAGGAAACAGGATAAAGTCTGAATAAAAAAGCTGATCAACTGTTTTTCATCAAATCATTTCTATGAAAAATGACTGCCGAACAAAACTTTTTTGTGAAATGTTCATTTTGGTCAGTAGTTTTTGTTTTTGACACAAACTGTAATAATATTTCTGTCAAAAATAATAAAAGTGTTTCATTTTAGGGAAAAAATCAGTTGTTTTTTTAATTGAATTTTTTTTAGAGAAAACTTAAAAGATTTTATTAAAAACAGCTTCCAAAAAACTGAAAAAATTCAATATACAGTTTGGGGTTTCCATGATCAATTTAGGGAAAAAAATAATTTTTACAAAATCATAAAAATAATTGGATTTTTGGTGAACTCTGCTGAGCAGTCTTGAGGAAAGTACCTTGCATTCAGGCTAAGAAGACCTGAGCTGAACTGAGAGTAGTTTACGTTATTTGTTAACAAACCAAACCTATGTTGACAAAACTTTATACCACAGCCTTGTACATTGTAGCAATGCACATCAGTTAAATGCATATATTTTAATGCATATAAGGTAGCTCAAACAAATGCCACTAGTGATTGGGCAGGATGCATCATAAGAATGCCTGAAATGTGGCTCCCAAAACATGTCATAGAATCACAGAGAGATAGGGTTGGAAGGAGGTCATCTAGTCTAAACCCTGCTCAAAGCAGGACCTTCCCCAACTAGATCATCCCAGCCAAAGTTTTGTCTAGCAGGGTTTTGGAAACCTCCAAGGATGGAGCTTCCACCACCTCTCTGCATAACCTATTCTAGTGTTTTACTACCCTGCTAGTGAGAAAATTCTTCCTAATGTCTAACTTAAACTTCCCTTGCTGCAACTTGAGACCATTGCTCCTTGTTCTGTCATCTGCCACCACTGAGAACAGTCTAGCTCTATTCTCTTTGTAACCATCCTTCAGGTCATTGAAGGCAGTTATTAAACCTCCCCCCAGTCTTCTCTTCTCTAGACTAAATAAGCACAGTTCCCTCAGTCTTTCCTCATGAGTCATGTCTCCCAGTCCCCTCCCCATTTTTGTTGCCCTCTGATGGACTCTCTCTAATTTGTCCACAGGTCCTATAGTTCCAGTTTACCAATGGTTACTGCTTGAGAGCTAGGCAAAAGAAGAGATTCAGTGTGATATTAACATCAACACCTGGGAGACTCAAGCACTGAATCATCTCTAGTGGTGCCATGAAATACAAGGCATCAATCATCTTGAGCAAACTTGCCTTGCTATGGAGGTGGATAGATAAGAAAGAGGTGGACAATGGGAAAGAGCTACAACCCAGCTATTTAGTACTTCTGCAGTCAAGCATGTAGATTTTGGATTGGCCTCCTCAGTCATCTATGAATTCACTGATGATTTTCATATTTACTGGAAGACTGGGATTGCCATGTTGAGGAACTGCCAGTGGCGATGGCATGCTTGAAATTCCATCTCTGTTAAAGCCTCTGGGAGCTTGGCCATTGATTTTAATAAATTTGGGAGTTCACTGATAGTCTTTATTGTAGAGTGTAAAGTAGGTAGTTCTGAGGCACAGAGGTACTACAGCTCTTCAGTGAAAAGGTTGTACAAATTTTTCCCATATGGAAAAACAAGTGTCTTTTTCTCTAATTTCATTCTTGGAAATGACTGAGTCATTTTAGCTGAACCTTTCCAAAATAATTCAGTCTTAGGCAAACATCCATCATGGAACATTTCAGCCCATATGTTTAAAGTTTGGCAAATAATAAGGAACTGAAAATAGGTCTTACAATAGGAAATGCCAGGCAGTTTTAACTACAGGCAACCCCTACCTGCTCTACCTATAAAATTCCTGTACATAAGTGAATGTAAATAGGCATTTGTTCTTTATATCTAGTGTTCCCTGAATCACATGCTTGCATGGAAGTGGAAACTATTTCAATTTTGAAGTTTTTGCAGTTCCTTAATTGGTGAAACAGATTTTAGTTCTCTCAGTTAGTTCATTCTGGTCTCTGGAACAGCCAGCTCTTAGGAATATGAATTTAAACATACATGGTGGAACGACAGAAGAAATAGACACTTTTGCTTGACAACAGCCCAAGACAAGTCTCTAGATTCTGATATCTAATCACCACACTAACTACTAGACCAAACTCCCTTTCCTGTCAATACCTAAATTAAACAAAACATAATTGGTTCTTTCACATGGAGCCAGTGAGTAGATACTGCCGTGAGAACCTTTGTTTTTTCTAGGATACATCCCAGAGCCAATACCAATACTTACTTATAATAATAAAAGCTTCGCCTTCTTATATGAAAGTTTATTAACATATTAACTTTATTGAGGGAAGAGTTAAATCAAATTTGTATTTTGTTTAACTTTCCCTTTAGATGCAAGACCCATTTGTTTAACTCTGTCTTATTTAGTAAAGCATCATGTTTTCACACAACTCACCATTTCTTCTTCAGACTTAGCTGTTTGCCCCCTGTAAAATACTTTTGTTTAATCGTCACTTACTTGCAAAGAGTAATGATGATATAGTTATATGTATTATGCCAAAATAAAAATGTTTTTAAAAAATGACTATATGAAGATTTGAACCAACAATCTTCAGTCAGCAGCTTTAATTGCACAGGACTTTTTGCATAGAAAAGCCAAGAATTTTTACATACCATAAATTTAAAATAAGGATTTTACCCAAGCACAAACCAGGAAAAGTGAACATTATTTCCTTATTAGTGACAACAAAATTCTGTTGGCACTGGTGGATACATCACATGCATCACTTTACTGGAGACATATTGCCCCAAATCCAATTCCAGTTTTAGCTGCATAAGTGGCATTTCAGGCCATTTACAAAGAGTTTAGTTTAGTGAATATTCCCCACAAGATGGTGAGTGATTCCCTGTAAATCCAAGAGAAGGAGGACCTTCCTACCTTTTGATCAAGTGATTAGGGATATTTGTCCAGGGAGGGAAACCTAGATTCTAGATTTCCCTCATCCAACAGACATTAGAACGTATGTCTCTGACTCCCTTGAAGGGTGCCGGAAACTTAAGATAAAGGCAAGGCCAAAAACAGCTTCAACTCTCTTGTTGAAGTTTGCCCACTGGGAAGCTAAGAAGAGAAGATATGTTGAACCAGAAGGCAAACAAACCAGGGGCAGTGAGATAGATACTGCTTGGGTTCAGGTCTCTCTTCCAGTCCCCAGGGGAGTTCATGCATTTTGCATTTAATAGTCATTGCATAAAATAGCTGAACAGCAGTGAAATAGCTTCTCCCACTTTGGAGACAGGAGTAGGAGGTGTCTGGTCTTTCCAGCTCCACATATTTTCCCATTGTGGCTGGTTCCCCTGGGTCAACTTCAGCAGCTTCAGGCAATTATATAGAAAAGAAACATATGCCTGGGTAAAAGCTGTGGTACACTCTCACCGTTTCCTTCTTCCTGTCCCATTCCTACTTCCTTCTATTCCCTGCCACCTGAACAGGCACAGATGTGTACTGTTCTTTATTTCAAATTCTGGTGCATTAACCAACAGAGAATGGAAAAACCCAATATCCAAAAAGGGCCCTTCTTTCCACTACTTCCAGTTTGACCAGCAGTAGATAAAACCAGAAGTCTAATAAGAGCCTGTCTCCTAGATATATCCAATTTAATTATACAGACTTCATAGACTTAAGATTGATGTTTTTACATCGAGAGCCTGAGAAATGGAGCTGAGCAGTTTGATTGCTTGGATGTGGGCAAATCTCCAGGACCAGCAGTTTCCAGCTGTTTAATGTCTGTGGTGGGGTGCTGAGCCTTCTTGGTCAAATTCATTAAAGGAACTGATCCAGCAAGATCAAGGCAATCAAAGTCATAACAGAAGAGTATTTGAAGATAGGCATTGCAAAAACTCAAGCAAAAGAAAGTAACATGCCTATAAGGTATAGTAGTTTATGTATTTTAAGCCTAGCAGCCATTTTAATGTTTCCATGGAAACGCTGAGGAGACCTAATAACAATTTGCTATATAGTTGCCAAAAAGACAAAAGATAAAAGGTATCACCCACAAGAATTCCTGCCTTTTGCCCTGTACAGGTGACAAATCCATGAAGCACTCAGTCCTCCTGAGGCAGTTGGATTTTTTTAAATTTAGGATTAATTGGTGTTCAAGGCTTTTTCAAAGTTAGAATTAATTGGTGTTCAAGGCAAGGAGTTTTTGTAGTGTACAAGAAGAGAAAAGGAGTATTTAGTTGGAGCATGAAAATGCACTTTAGCAGAGTGACTCTTTTGGTTTCTGTCCAAATGGACTCTTCAAGGTGGGAATAACCCATCACAGATCCATCTCTCAGTGTCTTCTACAGCCTAAATTGAGTGAGGCATAGCTGCTATTGGTTTCAGGGAGCTGAAAACACCCTTCCTAACCTTGGAAATAGGCTTTACCATCTAGAACGTGTAGGAATTAGTAGTGATAGTGTCAGTGCAACAAGAGCTTTGCACTGTTTAAAAATAAGGATGCTGCTCCAAAGAGCTTATACTGTAGACCAGGGCTGTCCAACCTCTGGTGGGCTGAGCAGACCCCCCACGCCCAGCTACCTGCCATGTGGGTTGCACAGTCCCTGGGCCACGAGCTGTACCACATGAACCTCCCCCTCCCCACTCACCTGGTGTATCGCATGGGCTCTGCCACACAAGCTCCCAGTGTACCCTGCGGCTCCACCTTGAGGCTGTGCTGCGTAGCACAGGGCCCCTGCACATGCAGATGAGATGCCGTGTGTGGCCCCTTTCCCTACCCCCTATCTTCCCATTGTGAGACAAGGAACTCCCACTGCACCATACACACATGGATACTGCTTGAGATACCCTGGCCCCCTGAGCCCTCCATCTACAGGCTCAGCCCCATGGGCTGTGCTGCTCTGCCCTGAGCCCAGGGGTGGGAGCTGGAGGAGGGATGGGGAGCCTGGGGACTCCAGCAGCAGCAGCAACAAAGAAAAGAGGGGAGCAGTACCCAGACCAGGAGCCCAGGGGCAGCAGTTTAGCTTCTCAGAGACCACCAGCTGGACAGCCCTAATTTAGATAGACAATTTAAAAATGCACAAGGAGGTGAAACATGCAAAAATAATGAAGCTTAGCTTTTTGTCTCTACATCCAAAAAGTTTCTGCAGAGAAGACAGCCTGGGTTTTTTGTGATGTAGATCTGTTATTGGGAAGTAGGCTGAGACCCCCAGACTTATCTCGTATTGACCACTGCACAGATGGTAATGACTTTCAGACATTACATTTTCATAGTCCTAGCACTGCTTTGGGACCAACCATGAGTGTGGTCCAATTGTAGTAGATACCATAAGACAGAGCGGGGTGAAGAAGAGGGAGGAAAGGTGGGGCAGGAGAGCTGACTGTCCCTGTCCAAAAGAGCTTGACTAGAAATTAAAATTGCTGCATTGCTTTCTGGCTTTACCAACCCCCCTGAGTCTCCCCAGTCCTCCCTCCTCTGTTTAATGGGGGGTGTTTGTCAGATGAATAGAGGAGACCATAAACATTACTGGTGATCAAAATGACAAAGCTAAACTGAGGAGATGACATAACAAGTGTTCTTCCTGTTAGATAGGAAGATAACAGAAGATTATACACGCTATTATTTATATACTGAAAAAGTGCTTTACCAGCCTCATATGGGCTTGGAAATGTAGTGTTGCTGCTTTCCTGGGCTTTACTATTGACAGCACTTTGAGGTTTTTAAGAAAACAGAATCATTCTTTCAACGGTCTGATTACCAATATTTTCTAGAAAGAGCTTATGTTGTATCTCAGAACTGATAAACTACAATACCTGAAATAAACTGAATTGTTATACTAATAGCCACAAAGATATAAAACCTATCACACATGGGGATGAAGAAAGGCTTCATGTAATTTTCATGGTGAGAATAATAGCCAAGTAAGGAAGCCATCACATTTTCTCTGAACCGTTTTTTCTGTCCTAATCCCACTGAAATATTACTTCCCGGGAGCAGCAATAGCAAGGTTCCCAGACAAAATTGTGCTATGTGTATCCACCTACCAACTAAACAGTAAATTATAAAAGAAGCATACAGGAAAAATGTAATGCTTGCTATCAAAACTTTGAGTGGATAGAAGACTACATGTCTCCTGAACAAAGGATAATGTCTGTCTGGCTAAAGCAATCACCAGTGAATATATCTCACACAATGGCTGCATCTACATGAGACACTTTCCTGTGCTAATCTAATGCACAGTAAAGTGTCACCATCTACATGTGCACAGTAGACCCAAATCAATCTTTGTGGGGCACGGAGAGCTGTCCTGGCTGTAATTGGCCTGCCAGTTACCTGGAAACTGGGGGCTCTCCCGCACCCCATGGAGATCAGGATGAGCCCCAGGAGAGGTTGAAGCCCCCCAGCTGGTGAAGGGGGGCAGAGCAGGGCAGGAACAGCCCTAGACTGAACTGCTCTCAGTGAGAGCAAATTTGCTCCTGATGGGTGCACATTCAGATGCGTACAGGGGCTCAATTTAATGCACCTGAATTTTCTGCATAGTGCATTAATTGCACATGTAGACACACCCAGTGAGTCTTGACTGGTACAAAGGCAACATTGCCTCTTTCAAGTAAATGATTCTGATCTAAAATCCTGCATTCAAACACACACAGACTCTGAGGGTAAAGATTTAGACCTACATGTGGATTGAAATTTTGCACCTCCAGCCCATATCTGTATTCTCATACAGGGCCAAATTTGAAAACAGGACTTGACCCTTTAGATGCAAACCTTTAAATTTGAGCTGCCATGATTTTATACGTCTATTCTTGGCATTTCTGTTCAGACTGAAACTTAGATGTGGGTATAGGAACTGTAGGTGCATATAAGTTGCTTAAACCTAAATGGACTTGCCAAAAAGTAAACACACAGCTTTAGGTGTGTAAATTTGAAGGTCAGTTCTGAAAATTTGTCCCATGACCACAGCTTGCTCCCAAACATGCCAATCTCATTGAACTGTTGGGAGTACAGAGTGCTTGGAATATTGTAAGAAGCAGCAAGCTGCTTCCAAGATCAGTTCCTCTCTGGGCCCAATCAAAAGAAGTGCGGAGCAGTTGACATACCACTGAGTATTACAGCTTGTCTAAGCTCTTTGAATGGCCTGAATCTGGCCCTGTGCTAGTTATGATCATTCACAGGTACCTAAGAGAAATAGCAACAACTAATTAATGACATGTGGATAATACCTATGTTAATACTCTTGTGAAAAAAAGTAAACACTTTACATAACCATAGATGGTAAAGGCCTCATCATGCCATCTTTTAAATAGTGAAAATTATTAACAAAGCAATTGCAAACCCCAGCTAGACCACTGTTTCACAAATGACTCAGGGAAATGAGTGATGAATCAGTAGGTAAAATATTACTTCATATAGCATGTAGGCGTTCTCTCTAAGGTTTCCATCCAAGGACTGACCTTGCTCAGCTTATGAGATCTGACAAGAGCACAGCCTTCTATGGGAGAAAAACAATGCGCTAATTCACAATTGCCAAATTTCCTGCCCCGATAAAATACACAGGTAATATTCATATTTCTTACTAAGCCTTCAGCCTTTTTTTCAGTGAGGAAATCTGGATGGGCAAATAAATCCAAATTATATGTTAAATATACTGTTGAAAACATTGCAGAATGGTAGGACTGCAATTTTAGTAATGCATGAAAGTCTATTCTGATAGTGTGTGCATAATTCTGCTCTGCTTCTGTGGATCTCAGACTAGACCTCCCAAACACCACTTCTATGAGATAGGCAAAATGTATAACACACTTTTTAACAATCAATGAGCTGGCTCATGAAGAGCCAGAAGAGATTTACCCAGAAAAACAGAATATCACGGAGGAGAAATCAGATCACTAATTCTGATGGTCTTCATGCAGGTCCAGGTAACTGGCAGGCCAGTGATTGTTACTTAGTGGGTTTTTTCAGTGTGCTTATTGCCAATAAGTAATTTAGGCCCCTCATATTTAGTGAGGTAGGGTTACATTGTTCTTTCTGTTTTATAGATGCACTAAAGTGCAGTAGCAGCCTACCCAGGGCCACAGAGAAAGTCCATGGCAGAGGCAAAAATAGAAATTGGACCCCCTGAACCCTGATCCAGTCATCAAACTCAGAGGTTTTCAACCTTTTTTAGTTTAAGTACCCCTGGCGGATCGATGCCAAGTGATGGGGAGGGGTGGCGTGTAGCTGGACCCCAAGGGCGTGGGGAGCGCGCAGCCAGACACCAAGCAGGAGGTGGGGAGCACACAGCTGGACGCTGAGTGGGGATGTGGGGATGGCACCATCTCCCACAAGCAGGGCTGGGGCGGTTGAGGGGAAGCTCCCCGGGCTGTGAGGAGGGCAGTGGTAGCCCTCTGCAAAGCAGGGAAGCTACTGGGCAGGTGTGTAGGGACGGCAGCCGCCACATACAAGCTTTCTGCCTCACAGAGGGGCACCACTGCCTTCACTCTGCCCCAGCCCTGCTCCTGGGAGGCAGCAGCGCTCCGTCCCTGCCCACCCATGCGTACCCCCTAGGACTGGTCCAAGTACCCCCAGGGGTATGCATACCCCCAGCTGACAACCCCTGATCTAACTGCAAGGATATTCTTCTGACTGATGCTCTCTGGATACTAATGTCAAGCATTGGAACAGGTTTCCTAGAGAGGTGGAATCTTCAGCCCTGGACATTTTCAAGAGCCAGCTGGACAGACACTTCCCTGGGATGGTCCTGCCCATGGGCAGATCTCGGCTTTTGAAAAGGGTAGTGCAGATGGTGCACTTCATCCTATAATACAACACACGTTTTTCTCCAGTTACAAAAAAACTGGAAGCTTACTAATATGCTCGGGGCCTATGCAGGGCCAGATTTAGGCTTAAGCTACTTAAGCTATGGCTTAGGGCCTCACAATATGAGGGGCCTCTAAATAAGAAAAAAAAAACCTGACTCAATATCAAGTTTTATAATAATCAGTCGGTAAATAAAGGAGATATGGGACAATGACTCTCTAAATATGGACATTTTCATTCTAATATGACAACATATACATATCTATGGCTCCACAGTTATTATTCATATTGAGTTCATAAATTTGTTTTATGTTAGATTATAATTTTTTCTTTGTGCCTTCGCCTTTGTATATATGCAGATATAAAGCTTTCATATTTATATTTTCAGTGTCCTTTTTGGGAGAACAATAAAGTATTATTTTTAATGTGTGGAGCCTCTTAAACTGGACATAGTTTAGGGCCTCATCATGTCATAATCTGGCACTGGGCCTATGGCTATATTATTCAGGTTAAGATCAAAGCCAAAACAAATAACTTGATTGGAATATACATTAATATGTTATATATTATATTATGTAAAAAGAAACACTAAGCAAGAATAATCAAAATATGTTGTTTCATTAGTCCTGTAATCATTCAAATTAAGTGTGCATCTCTTTTTAGATTCATTAAACAAAATCTAGCCTTCTTGAGTATCTTGACAATGCATCCAATGCTTCAGTGAAAATTATATCCACACCTGAGTTAATGCTCACCTGTTTTAAGATTTCTACAGCTAAGTTAGTGTTTTACCTAAAGTTACAAACAGTTTTCAGGGCTGTGCAATAGGAGCTGTATTACCGGGAGCCACTGACAAACAGCAGAATTGCAGAAGAAAGGATAGATTGATTTGTGCTACATTAAAACTATTAAAAAGTAGAGAGGGTCATAACACATGTTGAATGAAGAGTTTAGATGCAATAAAGTAGCTTACAATGAGGCATGAAGTCAGTCGTCTCTCTCACTGCTGCCTGAATAGAAATGCTGCTGCCACTGCCATCTGCTATCTTTAGGTAGACCAGAAATCAAAGGAGGATGCAATTGCACCACCCTTCTGGATCCACCCTTTATCCTGCTTTTTCAGAGAGCTGGACTAGGTGACCTTGTGAGGTCCCTTCCAGCTCCATTTTCTTATAATTTATGGACAAGCAGACTCACTGCTGATACAGTTGAATTGTGTTTCCCCCTGACTGAAGAACTGATGCCATAATTTCATGCAGAAATCTCCAGGTGTGAGTATCTGCTTAATCTTATTATAAAAATTATAGATTATAGTGCCATGGTTAGGACTATTCTGAAAACTAATTTTTCAGTTGGCAGTAGTACAGAGGCAGAAGTTTTGGACTGACCCAAAATCAAAATTGTTTAGAATTTTTGGGAAATGGAAAAAAACCCAAAAACTGTGTCTAATCAAAATAAGCGTTTTGTTTTTCAAGAATATTAATGAAAGTAAAAGGGCGCATTGACAAGAGGACTTAAATTCCATTCAGAGAATTAACAGTGATAGCAGTTCTCCGTGGTTAGGGACAGACATTACACACAAACCGGTTTAAGTGATCAGAAACTGGTTCAAACCTGTAACAGAACAGATGTTCAATGCACATAAACCAGTTTGAAAATGGTTGAAACTTGTTTGAGATATATCTGGTTGAATTAAGTATCAGACGTAATTGATTTGAGTCAAACTGATTTATGCAATGTCTGTCCCAGACCCCTTGCTGGTTTAAGATAAACCAGACATCCCCAGTATCCCAGCAGGCTCTCTGGGCTGGGTGGGGCTCTCTGCTTCACAGGAGGGCTGGTCCCTCCCTTCTGCTCCCTGGCTGCAGCTCAGGCAAAACTGAGGGCTGCTCACCTGTCCCCTCACCACTCCCTGCTAAGCAAGAATTCTCTCCTCCCCTCTGCCTTGATGAGAGGTGTCTGTGTATTAGCTAGTAGGCCACATGCTGGCTACTGTCAGTGCTGAATCAACAGGTAGAATCAAAAGACAGAATCAACAAGTAGCTGGTAATGTCCCTCTGTTTTCTTAATTGGGTGATAAACACTGTTATTGATTCCCTGATGAGCTAATCATAATGTCCTGCCTGGCCATAGGGGCCTGGCCTGCCTGGCCATAGGATGCCATAGGGGCCTTGCCATGCCCCCTTCAGCTTAGCAGTGTGGAAGGGAACATAGGGATCCTCTAGTGCCTCCCTTCCCTTCCCCCCCCCCCCCCCCGCCGGCTTCTAGCCTGAGCCACTGCAAGCATGTGCCTGCATTTCTGGGATGTCTGTCTGGTTTAGCCTAGCTCAGTTAGACTAACCTGCAAAGATTGAATCAATTCAGGTTCAGGCTTTTTGAATGTCTGTCTCTAGCCCAAGTCATCGAGTGGTTAGGATACTTGCATGGCATGTGGCAGATGAGAGTACACGTTTAATTTCTGCTGCTTTTATAGCACAGGTGTTAACTAGTGTATTCTCATCTCTCATGAGAATGTTCCAGTCTCTGAGGTGGGGTTCTCAAACTCTGCACTCTTCCCAAAATGTGCATTGCTTCAGGGATTGGAACACAAGGTCCCGTCTGCATTGTCAGAAGATCTAGCTAAGGAGTAATACAGTAAAGTATCGCTAAAAAGGAAAGCCTACAAAGGATGGAGGACGGGATTCACCTCCAAGAAGGATTATTCTGCGCTGGTCCGGTCCTGCAGGGAGCAAACCAGGAAAGCCAAGGCTGCAACTGAACTCCAACTAGCTTCAAGCATCAAGGACTACAAAAAGTCCCTTTTCAGATATATGGGGAGCCGGAGGAAAAGCAAGGGCAATGTTGGACCCCTGCTAAACCAGATGGGGCAACTGACAACTGATGCCCAGGAAAAAGCCAACCTATTAAATAGGTACTTTGCGTCAGTCTTTCATCAGTCCCATGGGACGCCCATGCCTGCTATGAGACAGGGAGATCTGGGTGATGGGGATCCCCTACCCTCCATAAATGCTGACCTCGTGAAGGAACACCTTGAGAAGCTGGATACCTTCAAGTCAGCCGGCCCTAACAATTTGCACCCCAGGGTACTCAAGGAGCTGGCGCGCGTCATAGCCCAGCCCCTGGCACGGATCTTTGAAAACTCCTGGCGCTCTGGTATAGTGCCCGAAGACTGGAAGAAGGCCAATGTGGTGCTGATCTTCAAGAAAGGGAGGAGAGTGGATCCGGCCAACTACAGGCCCATTAGCCTGACTTCTATCCTGGAGAAGATCTTAGAAAAGTTTATTAAGGAGGCCATCCTTGATGGACTGGCCCAGGCTAACATCCTAAGGGATAGCTAGCATGGGTTTGTTGCTAGTAGGTCTTGTTTGACCAATCTCATTTCCTTCTATGACCAGGTGACCTATCACCTGGACAAGGGAGAAGAGATTGATGTCATATATCTTGACTTCAAAAAAGCTTTTGATCTGGTATCCCGTGATCACCTCTTGGCCAAACTCGCCAGTTGTGGCCTTGGCTCCACCACAATCCGCTGGCTGGGAAACTGGCTCTGTGGTCAGACCCAGAGGGTTGTAATTGATGGCAGTCACTCATCATGATGCCCTGTGACCAGCGGGGTCCCTCAAGGCTCTGTCCTGGGACCCATACTGTTCAACATCTTCATTAATGATGTGGACATTGGAGTCAGGAGTGGACTGGCCAAGTTCGCCGATGACACCAAACTTTGGGACAAAGCATCCGCGCCAGAAGATAGGCGGGTGATCCAGGCTGACCTGGACAAGCTCAGCAAATGGGCAGACGAGAACCTGATGGTGTTTAACACTGAAAAATGCAAGGTTCTCCACCTTGGGAGGAAAAACCTGCAGCTTCCTTATAGGCTCGGCAGTGCTACGTTGGTTAGCACTACAGAAGAAAGAGACTTGGGGGTCATCATTGACCACAAGATGAACATGAGCCTGCAATGCGATGCTGCGGCTAGTAAAGCAACCAAAACGCTGGCTTGCATCCATAGATGCTTCTCGAGCAAATCTCAGGACGTCATTCTCCCCTTGTACTCGGCCTTGGTGAGGCCGCAGCTGGAGTACTGCATCCAGTTTTGGGCTCCACAATTCAAAAAGGATGTGGAGAAGCTTGAGAGAGTCCAGAGGAGAGCCACGCGCATGATCAGAGGTCAGGAAAACAGTTCTTACGATGATAGGCTGAGAGACATGGGACTCTTTAGCCTGGAAAAGCGTAGGCTCAGGGGTGATCTGATGGCCACCTATAAGTTTATCAGGGATGACCACCAGGATCTGGGGGAACGTTTGTTCACCAGAGCGCCCTAAGGGATGACGAGGTCGAACGGTCACAAACTCCTGCAAGACCATTTCAAGCTGGACATAAGGAAGAATTTCTTTACTGTCCGAGCCCCCAAGGTCTGGAACAGTCTGCCATCGGAGGTTGTTCAAGCACCTACATTGAACACCTTCAAGAGTAAATTGGATGCTTATCTTGCTGGGATCCTATGACCCCAGCTGACTTCCTGCCCTTTGGGCAGGGGGCTGGACTCGATGATCTCCCGAGGTCCCTTCCAGCCCTAATGTCTATGAAATCTATGAAATCTATGTACACTATATATACCCCAAAGTGGATGTAATAGAACTGCCCTAGTGAAGTTTTGAGCATGTACCAACGAGGACACACAACAGAGAGTGAGCCTGCTGGTGCATGTCTAATGCCATGCTAAAGTGGCTTCATTAAGTCTTTTTCAAGGTGAAGCATGTGCATAGTAAGCATGTCATGTAGCACTTCAGTACTCCTTGGTACTATCCTTTGGTGTGACCTGGCCCCATAAACTGACTTTCTATGTGAACAGCCTAATGACCAGTCACTATAGTGAGGGCTTCAGGGACTCCAGGGGCCACCCCAGAAGGATACCATGTCACAGGCATCACCTCTTTTTTCTCCCATTTTGTGGAAGGCACCTGCATACCTTTATGAATCTACCCCCAGAAACCAAACCACTCTGACATTTCTGATTTTTTTTGTTTTGTTTCTTTTTTTATTCTTCTGAAATTATCCTATGAATCGGATCTACATTCACAAACAATTTGGGGTCTACCAAACTGTTCTTCAGGGGAAAAAAAAATTTCTCCACTACCATGAATGATAACTATTGTTTTATCTAAACTCTTTTCTTTTCCCTAGCAACTATTTTGTTAAAGTGAGCTATATGGGATATTACTGTGGAAAACCACTTCCAGAAGACAAAAATCTGTGATGGAAACATGCAGCTTTTTAAATGAATGCACTTTTGTTACACTGAGAGCACCTATAGAATTTCTATAATAGAAAATCTTTAACAACCACTGCATTACCAGTGTGGGAACAATATAATTGCAATAATAACTAGGTGGCTTCTCAAAAGAACAAATCATCTCTGCAGAAAGGTATGCCCTACACATATACTATATTGGCAGAAACACCTCAAAACTATTTTTTTATCACAGGAGTAATCCATTAGCAAATATACATGGAGCTCAGTGACCCCAGAAATCATGCAATGAATAACTTCCCTGTTCATTCTATTCCCTACCTGTGTGACCTTTTCTGGGGGTAAAAACTGTTGCTACGGAAATTGAGATAATTTGTGATTGGTTATTACAATACAAAAAATCTTTTCTCTGAACAATTTGTCTAGTTCTCTTTCTAACTACTCATCCTCTGGGATTGGTAATGGAATTTGAATTTTTTTCACTGGAAGACTTCCAGCTCAGAGTAGTAGTTACTGGGCATGTCTACATGTACATTTATGCCAGCTTAAATTTACTGTGCAGTAAGTTATTGCACAATAAGCAGGAATAGGCCGTCATCTACATGTGCAGTAACACTCCGTGTGTGTGTGTGTGTGTGTGTGTATGTGTGGGCTGATTTGGGACTAAAGTTAATCCCAAATTAGTCCACACACACAGTGTTACCTTTCAGTGTTACTACACAGTAAGGCGTCTACATGTGCATTACTGTGCAGTAACTAATTTATGTAAATTCAATACCTGCATAAGGCAAGTATCAGATTTATGCTTAAGTTGGTGTAAGTCACCATATTTACTGTGCAGTATAGACATGCACATGTAGACGCATGCCCGTACTGTGCAGTAGTTTTGCTTACTGCACAGTAAATGCACACATGTAGACATGTCCACTGAATAGTATTACTTTCAAAGGAATGTTGGAAGGCCCTTGTGAAATGAGCTGGAGGATCTCAGCCCAGATCTCAGTAGTGGTTAACCTAAAACAAAGTGATCCCTGCAATGTATACATATAGAAATGTATAGCTTGCAAAGTCCTGCACTTTATTGGCATGTTGTATTACAACAGGCATTCAGTTACTTAAGGATCTATTTCACCTCACACTTGTCCTCTCAAAATGTATTGGCCATGAGCTGTAACTTTTGCTGAAGGAATGAAAATGAGACAAAATATAAGGGGGGGGAGATAACTATAAAAATTATATGAAGTTCTGCAATTTTACTAATTTCTGTTCTTCTCCCTCATAGCTTTTCTGTGCAGCAAAGTGAATGTAAACAATGCTTGTAATTTAAAAACCAGAAAGTATGGGTTGTAGTTATGAGGTTCTGGATTGGTGGGAAGGTTGGGAAAACTTAACTGAAGGATGTACCCAATTAGAAAAGATCACAGTGGGCATGCCTAGTTTCATAGTTTCTAGGGTTGGAAGGGACCTGAGCAGATCATCTAGTCTGACCCCCTGCCATGGCAGGAAAGAGTACTGGGGTCAAACGACCCCAGCAAGGTGTTCGTCTAGCCTCCTCCTAAAGACCCCCAGGGTAGGAGCCAGCACCACTTCTCTTGGAAGTTGGTTCTAGATCCTAGCCGCCCTGACTGTGAAGTAGCGGCTCCTGATATCTAGCCTAAATCTACCCTCTGCCAGCT
Organism: Crocodylus siamensis; assembly: GCF_052110815.1. Lineage (NCBI taxonomy): Eukaryota > Metazoa > Chordata > Crocodylia > Crocodylidae > Crocodylus > Crocodylus siamensis. Next base: position 164,046,914 of record NC_143395.1, read on the forward strand.
TGTGACCATTACTCCTGGTCACTCCTGGCAGTGCTCGGGGGAACAGGGACTTCCCCAGTGCCTGCTGGTCCCCCCTAACTAGTTTGTAACAGGTCACTAGATCCCCCCTCAGCCTTCTCTTGTGGAGGCTGAACAAGTTCAGGTCCCATAGCCTGTCCTCGTAGGGCCTGCCCTGCTGCCCCCTGATCATGTGAGTGGCCCTCCTCTGGACCCTCTCCATGTTGTCCACATCCCTCTTGAAGTGCAGCACCCAGAACTGGATGCAGTACTCCAGCTGCGGCCTGACCAGTGCCGCATAGAGGGGGAGGATCACCTCTTTGGACCTGCTCGAGATGCATCTGTGGATGCATGACAAGGTATGGTTGGCCTTCCTGACTGCATCCCCACACTGCCGGCCCATGTTCATCTTGGAGTCAATGATGACTCCAAGATCCTTGTCCGCCTCTGTACTGACAAGAAGGGAGTCCCCCAGCCTGTAGGTATGGTTCCGGTTGTTCCTTCCCAGTTGGATCACTTTGCACTTGTCTGTGTTGAATCCCATCCTATTCTCATCCGCCCACCCTTGTAACCTGTCTAGGTCCAATTGTAGCCTATTACTCCCTTCTAATGTGCCCACATCCCCCCACATCTCAGTGTCATCAGCAAATTTGAACAGGGTGCTTTTTATCCCCTCATCCAAGTCACTGATGAAGATGTTGAACAGTGTGGGCCCAAGGACTGAGCCCTGCGGAACCCCACTGCCCACATCCCTCCAAGTTGAAAATGACCCATCCACCACCACTCTCTGGGTGAGGCCCTCCAGCCAGTTGGCGACCCAATTGACTGTGTGGGTGTGGACACCACAGTGCCGCAGTTTCTTAATGAGAACAGGGTGAGAGACAGTGTCAAAGGTCTTCTGAAAGTCCAGGAAGACTATGTCCACTGCTACCCCTGCATCTAATGATTTGGTGATCTGATCATAGAAGGCCATCAGGTTGGTCTGACAGGACCTGCCACTGCTGAACCTGTGTTGGTTGCCCCTAAGCATGCAGTCCCCTGCTGGCCCCTCGTGGATGTGTGCCAGAATAATTTTCTCAAACAGCTCGCCTAGGATCGAGGTAAGACTAACTGGCCTATGGTTTCCTGGGTCCTCCTTCTTACCCTTTTTGAAGATGGGAACCACGTTGGCCCTCTTCCAGTCCTCTGGCACCATAACAGAGCACCACGAGTGCTCGTAAAGTCGTGCCAGGGGTCCTGCAAAGACCTCAGCCAGTTTCTTTAGTACTCTAGGGTGGAGATTGTCTGGACCAGCTGACTTGAATACGTCCAGTCCCTCCAGAAGCTCCCTAACTAGTTCCTCACTAACCCTTGGCCTAGATGTTCCTCCCCTGGGGCCTGAGATGAGCCCAGCGCAGGGGGTGACTGTTCCAGTCCCTGCTTAGGAAGATGGAGGCAAAGAAATCGTTAAACATGTTGGCTTTGTCGTCTGGTGTGACGACCAAATTTCCTAATGTGTCCTGCAGGGGCCCCACATTACCCAGAACCTTCTTTTTACGCCCTATGTATTTAAAGAAGGACTTCTTATTGTCCTTAAACCGGGAAGCTAGTCCCAGTTCCATCTTTGCTTTGGCCTTCCTGACTGCCCCCCTGACTGCAACTGCAGTATAGTCATCCCTGGTGATGCCCCCTCCTTTCCATCGGGTGTGCGCCTCCCTTTTAGCTAAGAGACATTCCTGGATGCTTTTGGTGAGCCATAGGGGCTTGTGTGCCCTCCTGCTCCCTTTGATCCTCATTGGGATTACCTCCCTTTGGGCTTGGAGGATTGTCTCCTACATGAGACATTGACCGCAGAGCTGACTAATTAGCTCTGCAGTAAAACATCACCATCTACATGTGCAGTGCTATTAGAATGGAGCAAACTAATTAAAACTGCCATAGGATAGTACTGCCAGATACAAGTATTATCCTATGGTGGAGTTATTTACTCCACTGCACCACATTTGTAGACACTGATGGGGCTAGTTGGGGCATGAGGGTGCTTCAGTGTGGGGACTGCCTACTGACTAGCCCTGCATTGTAGCACCATGCTACAATGCAGTCAGCCCCTCTGCAGTATGTTGAGCTGGGTTGGACCAGCACTGGGCTGGCAGGTGAACTCCCAGGACTCTCCGCCAGCTGAGACACCTCCACCCTGGCTCAATGTACTGCAGTGCCCAGAAGCAATACACTCCAACATGAACTCAGAGTTTATTCAGCCATATTAATTACACTTATAGACACTCCCAGTATGTAGCTATATCCATAGATAAGGTTGGCTTCATATTTTGGACCGCAGTTTTAATTTCTCTACACATAATAAGCCTGATATTTTCTTCCTTTTTGCTACTGTAAACTACTAACATCAGGAAAATGTTATTAGTAAGACCTGAGTAAATCATTCAAAGTAGCTAATTTGCCTGATGAATGTTATGTCTCTGCTCAAAAACTGCACAACAATTATACTTGAGAAGAATATGCAGTGGTTGATCAGAGTTATTTACTGAACTTTTCTTAGAATGGTTATTGCTCTATAGCTCATTGGCAAGCAATTCCTTGTAAGTATTCAATGTCTGAAAACCTAGTGGACTGATTAACTCTTATAGGACAGAGGTCACATGGCATTTCTGTTCCATGTATGGATGAGCATAAGAATTTGGTTTCTGGGACAAGGTATTTCTTTCAGGATTTACTTACTGTCAGTATTCTCTCAGGTTAGCTTCAAGTTTTTTGTTTCCATGAAATCACCTGCTAAGAACCTTGTCTGCTAGGCTATTTATAAGTGAATGACACATGAATGCAGCCATATGTAATTTACATTTTTATTCAAGATTATTTTTCAGATAATACTTTTAAGCAATTCACCCAGCTTTATCATTAGGATACATGCAGGAACTGATATTCATTGTCTCTATACCTTTTTCCATAAAGCATATGGCCTGTGGCTGTACTCTATGAATAGTTAACTAACTGTGATAGGCACTAGGTATATTGAAATAGTGGCATTCCGATTCTGTCAGACAATCCAGATGGCTTCTGTGACAACTTCTCTTATTTCCAGGAGGGAAATAGCTTTCAGACTGTAAAGCAAAGATGAGCAAAACTCATTTTATTTATTCTTTAAAACTATAATAGTTGAGCCTAGGTGTGAGACCCATGCATCCCTAAAACTTTGCTAAAAACATTTCTTCACCTTTAGCTCCAGTTTCAAACTTGAAGCTTGAGTCTTCTCTACTTTAAATGTGCTGTGTATATACATTGCGTTACTCTGGATGCAGAATAGGGCCTGGCCCCAGCACTTTACACATGATATGGACAATGAGCCCCAATCTCTACTTTACTTAAACGCATTCTAATGTGTTTTGTTCCACAGATTGCTCTGCCTTTGCTATACATGCAAACATTCCCGGGGCCCCACACAAGCTGATCTTCCTGGCCCCGTACCAGAGCCAGGTGGAGGAGGGTTCAGGTCCGGGGCAGATCAGCTTGTGTGGGGACCCTCCCCCACCCTGGGATCAGGGCAGCGGGTCTCCATACAAGCTGATCTGCCCCAGCCCCACTGGCTCCAGGCAGCAGCACCTGGCTCCTGTCAGCCAACAGGCAGATTGAGGGACTGCCGGCACCCCCGGGAAGGCTGCAGGGGTTGTGCCAGAGTCCTCCCAGGCATGTGTGCCCCTGATCTGCTTGCTGGCTGACAGGAGCTGGATGCTGCCACCTAGGGCCAGTGGCAGCACTGATCTTCCCAGCACTGGGTGCAGGCTGTACCCATCAGCAGTCTGTCATCTGGCAGGCAGACTGGGGGCCCACACCCCCAGGAGGACACCAGCACAGCCCCCACAGCCCTCTCAAGAGTTCAGGCAAGCCCCCAATCTGCCTGCCAGATGAGATGAGGTGCATGCTGCCGGCTGGAACTGGTGCTGAAGCCAGTAAGCCTGGCTTCAAAACTCGAAACATTTCAAAACTTTTGAAATGTTTTGAGTTCTCTTGCTTTGTTTTGAAGGCTTTTGTTTCATTTCGATTTCACTGTTTCGAGCTCGAAACACATCAAAACGGTTTTGAAATGAAGTGCTGGGCAAAATTTCGCACAGCCCTAGTAATTACTAAGCTGTATCCAATCCTTTCCAAGAAGACAGACTAGCAGGAGACTGACTAGGAAGCCAAGCCAGTCCAGGTGTACCTTTCAGGCAGAAACAGCTCACAAAAGGGACGGAAAGGCTGCAGACAGAGGCTTATATGCTGTTTCTATGTCCCTCCCACAGAGCACTGTGATTGGAAGTAGACTCAGCCACTGGCCTGCTACAGATATCAGTCTTTCCCCTCCTGCTTCCCCTCCCTCTTTTCAGTCCCTGTTCCCCTGAAAGACTGCCTTCCAAATCTCCAAATCTTTTTCTGAATGTTCCAAATCGATTCGGGGGGGGGGGAGGGGTTTGTCTCCCAATTCAATTTGGGTTCGGTGATTCGGCCTCTGAATCAAGCTAAATCTTCTCTGAATCAAATCAGCAACCGAAGCTTCACATGCTACTCTTGAGCTGCTGTCAAGAGTTGCACCCAGAGCAGCATCACTGCTGCATTTCTGGGTTTGATGCACGTGAGTGGGAGCAGGCAGGCACGGCACTTGGCAGGTTGTCCCCCAAGACATCCCTGTTGCCTCTCTGGGCTTAACTTCCTGACCTGTAGAATGAAGATAATAGCACTCCTGGGCCTTACAGGGGTGTTGTGAGGGTAAACTAGTTAAAACTTGTGCAATGTTTGAATTCTTTGATAATAAAAGCTATACAAAAAGTACCAGATGGCAATGGCTTCCCTCACTTATATTGTACCTCTTAATTAATCTTGGAATTAGAAGACAGTTTATTATTATACCTGATGTCAAAATGGAACATAATCTATGGGCTCATCAATAGGAGGTGACAGGAAAGCCACTGCTTAGAGTACTAAGATTGATTTTTCTGCCATGGTTTCTATAGGTCTCTAAAAATCCACACAAAAGCCATCTTGTATTTAGTGCTGTTGATTCCCCCCTACTAAGCTAAAATGCCTCTCCAGTCAGGCCTTAGGTTTCAGGCACACCTAGCTGAAATAAAGACTAGCAAGACTTTGGGCTCTAAGCCACAAGTGAGCTTAATGCCAAAAAGATGTTAATCCCCATCACTACTGATATGGATTCACTTAAAAAACATAGTCACAACAGAGTTAAGGTGGTTGCTGTACAACTGGACCATCTGTCCTTATGCATCAGGGAACCTCTAAACTCCACATTCCAGAGCTAGACAATCAGGAAGTGCTGGTCTTCTTTCATATAAAGCAAACCACAGTCTTCTGGAAATAAAGAAGTGTATGGTTAAGCCACTGCTTCTTGTGTCCAACACAACCTTAACTCTGCACTGCTTTGCTGAGAGGTTGGTCAGGGAAGCATCCCCTGCTGTAATAATGACTGTCATGTACTAATCATTTATATTCCAGTAGCACTTGAAGGCTGAGGAGGTCAGGATCCACAGTGCTAGGTGCTGCACAAATGTAAAGAACAGACTAAGCCCCAGTTGCTTTCAGTCTACTTGGTGAATAAGGCAAATGAGCTACTGGGGTTGGGAATGGTGAAGACTGGGTAAAAAATAGGTTGTGTCCAGCACTTCAGCATTAGAACTGAAAATGGTGCTCTCCAAGTGGCAGCACAGTCAACCCTGAGAATTCAGAAACTCCATATAACTACAAGCAATTATTCCAGTTTGAACCACCCATCCCCAGTGCATTCAGCCTTGCTCTCTGCCTCTCTTTTGTTGCCAGCATAATTCAAAGAATCTTGTCAGTTGTCTTCAAATAGTCTTGTGATCCAGGGGCAACTCTCTGCTTCACCATATTAAGCAGCATTTTGACTGTGGACTTTACTGGAACTGACATATTCGGTCTTTTCACACACACCATTGCCCCTGTGAGAGAGCAGACAGCATGTGAGCAGATAGTTCCTCTGAGAATCACATCTCTGTTTTACTTTATCATGTTTTTTGTCATCTTTTTAGGCTTAAAATATTCCCTGTGGGAAATCTGAAAGCTTCAGCCCTTGCTCCTCCAGAGTAGCTAACAACCCTTGGTAATATACTGAGTGCTAGAAAAGCCTTGAATTTCCATGTGTCCATGCCTTGAAACACGGAAGGAAGATGAAAGGATTTTAAGTCATGACAGTCATCAAGTCTTTTTTTTATGCGTCACATATTCTACAGGTCAAAGTGAGATCACATGTATGTTATCTACTTCAGACAGCATAATTTTGTGTCAGAAAACTAGCATTCCTACTTTTCATGCTTTTCTTTTGTTATGTGAATTTAGTGTTCCTCTAGGAAGAGAAGGCACCAGAGACTGACTACTGGTAGAGCAAGGATAGGACAAGGTTCTTTAAAGACCAATTCAGAGACTGCTGACACTAGTGTATCAAGTGAGGTGAGCATCTGCTTAACTGAAATAGTGGTGAGAGCCACTGATTTTGTCCTCTAGGTCACCATGTAGCCTTCAATTTTTTCTTCATTGCTGATATGGAACAGGATATTCCTCTGAGTTATCCTCTTCCATAATCATTTGCACACTATGCATCTCACTTGAGGCATTCATTCTCACAAAATGAACCAGCCCTCTTTGTTCCCTTTTTGCTGAACCAACCTCAGGCCTATAAGAACCAAGGCAAGAGACTCCCAAGGGCCCCAACTCAAAGGCTACACTGGAAGCACAGACATGTCCAACCCTAGTTTTTGCTCTGCAAGCTGTATTGTGTTAAAGTGAAGTCACACTTGTAAGACCCCTATAGGGCTGAGCACTGACGCAATCTCTGGGGAATGCAGAGGCATAGCTACCAGAAATTGTGCCTGGGCAGCATCAGTGGCAGGGGCTAGGACAACAGCTAGCAATTGTGGCTAGGTCAGCAGTGGCTGTGGCTGCCATTCTTTTGCCCCCTCTAAGTGTGTACCCAAGGCTGGTGTCCTGGTCGCGCACCACTTCAGTGGTATCCCCTGCATTAATGAATGTGTGACTAAGTTCCTTTGAAGATACTACTGCAGTAATCATTTGACACTTTTCAATGGGGATCTCAAAGCATTTATTAAAATCAGCAATTCAGTTTGTCGACATCCCAATGAATCAATTTATCAGAGGAGAAAAATGGAGTACAGAGAGGTTAGGGGACTTGCCTGCGGGTACATCCCGTGTCACTGGCAGAGCTGGAGCTGGACCGTAGACTTTTTGACCCCCAGTTCCTTGCCTTAAGCTCTAGCAACACTTGAAAACAGATTACATACATGTAATATGAAATGTTATGTAAGGGCCAAGTCATACTGTTATAGGCGTGGGGGAGAAGACAAATCTCCTGGGGAGAGGGGACATTTTGTATCAATCACTCCCTCCCCCACATCAACCCACTGACTTCAGGGATTTTCAAAATGTTACAGATGATATAGTCTGGTACATTTTAATCAGTTTCTTATCGCATGGCTTTCTGATAAAAACAGTGCCAATAAGAATTAAACATAGTGAAGCAGGACACTACATGTTGTTCGCCCATACAGCTACCACTGAGATGCAATAATGTGGTACCTCTGGTTGTTTAAAGCTGTGAATGTGTTCCCATTTCATCCCATTTTTCCAACCCCCTTGTAAAGGGTTATGGGCTATGACTAGGGATGAAAAGTAATAGCAAGTGAAGTCAGAAGTGTGTAAGCACAAGGTAGAGCAGAGAAGCTAGAAAAAAGCCTAAAAATAAGATGCTAAAATCTATTCATTTTCAGCGGTGAGAGCAGTTAAAGAAGTCCTGTGTGAGAAGCAAATGAAGCTGTTAGAGAGAGGCTACAAGAATGAAGTTCACAGTCAAACTTGGCACCCTAAAAGAATGATGGTCTTAGAAACTGGGATTTTGATGCAGAGCCCTATTAAAGCCTAACATGGAAAAATGTGGATGCACGGTCTAAATCCTCCCCTCATCCCCAAACTCCAGGGCCTAAAGGAACATGTTGAATCAAGGTTTTGATTCAGGGCTGCCCCAGCACAAATAGGATGGCTGTCTGTGCCTAAAGTTTTCAGCTTGTTTAGATCTCCAGTCCATAAAAGTGCTCCTGTGAATGACACTATCCCATAATTCTGTCAGCTGCTGACGCAGGTTGTCGTGGGGGGAGGCCTCGATCTGCCTGTCCAGTGCTCGGCATCATGGAGTGAGAAGCATTGCTAGAAAGGGTCATCACCCTTCCAGCTTCACAGACACTTTAAGCAACCATCCCTTCTCCTGCCCTGGACCACTATTGTGAGAGTGAAGGGAGAGATTATTATGGCATTTCTCTGGTTCTGGGATTTATGAGGTGGAGCAGTGGCAGAAGCAGCAGGAAGCTGCAGTTCAAATGGGAAGATCATAAATCTCCATCTTGGTCTTCAAATCTGTCAGCCTATGAATGTTCAGTGAGGGAAAATCCCACAGCCTGTCAGTACATCTCAGAGAGAACCAATGCAAAGACACAAAGGAAGAATCTGGCTGGAGAGATGAGATCCAAGGAAGAAAAAAGCAAGCTGGCACTAATCACCATTTCAAGAATAAAGTCAAAGCTAAGGGCAGAAGCAGTCCCCTGCTTGCAGCAATATAGGGAAGTGGCTGGGAATCCCGGGCAAAGCAGAAATGGCAACTTCTGATTTGTGATCATGGGTGTGCAGCTGCCAACAGTAGTCACCTTTTTTGTCCCCCCCACTATCCCAAGTTAGCACCTGAGGCAGTTGCCCCTTTCTCCCCCTGCCCCTAGTTATGCCACTGCCTGCTTGCAGAGGCTGAAGAGGTTTGGGTTCAGTCCATATAGGGTTTTTTTTCTGTAGGCCTTTAACCAGATGAGTGGCCCTCCCCTGAACCCTCTCCAGGCCATCCGCATCCCTCCCTAAGTGCGGCGCCCAAAGCTGGACGCAGTACTCCAGCTGTGGCCTAACTAATGCCACATGGAGGGGAAACCTCCCTAGAACTTTTTGTGATGCACCTAATTATGCAGGAAAGGGTATGGTCAGCTTTATTTTTTATCTCATCACATTGGTGACTCATGTTCGTTTTGGAGTTGACTATGACTCCGAGATCCCTTTCTGCAGTTGTGCTACTTAGAGTGATACCTTCCAGGCTGTAGGAGTGTTGATGAGTCTTCCTCCCCAAGGTGCAACACATGACACTTATCCTTGTTAAACTGCATCCTATTCTGTTTGGCCCATTTCCCCAGCCTGTCCAAATCAGCCTCATCTTTAGCATACTGCCATTGTGTAACAGCCTAAGGTCAGGTGATCCTAATAAGAGATTCCTCCAGAATTCAGAAGGCATCTCTCCCTTTCCTGCCAGCATAGCCCAGAAGTGAGGGTGAAATTCTTATTTTACATCTCATTCCTGCAGGCATGTAGCCAGCAGCAGGGTGTGCTGAGCACAGGAGTCATCTATATTCAGTCCAATTAGTAGTACCAAGGTAAACAGAGTGGTGGTCATTGCAGGTTGATGAGTTGGCCACCATGTATGAAAGTGCTAAGTGCATGTCTGTGAGAGAACCCCTTTTCTTAGAGCACCTAGAGTCATATCTGTGCTGGAGGCTGGTTCTGTTCCTCTAAGTGCAGCTCCCCAGTACATTTGAGTACCTACTGCTGATGGAGGCTACAGCAAGGGAAGTTTAGGTTAAATATTAGAAAAGCCTCTCACTTTTCTCTGAGCTGAAAAGTGTGCTCTTGGTTTGATTTCTAATAGATAGAGATAGCTAGTTAAATCTCCAATTTAATTAGTCTCTAAGGTGCACTTCTACCCTGCTTTCTGCCTCTTTTCTTGTAGACAGGTGTCCATTGTTCACACCACTGCTACAGTTGGCATCCTTTTCTTGAGAAGAGGCCAAGGACTGAATAGCCAAGGACTGAAGAGGTAACTTTTAGGTTACCAAGTATTCCCTGGACCAAAATTAAGGCGTATTGCCAAGGAGGGTAGTAAAGCACTGGAACAGGTTACACAGAAAGGTCGTGAACTCTCCAACCTTGGAGATGTTTAAGACCCAGGTAGACAAACCCCTGGCTAGGATGATCTAGTTGGGGATTTTCCCACTTTGAGCAGGAGGGTGGACTAGATGACTTCCTGAGGTCCCTTCCAGACCTCATTTTCTATGCTTCTATGGTAGAAGTAACTAATAATCCAAGGCAGCTGCTAATCACAGATGAGGTGATGAAAGAACTGTGGAGAGCAGAAGCCCAGGGCAGCCAGGGCAAGGCCGGCTGCTGCTGTGCTGATGGCAGCCGCATGACTAGCTGTTGTTGCAGTAATTTCCCTGTCCCCTCCCATACACACATACAAAAGTGGCACCTGGAGCTGCTGCCCCCATCATCCCCCTCAGTTGCACTACCGATGGGATGGAAAAGCAAAAGAGCTCTGCTTCTCTGCATAGTGCAGAGAAACATAGTGCCTGGATCAAACATGTTGAGCTGAGACATGTGAGCAAAGGATAGGTGGGGTGCAAGGGGCAGGCAGGATAGTGCCATCCTGGTCAAGAAAATGGCTGCAGTGCATATTATTTTTGTTCCTGCAAGATATTCCCTCTCCCATCTGAGGCCATATCAGCACTGTAATTTTACTGTTCCTGGCAGGGACGCCTCAGCTATGCTGTGTTGCTCCTCATGGACTGGGTCCTGAACCAGAATTGGGCTCACTGCCTCTGCACAGCACCAGACAGGCTAATTAGCCTGGGGTTGGCTAATCAGTTCTGTCAGTGAGCAGAACTGAGTAGCCCAATAAAAATGCCAAACCAGTCTCATGGACTTGGCTGATCAGCCCAGTAACACAGCGACCTTTAGTCCCCATTATGAGGAAGGAAGAGAAAAAAGGAAAGGGCCTTTTTAAGAGGGACACCATAGACTGGGAGGCACTGCCATTACAGGGCTAAAAGACATCTCCCTGCAAGAAAAGGCAGAAATGCTTTGGCAGCAGTTAAGAACAAGGGAGGCTGGAAGGAAGGCTTAGTGCTCTAGTTCAATCCTGTTAGAAAGATGATAAAGGGGCCTAAGGAAAGGCCGGTGGGTGCTGGGAGAAGTCCAGTAGAAACTGAGCAGGGGCTATGGACTAGAACAGGTCCTGAAAGGTCCAACAACATATCTGAAGGGCAATGGAAGAGGCAGGCTGGTTGTTAAGAAGCTGTAGGAGGCTGCACAGAAAGGGATCCAGAGGAGGACTTGTGGTAAAAAGTATTCTGTATGTCTCTTGTGATCAAGGATTATTCTCCTTCAGCCACCCACCCCATGAATTACAACTGTGGCAGGTGAGTCGAGTGAAGAAGCTGGGACAAAGAGACTGCACCCTGCCTGGAAAAAGGGCATCAATGAACAATTGCCCACACAAATGCAATTACACTGCTTCCTGGCTAGGAGGCAGTCCACCCAGAGCAGTGGCGCGTGCTCAGGGGCACCCCACAAGAGCGCAGTAAGTTTACCATGTAGCTGTGGCTTAAGGCTCTGTTCCCCTGCTGCAGCATAAAAGGAACAGCCTCCCTCTTCCATGATGTTTTAAGTGACTGTGTGGAAACATTACCCTTAAGGGAAATAGGGAAGCCAGGCTGCCACAGAGACAGAAATCTTTCCTATGAAACTGTACCTACCCTTCTCTGCCAGCTGCTCAGGGCCTCGCGATGCATACTGGGCACCGCATGCTTCCCAGCTGCTTGCTCCTCTCCATTTCTTTCACCCCGTTGGACCGTGAGTAAGATAGTGCTAGGCTCAGCTGTCCACTGGGCTGCTCAGTGCATTTGGTAACGCCATTCTCATCTGCACCCTGGTCCTTCACAACAAGCCTCTCTGTTATCAAGTTGGAGTGACTGCCAAGAAACACCTCTCCCAGCATGATTTTTAAATTTTTGATAAGTCCTTTTGCTGAATAGCCTGAAAGGTCAACCAAGGAGCTTGCTGCTGTGAGACTGCTTGCACAGCAAGGTATAACTCTGATTTATTCAAGCAGTTGTTTGCCTTTAGTAAATGACAACATATTCTGGGAAAAGCATGGATGAAAGACATAACCTCATGCAGCAATGTCACTTTCTTCTGCATTGTAGTGTGGTTTGATTTATTACTGGTCAGCCTTAAATAAAATAAAATTGAATGCTCAGAAACATGTAGCCTGAGTGGCACTTTTCTAGCAAATGGGTAAATGAAAGGTTTGTTCAGTTGTTTGAGGAAACATAAGAGGAAAAGCATCCTTTACTTTAATGTGAGCTGAAGAAAGCTGTAGACAAAGCAGAGTGAAAACTTAAGTAGACATTTATGTGCAGCGCACAAATGCTTTTGTATCCCACAGCTGGGCTGATAGGCTAATGTTCAGAGAAATATTTAGTTTGATAAAGAGCTTCTCAATATTGGTAATAAATCAAAATGTACCAGGGACAAGCAGGTACTTGGGAAATTAGGAATAAGCTAAGAATTCTTTCACTGTTATCTCTGAGTCTGGGTCATGTTGGGGGTGACCGAAAGCTGACCTCTGAGCTGAAAAGTATGTTTTTGGTTTGATTTCTAATAGACAGAGGTAGCTAGTTAAATCTCCAATTTAATTAGTCTCTAAGGTGCACTTCTGCCCTGCTTTCTGCCTCTTTTCCTGTAGACAGGTGTCCATTGTTCACACCACTGCTACAGTTGGCATCCTTTTCTTGAGAAGAGGCCAAGGACTGAATAGCCAAAGAGGTAACTTTGAGGTTACCAAGTATTCCCTGGATCAAAAATAAGGCATATTGCCAAAGTGGTCTGGAGAAGCTTGAACTGCCTAGCATGCCCTCTCTCCAGGTAGTTATGCCATTCTCTCAGCCTGATCTCTGCAAGTGTGTTTTCTGCAAAACAGATCCCCACTCCTGTAGTTCCACAAGCGTAGACAAGGCTGAGGAGCTAGCAGAAATTGTTACTATCCAGTTATTTAAATTTTCTTTGAGTCTGTTCTGCTCTTGACAGAGGCCATCAGCAGGGAAACCAGCTGTGTGGACAGTCGCTTTTGGACTTTGGGGCAACAATCTGTCCAGGAACATAGGTATATAACCCTGCTACATGTTAGGTTCTTGGTGCATTGTGTTTTGTGCCCTGTAGCTGTGGGTGAGGGTTGGAAGCGGCCAATTGTTCAGCTAACAATTGTCTGTTAACAATTCACGATACTGGTCTCAGTGGCTCAGGAGGCCCCTTCCAGGCCTATGTTCCTACTCCCCTGTCAGGGTCTAAGCAACAGTCCTCACCTTAGTCTTTTCATAGTTCTGACTAGCTAATGAAGTGGTTCCAGGAGTGGATCCAGGAGGGGAGGGGGAGATGAAATGGTGCACCCCACTTTGATTCCTGCTTCACCCAGACTTTAAAACCAACTCCCTGGGAGGGGCAGCAGCATTTCTATTCAGGCACTGAGACAGTCAATTGATTTCATGCCTCATTATCATCTCCCTGATACCTGCTAGTCTCTCTCCACTCTGTAAGTGTTAAGGACCCTCTCTTCTTAATAGTCACTGTGTTTCACTATACAGGCTATCCCTTTTGCAACTCTTCTGTCTGTTAGCCCTTTCTGGTAATATCTCTTCTATTTTGCAGCCCTGTAGAGTGTTTTTCGCTCTAGCTTGGGTGCGGTAATATTAACTCAGGTGTACAAATGACTGACGCTGAAGTTTTGGAGGCGCTGTCAAGACACTCAAGAAAGCTAGATCTTGTTTTACAAATCTGAATAAAAGATGTACATTTAACTATAATAACTGCAAGACTAAATAACACAATATGTTTGGAGTGTTTTGACAATTTTTTGCCAAGTTTGTCTTTTTTTTACTTTTATGTATAATCTACCAAATTAGTGCATATTCCAATAGTTACATTTGTTTTTGCTTTGATCTTAAGATGAATAATGTAGCACTAGCCCTGTAGTATATTAGTAAAGTATCTAGTTTCTCTTTAACCGGAGAAAACTTTATATTGTGTTATAAGTAGGGTGACAATACATTCCAGTTTAGCCAGGACAGTCTCGGATTTTGGAGGCTGGTCCCAGCTGGTTGGTGAGAATGAAAATGAATGTCCTTGAAATTCAGGAGCATGGAGTGCAATCCGGCAGGGAGGTGGAGTGGCATGGAGCAGCATGATGCACCAGGCAAGCACCACTGCTATCCACCTACAGCAGTGCTGCTGACTTGGTGTGGGGGAGTGTCTCAGATTTCCCGTTCACCCGTATGATCACCCTAGTTATAAGTGATGAAGTCTCATGCCATCTGCATCCCCTTTTTCAAAATACTACATCCACTTATGAGTGATTCTCAAACATTTTAGGCTCAAGGCACCCCTTGGAAAATGCCAGCTCTTAGTTTTCACTCATTTTTTACTACAGAAAAATACTGGAGCAATACTACTGTTGCAAATGTGGCAGACTTACCTGCTCGAGCCCTGGCGCATCCCAGGCTCAAGAATTCTCGGTGCTGATTGATGGAATCCATCCACCAATGGGGGAGAGCGGGGATGAGACTACACCACCCCTTTCCTGCAGGGAGGGAGTGAAGAGCCCCAGACTGAGCTCGGACCTGCAAGCTACAGGTCCACTAGACTTCAGAGGGTGGAGCCCCCTGAGGGTGTAAAAGGAGCAGCATGAGCCGCATGGGACAACACAGCAAGGGATAGTGGAGAGGGAAGAGCGTCCCTTCTTTGCCCCAGTGGTGCGCAGGCTGGCACACGGGCTTAGACTCTGGGAACCATGTTGAGGTAGCTTGAGCCTGCATCCCCAGCAGAAGGCTGGATGGAGCAGTGTGCAGACTGGCATATGGAGAGCCGGCCCTGGGAGCAGCTTGAGGCTGCTCATGCCCCACACAGTGTGCAGTTTGGCACATGGAGAGCCTGCCCTGGGAGCAGCTTGAGGCTGCTCAGGTTCGCCCCAGCATAAGCCAGATAACTGGAGCCCTGCAACGTGGCCCAGCCAAAGAACTATAAGAGCCCTGGAGCCTAGAGCAGGGCCCAGGAAAGGGGAGGCCTAGGTGTAAGGCTAAGTAAACCCAGCCAGCAGTGGCTAGATCCCCTCCATGAGAGCTGAAAGAACCCTTGGTGCCCAAAGCAGGGCACAGGGCCAGGAGGGGAGGTCTTGGCATAAAGCAGACAGCACTTGTGGGGTCTCTAATTTAGCAGAGGGCCCTGAGGCCCAGTTGACAGCTCCTTGAAGAGAACTGCAAGTTGCTGGCAGAGTCAGGTCCCACCGGAGAAGCATTCCTGAAATAAGTCACCCTACCAGCCCCACCCCCCGCACCCCCTAGAGGTAAGCCCTGGGTGAAAGTTTCCCACCTAGCTAGACCCATAGGAGGAGAAGCACCCCTTGCTAGCTGGAATCCAGGGGTTAACGCACCTTATATTGGGTAAAACTGTGCCTTATATTTTGTATGATTGTTATCATAATTTTGGATATGTTGTACAATATGTTATACAAAACTAAACCAATCCCATAATTGGTTCCTCACTGGTGTGCTACCTGTTAACACCATTTCCCCCCCCCCCTCCTTCCTTTTCTACTTGGTTATACTCTGGCAATGGTTCCTCTGGGTTCCCTATAAACTACACATTGACCCCAGCTTACCTGGTTCACCCATCTGGGTATCCACCCTTCCTCCTCGCACGGCCATCCTGAGGACTCACCAGTTGTACCAGGCCTCTGTAGGGCACAGGGTTGAAAAGGCCATCTCCAAGATGAGTAACTCATTGGGACAAGAAGTCCCAGGAGGTGATTCCTGGGTTACTGTATTGTAAATATTTATCTGTATGCCTTTGGTGTTGTTAAATGATATTGATGAGGATACTTCTTTTGGGAAGTTTTCCTTTGATACTTATTATACTACTTACATACATATATATATATATATATATGTATATATATGATAAGATGTATATTATAATTCAATAAACTGTAAATAGTTAAGACCATTGGCACAAAGTTAACTCTATAGAGGAAAGAGAGACTCAAGCTCAAATCACCAGTGTCCCTCTCACAGCACTGTCGCCTGCCTCATCTATCCCTTTCAGCTGAGGACAGACACACCCTTGGGTGTTCCAGAGTTACACAAAGAGCTCAGAAAGGTGACAACAGGTCAGATTATTTTTAACTCTCTGGATTCCTATTTGAAATCTCTGGGTTTACCTTATGGATCATGTTTACACACCTAACAGTGCTGACATTGTATGGTGCCCTGTGGCACCCTTGAAGGATCTCAAGGCACCCCAAGGTATTGCAACAACCTTCTTGAGAATTACTGGGATAATGAGACAATGGATTCTAGCATTACCCACTTCTTTCACCTGGTGCACCACACTGAGTTCCTTTTTGTCAGCATCTACAATCTGAGCAGGTCATTCTTGTACCTAAGGGATGCATTTCTCCAGGGGCTCTCCCTAGTTGAGGCAATCACAACTCAAGTGCTGAGTAAGAAGGTCCTCACTGGAGGCCCTCATAGGCTAGGGACAGACATAAATCAATTTAAGTGATCAGAAGCTGGTTTAAACCTGTAACAGAACAGATAACAATGCACATAAACCAGTCTGAAAATGAGTGAAACCAGTTTGAGATAAACCTGGTTGAATGTCGTATCAGACTTAATTGATTTAGGTCAAACCAGTTTATGCAACATCTGTCCTAGACCCCTTGCTGGTTTAAGTTGAATCAGACTCCCCCAGCATCCCAGCATGCTCTCTGGGATAGGCAGGGCTCTCTGCTCCACAGCAGGGCTGGCCCTGGCTGTAGCTCTGGCAGAGACTGCAGGTGTCTGCTTGGCTTCTGCTCCTCCCCTCCCCTCTAAACAGGGATTTCACCGTCACCTCTGCCTTACACAGACACACAGCATTAGCTAGCAGACCACATGCTAGCTATGGTCCATGGTGTGGCAGACAGGTCAAAGACAGAATCAGCAGATAGCTGGTAATGTCCCTCTGTTGTTTTCTTAATGGGCAGATAAACACTGAGTTAGGGGTGATTAAACACTTTTGTCAAGTCCCTGCTGGGCTGGTCAAGGGGGCAGGGAGGCCCTGCCTCCCCTCATCGGAGCATCGTGCCTGGGCCTGGCCATGTCTGAGCTGGAGTATTGTGTCCAGTTTTGGGCTCCACAATTCAAAAAGAATGTGAAGAAGCTTGAGAGAGTGCAGAGGAGAGCCATGCACATTATCAGAGGTCAAGAAAACAGACCTTATGATGAGAGGCTGAGAGCCATGGGACTCTTCAGCCTGGAAAAGCACAGGCTCAGGGCTGATCTGGTGGCTACCTACAAGTTTATCTGCGGTGCTCACCAAGATCGGGGGAAAGTTTGTTTACCAGAGCGCCCCAAGGGATGACAAGTTCAAATGGTCACAAACTCCTCCATGACCGTTTCAGGCTGGACATAAAGAAGAACTTCTTTACTGTCTGAGTCCCCAAGGTTTGGAATAGACTGCTGGTGGTGGTGGTTCAAGAACCTATTCTGAATGCCTTCAGGACATATTTGGATGTTTATCTTGCTGGGATCCTATGATCCCTGCTGACTTCCTGCCCCTGGGGAGGGGGCTGGACTTGATGATCTTCCAAGGTCCTTTCCAGCCCTAATGTCTATGAATCTATGAATCTATGTGTCCCTCAGCTCAGCATTGTAGAAGGAAAGGGAGGGCTGCCTCAGTGCCCCCCAGTTTCTAGCCTCAGCCACTGCAGGCATGTGCCTGCATTTGTTCAGTCCAGTGGGGATGTGTTTACCCTTACAAACTGATTTAGCCTAGCCAGGTTAGACTAACCTGCAAAGATTGAATCAATTCAGGCTCAGTCTTTTTAAATGTCTGTCCCTAGCAATAAAGGCTGTTGATCTGCATGGCTTCAGTCATAGCAGACTTGGTTCTCCTCACCATCTCAAAGACAGCATGCAATTTTAATACTATGTGCTGTCTCAAAGCTTTTCTCCACCCTACTTCAATTCCAAATGAGGTCTTGAAGCTGCTTCTACCCCCTTTCAGCTCTGATCAGCATCTCTTTAGTGTCTCATCTCTGTCCACCGCCTTCAGGAAGAAATCAGCAGTGCGCAGGATCCTTCATAAACTCTTTGTCAGTTAAAACTGTATTTTGATAAAAAAAATGGCCAAACCTGTCATGCAGGTGAAATGCAAACAAGGCCTGTCCTATTAGGTCATTTCTACCTATTCACAGGCAGATGTCAGCAGAGAGCACTCTCCCCTTGGAGCCACTATCTGAATTTCTGAAAGCTCTGGACTGCTTTTCTTGCTTTTCACCAACCAGTGCCAACACTGAGCCCTGTATTACATTGGTCTTCAAGCCACAGGGCTTATAAATAGAAGTTATTTTAAATAATGCTGTATATAACCATAACACACTATCATTTAAGAACATAAATGGCAAAGCCCTCTCAAAGATTTTTTTTAATCTCTCTCCCCCCTAATGGGTCATTATTTATGTATAACAGACCCCAGCCTCATTTTAACAAATGGCAGTGAAACTATCCACAGCCCCTTGAATGAAGGAGATCATTTGCCGTGAATGAACAGTTGTTTGCTTTCTGTAATGGATTACACCCCGAGAGACAGCTGTAATAACTCCTTTCTCACTACACCATACAGTTCGTCTCCCCACACCTTCTGCAAATGCCTGAGCAAGGAAAACCATGTCATCTGGTCTCTCCCAAAGGATTGACAAATCAGTACCTTCATACTATCAGACAACAGATGAGAGCTAGTAGTTAAATGCATGCATGTGGAGTCTGCTTGTGGACTAGATAGAATAGGAAATGCCAATCTGCCCCAGACTAATTAATCCAAAAACTGTGCTAGCATTTGTTTCATCCTAAATAGAAATAAATAACTGTTGCTAATTAACATTAATCTCTATTAAGTTTTTGGATTGAATTGAATGTGTAAGAGCTCATTCTTGGATTTCCTCATTCAGAAGGAACGAGCTCTGTGCCATGAGCTTCCACACCACTCAACTTCTATTCTGAAACATCAATAGATCTTGTGCCAACCTATTTCACCCTTAAGGAGGGGGAAGGTACAAAGGCTACACATGGCATGAGCAATTCTTTGCAGTTTTCAGTAGTCTCAACAGAACCATATTTTTCTAAAAAGTGCAGAGCATTTGCTAAATATGCCTTCCCAATTACTATTTTCACTAGAAATAAATCTGACCCCAAGCCATGTGTCTGAGTTACCCATATGTAGGGACGTACTTATATTGCAGTTTCACAATTTGCATAGAAACCGCCAAAAAATGGCACTCTCCACAACTGCAGCAAAAAATGGCATTGCCCATGAGTTCCTGGAAAATCAACCAAAAACCCCAAATTTTAATAAAAATATAATGCTGGCTTCCCAGTGGGAGACAGCAGTCCTCACTGCCACTGTGGCCCAGCCTCACAGCTCACCTGGGAGCTGGCAGGGCAGCACAAAGGGCAGCAGCCAAGATGGCAGCTGCCCCTTGTGCCTCCCTTCCCAATCAGCACCAAGGGACAAGGCCACATGAGGGGCAGCCAGCAGTCACAATAGTGACCGCCCTCTCATCCCTCCTTCCCCCAGGGCCTCTCCACCAACCAGTGCTGAGGGGCAGGGCTGCCATGAAATGCCCATGAAATTGGCTTTGTGTGCAACACGGAGGCTGTAAAAATTGCTTTCTTTTGCCATGAGTTGGGCAGGTCCCTACCGATATGCTTTGGAAAGTATAGAACATCCAAACTTTGCAGTTCAGATCATCTTGAATGTTTATGCCCCTCTGCACTCGCAGTTGCTGGCCAGGTTGATGTATCAACATATAATTATATCAAAGGAAGTTTTGCCATTGGTGTGCTGCAGAGGAAGCCTCACTTTGTCCTCTCTGGGCACAAAGACGATACTCTTCAGTGGATCTTGGAGCTGGAGGTGGGTGTGGTTGTAAGTTAGGGAGAAATGAAAACTTTGTGAAGACTTAACTTCACAAAGTTAAGAAGTTTTAGGGGCAGCGGGGGAGAGTGGGGGTGTGTAAAACTGGGTAAATGGAAACATTAGGATGGAATATAACACCTTGAAAAGGAGAAAGGGGGTTAGGTTTTCAACAAAAAGTCATGAAACTGCCTTAGTTAGACCTATAGTCACTTGGAATATAATTCACAAAGAAATGTTTCCATCATTGTAAAAGCAAGAAAGCTGTGAAGCAGAGAATAAGAAGTGAAATGAGACTGAAGACTATTGAACTATTCTGTGATAAAGCGGCAGAGCTAAAATTTGGCCATGTCATGTGGTAAAAGAACAGAAACCCTAAGTAACTGTTAGCAGAGAAGATCAAAATATTTGTAACAGAATTTTATTTTTTTTATTGGAACGTCCCCTTTTTAAATGACAGTTTTACCAACTTTGACTCTTATAAACTTGGCTTCAGTGTTTACAGAGTTTTCAATATTTTTATTGAACATGTAACAGAATATTTCATTTACTGAAAATTACATTTGTGCTAAAACAATAAATTAATCAGGGCTCCATTTAAGAGCCCTGAAAAATGGATATCAATTTTCTGTAACACCCCCATCCCAAGTTTTTCAAACTGTGTTAAATATTATAGTTATTCTAGCAGAAATATTAAGCCAACTAGAAAGTCAAGATTTTAATCAATTTCTATGAGTGGAATTGGGCAGGGGGGAGGGGTTATCTTTGAAACATCGCATGTTGTGTAACATCAGAGTCATGTAAATGCCTTGTGATTTGTAGATTTCTCTTCCCCTTTTAAATTCCTATGAGAATCTGAATGTCAAAAGTATCTGTTCTGAAAGCATACCCATGATGGGACAAGGGAGCGGCGGCAAATGTAAAAAGCAAAAAAAGCATTAGGTCAAAAAGAAAAAGAAAACAAGTGGAATGCCAAAGAGAAATATGTATATCCACTGGGAGAGCTGCACAAGGAGCTTAATAAAGGGCAATTGGACCATATTAGTCACTAGGGAACACAGTTCTTTGGCAGAGCCTGTCATGTGTTTTCTTTAGTAGATTTGGGAATTAGCATTAACTAGGGGAAGCAATTTCAGTCCTGTCCCTTCAAGAGGAGAATCTAGAGTTAGCTGATGTGCCCCACTTCCCATATACATATATACATGTGGTTTTTATCCTACACAGCAAAAGAATTTGAGGTCTAATTAAAACAGGGCTGTATATTGCTTTTGGCCTTGGTATTCTTTGATCCTCAGAAAATCAGAGGAATGTCTTTGGCTGCCCTATCAGGCTGCCAGTATCAATTGGCATGCTCTTATATTTGTGGTTGTGATGTCCTCAGCCTGGGAAAAATTCTCCAAAGATCATCTTTGATTGTGGAATTTGCCTGCTGAACTGATCCACCACACCAAACATTTTTAATTTTCAGAGCACAGGGTGAGGCTTGTGTTTCTACTGAAGCACATGTTTTGGATTTGAAGTGAAATCCAGAGGTGTTAAGGGATGGATGTAAATTGGCAACAGGTAGTGAGCAAAATGGTTATTGGGTTTTTTTTAATTATGTAAATATACCAAAACACTTTCTGCAATAGTGTATCATGCCATATATATTTATACATGTATCAAAGCAAAGAAACCTTTCTTTTATGGCTATGCCACCAATGTTTAATTGTCACGTACCACAGGATCAGAGCATGCATGTGGGCAGCTACCATGGAGAAGCTGGCATGCAGTAAATCACCTTGTGGTAAGCAATTCATCTGCACATAGCCTTAGATAGTGTGGAAGCAACTTCAAGGTGGTCAGCATAGCTGAGACTGCACAGAAGCAGCTTTGAGCTGGCCAGCAGACCTGAGCCAACTTTGGCCAAAGCTACAGAGAGCATCAGCTTCATTGAGGGGCTCTGGTAAGGGCCTCTCTACCCAGTATTAAGCACTGTAATGTACAGGTGTGCAAAACAGGCCGTATTTGATTCAGATTTGGTTTGAATTGGGGACAGTGATTGGATTCATTGATTTGAATCACTGTCCCTGATTTGATTCATCCTAATCTGAAGATTTGATGCTGATTCAAAAAATCAGTGATTTGGTCATAGACATAGCTTTAAATGTTTTTCTTACATACCTCGAGGTACCAGGCATGGCTCGTGATTGCTGCAATGCTGGGATAGATGGAGCGTCCCACAGGACTGTGGGGGGGGGCCTCCGCATGCTTGGTGGCCAAACCCAGAAGTGGACCAGAAGTATTCTGGGTGCGCCCCCCAGACCCAGGAAGCACCAGACACTGAGCCATGGGGGTATAGGGGAGGCCCCCCACACTCTCCCCAGCGGACCCAGAAGTGCTTCTGGTCCACTTCCAGGTCTGCTGCCAAGTGTGCTGGGGAACACTCCATGCTCCCCAGCATTGCAGCATTCATGAGCTGCCTGCTACCTAGAGGTATGTAGAAAAATCATTTAAAGCTGTGTCTATGTCCTAATCGCCAAATTTTTCCAAATCTCTCTGAATCAATTTGGAGGGTTCTGATTCGATTCAGAGAGATTAAAGGGTCTCCTGATTTGGTTTGGATTCAGAGAGTCACCCACAAAATGGGGCCGAATCTCCACCAAATCAAATCAGGGACCAAAGCTTCACACAGCCCTACTGTAATAACTTCAGCTGTGGTTCCTGATAGAGCCTACAGAGCATTGCACACGCATAAGCATGTGACAGAGCTATCTAAAAATTGGATTTTGATAAGCTCTGTGAGAGGAGGATGAAGGCTATCGATGCGACACACTCAGGAGAAGAGGCTTACTTCATGTCATTGATTAATTCATGGCTGGCTTAGTTAAATATATTCTGTATCCCCTATTCTCCTCCCCAGTAAATGTCACCCTGAGTTAAACCCTAGGACTTGTGAGGAAGTATCGCTTGCAAGGACTCCCATAAAACATAATTTAGTTTCCAGGTTTCTGAGTTGGAGCTTCAGCCAATATTACAGTTTTTCAGAAGGAACTTCTACATAATGGAAGCATGCATCCCTTTTGACTGCCGACAGCAAAAGCTTTATGTGTCTACAGAGGACATCCGGGTATTCCAAACATTACAGAAGCTTCTGCTCTCCTTTATACTGGTCTGAAACTGGTGAAGGCCGTAGAGGTACTCCGTTTATTTCAGCTCCTAGAAGTGAGTTTGGTCCACTGTGGTGTCTAAGTTTGGAAGAAGGGACTTGGGGCTGTGGGAGCTGGAGATTGTGTTGGGGAAATTTGTTTTGGGACAAACTGACTCCTCTCTAGGGTTCATGATGCCCAAGTCAGCACAGGATTTTGTCCCTCACAGCAAATGCATGCAGGTGCCAGCCCTCTGCTAAAGTGACATTAAGACAATGTTTTTTTAACATGATTTAAAATAGAAGAACTGGCAGATCTTTTGCTTCTGGAAACTGAGATATTTTTGGCAGCTGGCTGTATTAAAATGTTCCTTTCAGGGTTTACACAGACAGCAAATGGCTTCATGCATTTCCAAAAAGGATTAGACACTTCTTTGAATAAGAACAGAATTTGCAGTTACTAAGTCAGATAAGTGTCTTCACGCTTCAGAGTACAAGCTAATCCATGGCAGTGGTCAGGAAGGAATCTAATCCTGACTATTAATTAGGATTAATTACACAATTAATAGCAATACTTTGTAGTATTACTACAGCTCCCATCTAAGAAAGCACCTGAGAAAACAGAAAATAAATGAGCTTTACTATACCCCTGTGAGATGCTAAAAGGTAATTAATATTGTCATTGTATAGACAAGAGAACTGAAAGGAAGAAATATACTGTAAAATTTGGGGTTACCAGAACCCAGATCTTCCCATAAGCATGCTGCCCCAGTTATGTTATACAAAGTTCATATCTTCCTCTGAAACTTCAAACATTGACCACAGCGAGACAGGATACTTATTTAGATGGACTTTGGCGTGTTCTCATCTGGCAAGTCCTGTGTAGTATTAAGCTAACTGTAGCTCTGTACAAAATCCGCTTGAGCTTTCTGCTAAATTAATGTTCTGTGCAGTACCATAAAGCATGCAGTGTCCACTAATAACAAGCAATTAAAGCCTTTGGGGTGCACAAGAAGTGTAGCTTAAAAGAGTTCCCAGGGAGGCCTGTGACTGACATATCTGCTCTCTCTATCAGATTTATTGTGTTTGGTTTCACATACCAAGGATCCTTGTGCAGTCTCCGTTTGTCACTTAGACATCACGTTTGATATTCCAGCAGTGTGAGGAATTTAGTAGCAACCATGAGCCTATTTTTCTCTCAGAGGTAGCAGCCAGCATCTTTTGATGTTCAGAGAGGTATAAAAACCTGAGTAAGACCTGACAGTTGGCATATTGTTGTTTTTTGCTGGTTGGATTATTATTTAATTGACAGATCCAGGAGGAAAAGGTACTTGCAAAACTATAGGAGTTACTTCATGGAGTAGGCCATGGTCTGGGGTGTTTGCATGGTGTTCCTAAGGAAAGTAACATATTGTACTTGGGCTGGCTTTCCCCGGCACTGTCATAGAAGAGGGTGGTGGATAGCAGTTGCTGAAGACAGCCCTGTCTCTTTACGGATACACCTCACTCATCATGCCGTGGAATTTACTCCTCTTCACTAAAACAATTCTGGTTCTCAAGTCCAGAGCACATGCTGCCACAAAATGGCAGGAGATGACTGCTGGAGAGATACCACATGGTTTAGGGTGCTGTATGAAAAGTGCCTAAGTTGGTCCCCATTCTGCAAGCATTTAAGCCTCTCTTAAAATCATAGAGTGCCTATACATGAGCAGTGAGATTGCTCTGATGTGCTGTAATTACAGCATGTCAGAGCAGATTCGATTAATCAAGGCTGCTGGAGAGTGGTAATAACTGTGCTCCAGCAGACTCCAGCGTCTCATGTATCAGCGTCCCAGTGTTTAAAAATGGCAGTGGGGGTGATGAGCTTTAGTTAAAGCACCCTCCAATGCCATTTTTAAGTGTGAGGACTCTGATACACAAGAGGAGTACTAGACAAATACCTTGGCGGGGTCGTTTGAGCCCAGTACTCTTTCCTGCCATGGCAGGGGGTCGGACTTGATGATCTGCTCAGGTACCTTCCAACCCTACAAACTATGAAACTAGTCCAACTGCCTGCTCAAAGAAGGACCATTCCCAACTAGATCATCCCAGTCAAGGCTTCATCTGCCTGGGTCTTAAAAACCTCCAAGGATGGAGACTCCACAACCTCTCTGGGCAGCCTGTCCAGTGCCTTACTGCTGGGGCTGTGCGAAGCTTCGGGTGCTGATTCAATTTGGAGGAGATTTAGCCTGATTCGGTGGCTGAGTCTCCAAATCCATATCGAATCAGGGGACCAATAACTCTCTAAATAGATCTGGAAAAGATTCAGAGAGCTTCGATGATTTGGGCAGTCCCTGCGCGCTGCAGCAGGGAGCTGGAGCCAGGATCTGGTAAGTAGGAGGCGGGTTAGGGTTAGGGAAGTGGGGACTGGAGGAGGGGAAAGGGACCATGGGGGGACCCCTGCCAGGCCCCATCCACTGCCTGCTCCCCCAGCCCTCCCGACCCTCTCCAAAAAAAGCCCCTACTCACCAGGTGCTGCTTGGTGGGGGTGCAATTCCTGCTACCCCCTTCTGCCCCATGCTGTACGGGGGCTCTGCCACAAGCCCCCCTTCTCTCCCCCGCTCCCCCAGCCCTCTCATGACTGCCCCCCCCAACCCCAGCTTCAGCCCTTTAAGAAAAAAAAACCCAAAAAACCCAGACTTATCGGCTGCTGCAGCAGCCTTGGGGGGCTCATGCAGAGCCCCGCATGCAGTGTGGGGCAGTGGAGGGCAACAGGGATCGCCCCCCCGCCGGGCAGGAACCAATGAATGCAGGGTTTGTTGGGGAGGTTTTTTTAAGGGGCTGGAGCTGGGGTGGGCGGGGAAGCCATGGGGGCACTGGGACAGCAGGGGTAGTCCCATCACCCTGGCAGCACCTGGTGACTGTGGGCTTTTTTTTCCAAAGTACCAGGAGCTGGGATGGGCAGGGCAGCCGTTGCTGGGCTAGGAGAGCGGGCAGGGGATGGGCCTGCCTGATTCAGAATCAGTGGACTCTCCCAATCAGATTTGGCTGAATCGATTTGGGACAATGAAAAATCACTGTCCTGCGAATCAGCCGAATCCGAATCCACTAACCACTTCACTCAGGCCTACTTTGCAACAAGGACACACTGTTGGCTCAGATTCAGCTTATTGCCCACTTTAACCCCCAGGTCCTTTTCTGCAGATCTGCTGCTTAGGCAGTCAGTCCTCAGCCTGTAACTGTGCCTGGGATTGTTCCAACCTAAGTGCAGGACTTTGCATTTGTTTTTATTGAACCTCATGGGATTTCTTTTTGGTCCAGTCCTCCAATTTATTTAGGTTTCTCTGAATCCTAGCCCTACCCTCCAGTGTATCTACTACTCCTCCCAGCTTGGTGCCATCCATTGGCAATGTGTAAGGGGTGCACGCAGGTGCACGTGCACCCCCCGAGACTGGCTGCCACCTGTGGGCAGTCGCCGCTTGCCAACACCACCATGGCAGCCTGCGGGAGCTGCCCACTCGCCGCTGCCACCACTGCCTGCAGGCTGTCACAGTGCCGCTCCAGCCTCGGGAGGCACGCACCATTCATGGTATCATCTGCAAATGTGCTGAGGGTGCACTCTATCCCACCTTCCAGGTCACTGATGAGTTATTGAACAGAATTGGCCCCAGAACCAACCTCTGAGGCACTCCGCTTGATGCTGGCCGCCAATTAGATATCGAGCTATTGATTACTACCCTCTTAGCCTGATGATCCAGCCAGTTTTCTATACACTTTACAGTCCATTCATCCAACTTCTTTAGCTTGCTTGCAAGAGCACTCTTGAGCAAAGCATACATTTACCCATAAACATGTATTTCAGATATCTGATGTGTCAGGTATCAACTTCCATGACTGGATTTTGTGTTCGTTACCACAAATCATGTTTCAAATGCCATCTCCATGTGATGTTCCAACATTTGGCTTGATGTTTCAGGCTGGGAAAATATTAATTAAAAAAAACCCCAACATCAGTTGCTTCCAACTGACATTCCCTGGACTCATGGCCCTGCCTAGTTTTGACCACCATATAATCATCAGGACCGCTGGCTTTTGTGACCTTTCACTGGAGCATCTTGGGTGCTTCAAGGCTGTTCTCTGAAAGCTTCACTGCTTGCCTCAAATGTGTAAAGGCGGGATTTAGGAGCAGAACTTCTTCCAGGTACAAAATACTGGTTGCAATTAGACTGTGTGTCATCCTCAAGAAAAATCTTGTAATTTTGAGGCTGGGGGGGTGGAAGCTGTTGCATCTTATTTTCTCCCCAGCAAGAGTTTGTGTTAGTCAAGATTTCCTCGATGAGTAAATGTGAAATCTTTAAAGCCTGACATTAAATATTCTGTTTTAAAGCTGTTCTTAACTGAAGAAAGTCAATTAGAGCCTCTTGCAGGGGGAAAAATGTCTATTAACTAAAGCAGTGACATTTCCTTTTGATAGAAAGCTAGTGTTTCCAAGAGTCTAACATAAAGGCTAATAGGCAGTAATCAAAGAACAGAGGAACTGGGCCTTATGTAATACCTTTCCCGTCTGTTCATCGCAATTCTATTTGATCTTTATCATTAAGCAATGGAATTTAACTTCATCCCACAGAGAAACTATGCAGTAAAAAAAACAACAGAGATGGGCCAAAGCCACACAATCTGGATTGGAACACAATCTGTGTTCAAATACAGATTTTCCCAGAGTTCAGGCTTTTTTAGAGGCAGGGGTTTGGAGCTAACCTGTTGTAAAACCAAGGATCAGCCTCAGTCTGGATGTGAAAATTCCCTTGGGTTTGGCATGGCTCTTAATAGAGATAGGCCTGAGCTTCAAACTAAAACACAGCTCTGAGACTTGGGGAAGATTCTGACTGGACTCAAATTTAGTGGCTTATAAACCTCTGTAGCTGCCAGTGTCTTGATTTAGGGCCTCGCATTATGAGGTTTGGTTTTACGTAAACAGAAAACTAATGATTCATGCAATTATCATAAAAAATGATACAGGATCAGGACTCTAACTGGGAGCTTTGTAAAAGGAATTAAATATTCAGAAGTTTCCAAATTTGGATCCAGATCCAACATTTTCATGTCAGCCCCCCCGTGCTAAAAAGCTATGAGATCTCCAGTGCCAAATGAGGCATGTTAAAAAAACCAGACTTCATCACCTTCTGTTCTGATTCTGTACCACTGAGATCATGGGAGAGGATTTCCTACTCACTTCCAGCGGGGCTCAGACCCCTCAAACCCTCTCTCTTTCATATGGCATCAGATATCAACTTCCAAGTCTATCTACACTGTCTGGTTTTATCGCTCAGAGTGTGGATTGCATCTGCCCTGTCTCGGCATTTATAAAGATTGCAGCTTTTGATTAAGTGCTGTGCTGTTTGTTGGACACTGCATTCACACAGGGGCTGTCCAAGATGTTCATCCTGTGAAGTGTTATTTTGAAGTGTCTGTATCCAGATCTCAGTCTGTTCAGCTTGGCCTGTGCTTCTCTGTCAAGGTCATGCCCAAAGGGGGACTTGTTTGACGTTAGTATAAAACGCTGTAGGAAGAGGTCTGACCTTTTCCACTGGTCAACCCACTCCATTGCTGCCCATAGGTTTGGTTCAGCATACTCAGTCTCTTCCAGGACCTTACGGGCTTTGTGTATAAGTAGTTTATGACTTCTAAGCCTCTGGATTTCAGGAAAAAATGGTGTATCTATTCAGGTCTTCCATTAACAGTTGATGGAGCAGGTGAACATCATCTCTTGCCTCTGTCACCAGTAATGATGTGCAGCCTGTTGTGAGTCTCAGCATGCTGATAAGTACAGTGTCGAGCTTTCTGCTGTAACCACTTCTTGACCATACAAGAGCACAATATTCTGCTGTGTACGGTGGTTCTGAGCACTTTGAAGTTGGCACCTCATGTTGTGCTGGCTAAACATCTTAAGGCAGCTACCCATGCAGAGACTTTACTGCTGACCTTCTGAATTAGATGTTTATAGGTAAGGGGGCAGTCTAATCTGACTCCAAAGTAGGATGCAGTAAGCCCATAAGTAGGGCCTGTTTTAAATCACGATTTTGCATTTTTTGTGAAAATCACTAAATTAAGTTATTTTCATGACAGGCAGGTGGAGAGATAGGGCACTGGAACTGCCCCCAACACCCCACCCCAGACCACCTACTGCCCAGCACTGGGCACACTGTCAGGTGAGTCTGCCCCCCTGGCAGCCAGGTGAGTCTCCAGGTGGATTGGAGGCTTTATTCCTCTCCCACCCCTGCTTTTTGCTGGAGAGTCCTGATCCCTGCACTGGGGGCTGGGTTCAGTCAGCCAGATGGTCCTAAACATGTCCCCTCAGCCAGTCAGGGGGTGTGGAGGGGAGGTGCCATGAAAATGGTGGCCCCCGCCACGATCAAGCCACAATATTTGCAAGCTGGACCCTGTGATTTAAACCAGGCCCTACTCATGGGGAAGGATGTGGTTGCCTTCTCTGATATTCACCGTGCTCTTGGATCAAGGATTGTCCAGGTGAGTGATGATACTGATTTATTGATACTGAACTTTAAGCACCACTTGTGGAGACAGCGACGGGTTCTATGTCAGTACTCAGTGTCTTTTCCAGTTCTGTAATATCAGTTCCTTGGGCTACTACAGTGACATCGCCAGCATACATGTATTGCTTAGATGTTGTATATGGGAAGTCTGAGGTATATACATTGAAAAGTACTGGCTTCTTGAGGGACTCCATTCTCAGAGTTCGTACTCTCCTTTTTTCTCTTTAGCTAGTAGTGAGTTTGAATGATCGTGATAAAAGTGCTTAGTTTGTGGTCAGGTATCATAGAGTGCGGTTTATTTTTGAGGCCTTGGAGCCATACATAGACGGCTGTAAGGTTAGTAAAGACAGTGCCTGTTTTCTGCCTATTTTCTAGGTCATATGGAAGTAATGTAACTTGGTCAATGTTACACCACTTTTTCTGAAAGCCACCTTGTTCTTTTGGGAGCTGGGGATCAATTATGTTCTCTATTCTATTCAGGATTATGCACTCCATGGCTGCGTCTAGACAGGCATGGTCATGTGGTATGTGATGCCGCAGACAATCTGTGGTACCACATACCAGACATCAGCTGGTCTCTGTGCTGCAAGGTAGCAGCTTGGGGGTGGAGGGGGGGTGCAAAAAACCCATGCAAAAAAAAAAAGTGGAGCAGCACATACAGGGGCAATGTGCAGTGCCCAAAATTGGAGGCTGGCCACCAGAGCCACACTGTGGCTGCTGGTCAGGTTCCAAGCTGCAAGATCACCACTGCTGCAGCCCCATGAGGCTCCCACGACCCCAGGTAAGGCTGCTGAGACCAGCCCAGAGCTGGCCCCAACCTCCTCTACCCCACCTGGGGTAGCCTGCCATGTGGCAGAGCGTGCGTGGCACAGGCTTTCCCTGGGGAAAAGTAGCAGTGGCATAAGGTGTGTAGCTGCTGCTTGGCCCTGGGAAACAAACATCCATTCTTGTGTGGATGTGGCCCATGCGTTTGTAACGCAGAGTAGTGAGATAGCTCAGTAGCTCCTTGGATCTTCTGGTATTTTGTTGGGTTTCAGGATACCAATGATATCAGCTTTTCTTGAGATTTTTGGAAACCTGTTACTTTCCAGGCATTTATACATGAATTTCTGAAGCCATATTTTCATTGTGATTCTGAGCTTGGTAATGGATTCTGGGAATATTTTTTCCCTTGCCAGTCTTGATCTTTTAATAGCTGTGTTGAACTTGTTGTCAGATTTCAGACCCCCAAATCTGATTCAGCAACACACTTCCATATATGCTTAAGTGCTTAGGACTTGATTTTCCATGCATGCTACAAAGGCTAGCCTAATACTTTCAGAGGGATCATATTAGGTCTAATACTACAGCAGTGCTATCTTATATTTATATAGGGTCTTTTGTCCTGAATAAATCTAAATTGCTTTGCAATTTAGGATCTATTGGCAGGACAAGGAAAGCCAATATGAGCCCCAACAAAATTAATATGCCACAGCTATGTGCCTGGAACAGGCTTGACATTGAGGATGTGTTTTTCTTCTGTCTATAAAAAGAGACTTCCACTCTGCTCACACTTTGCCTCTAACCCAGGGATGGGCAAAATGCGGCCCGTGGGCCAGATGCAGCCCGCCAGGCCATTCTATCCAGCCACGGGGCCCCTAAAAAATGTAGAAAATTAATATTTATCTGCCCCTGGGTGCCTGTCATGCAGCCCTTGATAGCTTGCCAAAATTCAGTAAGCGGCCCTCCATCCGAAATAATTGCCCACCCCTGCTCTAACTTGTTTCATTGTTGTTTCTTTTTCTTTTTTCAATACCTTCTCTCATTTCTCCTCTGGCTTACCACCTTGTATTTCTTTCCCTAGCCTGTTGGTCCTTTTTTCAGCATCACTGTACCTAAGCACAGTGTAAAGGACAGAAGAAGACTAATTACAGCTAGTTAGAGTTTCATAAACCAATATTGTTGGTTTGTCAAGTAGATAATAAGAAGAACTGACCTACATTTATACTGTACATAATTACAAATGTTTCAAGTCTAGCTAAGGTTAGAAATAATTACCTTTATGAAGAGTTTGTACAGCATTTGTTATATTTATTTCTCTAGTTATGCCAAAATTTAATAAGTTAATCAGAAAAAAGGGGATAACAAATGGGTTTTCATTTAGCAGAAAATCAAGATGTCAGGAGCAAAATTTATCAAGGCACCATGGGATGTGAGAGGAAGAAATTATTTAATTGGTTAAACACCAGCATTAGTTGCCTGGATTATAAAGTAGAGGAATTAGAATTACTCATTTATGAGCATAAATTTGACTTAGTTGGTATTACTGAAGCCTGATGGGATGATTCACCTAAGTGAAATATTAAAATCACTGCTTATAACCTAATTAGGAAGGATTAAGTGGACAAAAAGGAGAAGGTATGTCACCATGTCAAAAACACTGCTGCCTTTTTCCGATCACAAACAGCTTGCAAGTAATTGGTCTTGAATGCTTATAGATTAATGTTCTAATGCAGGGCTGTCCAGCTAGCAGGCCATGGACTGTATCCAGCCTGTGATGTGGTTGGTTCTAGCTCAGGGATGGGCAAAATACAGCCTGCGGGCCAGATCCAGCCTGCTGAGGTATTTTATCTGGCCTACAGAAGGTCCCTCAGTCCCACACAGCCCAGGCACACGGGGCAGCCCAGGTCATGGCTCATGCGGCTGATCCCGCCCCACCCAGGTATGCAGCAGGGCTAGGGTGGCATGGCAGCCAGACTCACTTCCCAGCAGCCCTGGCAGCAGTGGTTCCCTCTAGTTGCTGCTACCACCAGATCCAGCCCTGCTGCCCATGCATCCTGGCCTGTATACCCCGCACCTAACGCCGGGGCAGGACCCATGCAGGCCGGGCATGCGGTCGGGCTGATGGGGTTGGGCCACAGGTGGGCAGTGAGTGGTGTTCAGGAGCAGAACAGGTGGGTGAGGCCAGGATCATAGGCGGTTGGGTAGTGACAGAAAAGGACCAGGGCTGGGGATAGAGCTGTGATCTACTCCCTGCACACCTCTGTCCACAGAACCAGTGCCCGGCACAGGGCCATGCCGGCAGTGGATCAGGGGCTCTGCCCAAGGTCCCGGCCCCATGCTGTCACTGCCCCATAATCCCAGCCCTGCCCACCCACCTGCAGCCCTATCCCAGCCGCCTGACTGAGCATAGAACAGAGCCACTTAGGCAGCTTTGGTGAGCTGTTGTGGGGCAGGGACACTGACCTGGTCCCTGACAGCTTGCCAAAACTCCTTATGTGGCCTGTGGGCCCAAATAATTGTCCACCCCTGTAGCCCATGAAGTGCTGACTGCAGTGGCTAGCACTGGAAGCAGAAACAGCATAGCTGTGTTTGCATGACATGATGTCTGGACTAATAGCTCCACTGAGAAGTGGCTGTGCTGTTTCTGTTTCTGGAGGTAGTGTGTAGAGGGCCAGCTTGAATGCCTGGAAAGCAGACCATGAGGGCAGGGGCTGTGGGCTGTCCATGGAGGAAAGAAGACTGTGGCACTTGTTGCAATTAAAATGGGAAGTTTAACTTAGTACTTATGAGGACTGACACGACAGTTCCATCAATGATTAGCAGAAAGATTTTATTAATTGGATAATGACCTATAGGAAAATGATAAGTAGGCTATTGCAATGTACAAATAATTGAGCTATAATCACGGGCTATAATGGAAGCGGTCTTGATCTTTACAGATTTTCACTGAGCGTGGATCTGTTGCTGAGGGTGGTCAGCCAGGCATAGGTTATGTTGGGTCAATGTGGTTCTTCTCTCCTAGAATGAACACATCCTTCTGGCAACTTCACTTCTGTCTTATATCCTTTCTTCAAAGAATATTTTCTTGATGGACCAATAATCAGAGCCAGGACAAAGCTGACAGGGTGGAGGGTCATTGTCCTTTGGTTGTGCTGTGACTGTTAATGGTTCACATCCAGCCCTGGTTGTTGTCAGTGAAACTGACATGTACAAAACCCCTGATAGCTCTGGAAGTTTACCATTCAATTAACTTCAATGAGTCTTGGTTACCTGAATTGGATTGGATGTGGATTGTGAGGTGCTGTATGGGTCATTGTTATGATAGGGCAGACGATAAAATATCTTTCCATAGGCACCTAGATTGGGAAGGAATGCAGTAACAAGGGAGAGGAAAACATTTTGAAAGGGGAAACTATTTGTAATTGCTCTAGAGTAGTTAGACATGGGGTGTACTCAGTACCAAAAGCTGGAGATGGGATTAACTGTATTGCTGTATTTTGAGCGGCCCAAATCATGAACTTGCATCCTTGTGCAAGAGGCACCATTATTATAATTCAGTCATTTAAATTTTACACATAGGTCCAGAGAAGCTCTGCATCTAGCACACTACATGGGGTTGGCAGGGAGAGGTGTTATTATGAGAATGCACCTGAAAGTGTGGGTAGGATAAGTACAGAAGCAGGACCCACAGCCCTCCTTGACTTACAGCCCTCCATGTTCCTCCTCCAGCCATTTGGAATTTCTATACATTAAAGGTGATTTCTTAATTCAAAAAGCATTAAATGCAACATGGATGATATTTTTCTGTTAGTCCTGATCTTGACAGATAAAGAATAGGTGTTCATAGACCTGAAATCTTGTGGTCACTTAAGAGAAGGTGAATATTTCTTCATTACATTTGTTATGTTTAAACAGTAATAAGAGATGTACTTAGTGCTTCATAAGGGCCAATTTCTTAAACCTGAAAACAACTGCAAGAGAAAATTTAATAAACAGAAAAATATGAATGATACCCAGGAATTACTTATGCGCATTTGACTAGATTTCCCAAAGCCACAATTGAGAAAGAAGGCTATAATGGTTTAAAAAGAAGAAAGAAAAACAGTATGGCTTAGAGGAAAAGTGAAAACAGCTCTACAAATAAAAAGGATACATAGGAAATGTGTGGGGGGGGGGGAGTTGATAGCAGTGGATATACTTTTGTACCTAGGGGTTATAGAAAATTGATAGAAGAAGCAAGGGCACAGGAGATCTGTATGACTGGCAGAATTCAGAACAATTTAAAAGAGTTTTTGAAGTATATTAGGAGCCAGAGGAATCCTAACAATGCTACTAGCCTATTAATAAATGAAAATTGTCAACAGTAGTCAATTATTCTGTCTTTCTAAATAACAGACAACTGACAGTAAGAAGTGTCAATAATAACGCAGTAATGGAAGAAGTATTCAATTGTTTCTGCTCTGTATTTGGTAAAAAGCCAAATGAAATATTCATACAATGATGAAATACTTGTAATAGCAACTAAGGAGGTGATTAAACATCAGCCACTATAGTATAAATCAACAGGTCTGAAAATCTTGTATCTAAGAGATTTAAAAGAGTAGGCCAAGAAGCCATCTGGCTTGTTAATAATGATTTTCTATCCATTTTGGAACATTTGGAGAGTAAATGGAAAGAATGAGAGAACTACAAGTCTCATCTTGACATCAAACCCAGCTAAAATTAAGGGGCAGTTGATAACATGACTCAGTGAAAGAATTAAAGTAGCATAATATGTTCCATGCTAAACAATTTGGATTATAGAAAATAGATCTTTTCTAGATAACATAATATACATTTTTTGTAAAATTACAAGTGCGGCTGATAAACAAGTAATATTGTTGGTATAATAGACTTTTGGAAGTCAGTTGTTTTTATACCACACAACATTTTTATTAGGAAACTAGAAAGATACAAAACCAACATGGCACACAGGAAAGGAATTAAAAACTGGTATCTAACATTTCTCAAAATTCGTTACAAATAGGGAGTCATTGAGTAGGTGCATTTACAGCAGAAATCAGTTTTTTAGCATGTTTATCGGTGACTAGAAAGAAATCAGGAGATCATCACTGATTACATTTGTAGATGATACAAATATTGAGGAAATGGTAATGTTGAAAAAAACTAGTCACCAATATGGAGTAATCTAGATGGTATGTAAAATGGGTTACAATCATGCTGCCATATTGTCAAATTTAAAGCCATATATCTAGGAACAAAGAACATGCACACCGGAGGAAGCAGTGTCTCAAAGAAAATTGGAGTTCATTGTGGATAATCTATTGAACATGAGCTTCCAGGACATGCTGAGACCTAAAGTGTTAATGCAATCCTTGGATCAATAAATGGGGGATATGGAGGAGGAGAGGAGAAATATAATATGAGTTTTATTTAGCAGTAGCACAACAGGAGCTGGAATACTGATTCAGGTCTTAGATCTACAATTCAAGACAGATGATGAAAAATTGGATGGCATTCAGAGAAGAGCCATGAGAATGAGTAAAGGATTAGAAAACAGCCTTTACAGCACAAGGCTCAAAGAGATTAATCAGTTGAGTTTATCAAAGAGAAAGATAAGAGGATGACTTGATTACAGCCTATAACTGCCTACCATGGGGAACAGAAATCTGATAATAAAAGGCTGGCAAACAAAGGTATAACAAGATCCGAGGGCCAGAAGTTGACACTAGATAAATTCAGACCAGAAGTAAGACACAATTTTTAACAGTGAGGAAAATCAATTGTTGGAATAGGGTAATGATGGATTCTTTTAATCAAGACTGGATATTTCTAAAAGATATATGCTGTAGTTGAACTACAGCTAGTGGCTTTGAAAAAGGATTAATTAATAGAAGTTCTATGGCATGAGTGGCTATGCAGGGAGTCAGATGAGATGGCCCCTTCAAACCTTAAATCTATAAACCTACGTCTGTCTTCAGTTGAATTGCATTTCTGATTGCATTGCAATCTACCTTATATCATTAACATACTGGAGATGAGATTCAGGTTCTGTTTTGGGTGCTCTGAACTCCAGTTTCCCTATTTGTAAAATGAGGGCAAAACTCACAGAATAAGTGGGTTCTGAAGGTTAATTTATTAATCTCTATGAAGAATTCTGTGACTGTGAAGGAGAAGGTGCTATACAAGAGCAAAGTCTTAATATTTCCTTTGTCTTTTCCATTCTCCAGAGTATGGAGTGCCTTTTGTTCACATTTTAGTGAGAGGTCTTTTACCACTTGTATTCATTATTTATTTATTTATTTGTAGCATATTAATTCCCAGGGAACCAGCCAAAATCAGTACTCTGTTGTATTACGTATGTATATAATAAGTGACAATTACGGTCTCAAAAATGGGGAAGAGCAGCACAAATGGATTATGTGACTTGCCTAAGGTCACACATGTAATCTATGGCAGAGATAAATGTAACCCTTCTGCTAGGCACCAAATGACAGCAACAAGAGCTGAGTTCACCTTAGGGGTTTTACATAGATTGATGATCATGGCTTGACACCTCCCTTCCCCCCCACAAAAAAAAACCTGAGAAAATAATTTCTGCCTGGGTATTCCAATGTGAACAAACTTTCTCACTCTCAAGCAACATCAAACTGTAACAGGGTTTATTAATGGGGCAAAGGGAGATGGGATGACAAAGATTTGAGAACTCCTGAATAATCAGTAGCTACCTCAAGCCACTATTAATATTTCCTCACAGTCAATAGGTTCAGAGTTCTTGCTTAGTTCCACACAGGGTAATCGGTGTACTTAGTAGAGACAGTGCAGCTTTTAGCCCAAGGTTTTCCTTGCCTCACCAGAGGACTGGAAAAGGGCCAACGTGGTCCCCATTTTCAAAAAAGGGAGGAAAGAGGACCCAGGAAACTATAGGCCTGTTAGTCTTACCTCGGTCCTGGGGAAGCTCTTTGAGAAAATTATTCAGGAGCACATCTGCAAGGGACCAGCAGGTGAGATTATGCTTAGGGGCAACCAACACTGGTTCATTAGAGGCAAGTCCTGTTAGACCAGCCTGGTGCCCCTCCTACAACCAGGTCACAAAAGCCTTGGATGCGGGTGTCACAGTGGGCGTAGTCTTTCTGGACTTTAGGAAGGCCTTTGACATTGTCTCTCACCCCATTCTCAGTAAAAAATTAAGGGACTGTGGTGTC
The DNA here is from genome assembly GCF_052110815.1 of Crocodylus siamensis. NCBI lineage: Eukaryota > Metazoa > Chordata > Crocodylia > Crocodylidae > Crocodylus > Crocodylus siamensis. Next base: position 164,084,422 of record NC_143395.1, read on the forward strand.
GACGCCTACACAGTCAGATGGGTCGGAAATTGGGTGGAGGGCTGTACCCAGATAGTGGTGGTAGATGGGTCATTTTTGACCTGGAGGGATGTGGGCAGTGGGGTTCCACAGGGCTCAGTCCTCGGGCCCGCACTGTTCAACATTTTCATCGGTGACTTGGACGAGGGGGTGAAAAGCACCTTGTTCAAGTTCACAGATGACACTGAGATGTGGGGAGAGGTGGGCACACTAGAGGGACAGGCTACAACTAGATCTGGACACGTTACAGGGGTTGGCAAATGAGAATAGGATAGGTTTCAATATGGACAAGTACAAGGTACTGCACCTGGGGAGGAAGAACCAGCAGCTTACCTATAGCCTGGGGAACTCCCTTCTCATCAGCACAGAAGCAGAAAGGGATCTTGGAGTCATTATTGATTCCAAGATGAATATGGGCCACCAATATGGGGACACGGTCAGGAAGGCTAACTGCACCTTGTGGCCGCCTATAAGCTTGCCAAGGGGGACCAGCCGGCAATGGGAGAGCACTACTGGAAGTAACAAGGAACAATGGCCATAAGTTGATTGAGAGTAGATTCAGGCTAGATATCAGGAAGCACTACTTCATAGTCAGGGCGGCTAGGATCTGGAACCAACTTCCAAGGGAAGTGGTGCTCTCTCCTACCCTGGGGGTCTTCAAAAGGAGGCTAGACAGCCACCTAGCCATGATCGTTTGACCCCAGTACTCTTTCCTGCCATGGCAGGGAGTCAGACTTGATGGTCTGCTCAGGTCCCTTCTGACCCTACTATGAAACTATGAAACCACTGCTGGGGCACTACTCTACCACTGCCATTGCCACTTGCATTGCTGGGTGGCGCTGCTCCTCACTGCTGCACCACTGCTGGGGTGCACTGTCACTCCTCACCATGATGGGGCATTGCGCCTTTTCTTGTTAAAGAGGCTACTCAGCTCTTAGAGATAGGGACCTACCAAATTCATGTTTTCACAATTTTTGTTGAAACTATTAATTTGGTAGGTCCCCATGAAAAATCCAGGTCCCTGCAAAAAAGAGTGGGGACCACGAAAAAAGCAGAAAATGAGGGAGGGAGGGGAAGGGAACTGCAAACAGAGGCAGAAAACCCTGGCTTCCTGAAGCATAGTTTGGGGGGGAGGGGCCATCCATCCAGAGATTCATGGCAGAGCATGGTGGACTCTCCTCTCCCACACCTCTGACTGGCTGAGGGGTCCTGGAAGTCCCACCCCTCCCCAAAGATTGACAGGCAGCTGCCTGTGCTATAAACATATGTCATCCTTGAAGCAGGATCAGCTGTGCAGGGATGTGTCCTGGCACAGCTGATCCAGTTCACTGGGCAACAGGGACATCACCTATTGTCCCACAAGGTTGGGCTTCAGGGCCCCAGTGCTGCAAGACAACTGCGAATGGTGGATCTTACTCAGGATGCACCTCTCCTTTGTTTAAGGAGACAGCAAAAGTTCTAAAGAAGGAAGAAACATTTTTTATTCTCTCATGACTTTGGAAAGCAGGGAAGGCTTTGACAATATGATAGGACTCTTCGTACACTTGACAAAAATGTCATTTGTATGGCTTAATGGCATCCTACATTACATGTGCGCCAGTTTTGAGGGTTTTAAATGAGTTTGCATCATTGCAAACTAAGCTACATCCGGATGTAGTTTAGTTTGCAACATTGCAAATTGCAAAGATGCAACTATCAGCTCACTCCTCAGCCACAGGAGAGGTGGGCAGTCTTCACAGAAAAAAAGGATCAGGTCCCTCGCGGCTTCTGTCTTCAGCAGGTGCCTGCTGAAGGTAGAAGCAGTGAGGGGCCCATCCTTTTTTTTTCCAGTGGACCCTGCCCGCCTCTCCTGTAGCTGGGTGGTGAGCCTGTGGGTGGGCTGAGCAGCCCCTGAGCTGTGGAGGGTCCCGGTTCTTCCCTCTGTGGCAGCGGCACCCCCAGAGGTACCTGGGCAGGCTGCTAGTGGGCCAGTTGTTGCCCCAATTCGGAGGCAGCACCCAGCCTGATCCAACTGTTTCCCAAGCCTGCCTGCTGGAAGCCCACCAGGTGCTGCTCCCCAGACTGGCTCAGAGAACAGTTGGATCAGGCTGGGTATGCCTCCAAGCTAAGGAAGCACCCAGCCCGCTACCAGCCCGCCTGGGCAGCCCTGTGGGGCACCACCACCACAGAAGGAAGGACTGTGCCTCCCCACAGCTCAGGGACCATTCAGCCTGTCAGCAGCTCACCCCCTGGCAGTGGGCAGGCTCTGGTTCTGCCAAAACAAAAAAAAAGGATCAGGCCCCTCATCTTAACATGATGAAAAAATGAACTATTGGTTTCAACTGAAAACCCACCATTTTAATTCAGGGGGCATAGAATAAAACTCTGAGAACTAAACCCTTGTTGCGTGTACAAGCTCCCATAGAGATCAGAAAAGACAATGACTCAGACTTGTTAGGAATTCACTAAATTATCAAGAGCTGACTATCAAAATGGGCAATAGAGACATGCTGTGAATTGCCATATAAATTCTGTTATGGAAGCTACCATCCTGCTGACAACATCCATCTGATGTTGATGTGTTAGTTCATCAGGGTTTCCAGTGGGTATAAATGAGGATACAGATCCTGCCCAAAGGACACTTCCTAAAATATTTATCCAGGAAATGAAATCAACAAGGATTTGTGAGCCAAAGTTTTTTACCAAAATTCCAATTAAAAGTGGAAGAATTAACCTATAAGTATCACTTCATGTTGAGTCATCTGCTTTGCATAAAGGAATGATGTGATGTTCAGTTGGCTTATGTTATAGAAAGTCTAAAGTATTGAAGTCTGCTGGTGTTCTGGGCACTGGAACATGGATGTTGGTCCATGTATCCCAGTGAGAAATAAAAAAACGCTTTCAACAATTAGAAGTATCACGGGCGTCTCCCCAGATGAATGGCCAGGCCACAGCGAAATGGCAGAATGCTAGGCCATAACACAGGCCTCTGGACGGGTGACTCCTGTCACGCTCATAAGGCAGGGAAGTCAACTGCATCAAACTGTCAATGAAGCAGGAAGAAAATTGCAACATAACTGGCTAAGCAGAAAACAATGAGGGGACTGAGGTGGGGAAAGGGCTACTGACAAGTGGAAACAGAATGCTAGCAGAAAGGTAACACAATTAGCCTGTAAAAATCAGTGAAAAAGAGCGAGGGTATAAAAGGGTAGAGCCACGAGGCCCTGACGGGGGAAGTTCAAACTGTAACTTCAAGTGTCAAAGGGCCCACAGACTGATCACCTGCCAGGGTCGCCCCCTGAGCCTACCTTGGGTCATTCTTGAGGCCTCCGCAAAAAGACTAGCGTTCCCAGCCATGAAGCTGCTCCTTTTGTTTGCTGTAGTGGTAAGCGTGCACGTATGACTGTAGCTATTTATGTTAGTATTTGTCTGTCTTTCCTGTAAGAGACATGAGCCGTTGACCAAGTCTGGGTCTAGGGTCTTGGCTAGCCGCCCCAAGATAGTCCGCGATCTTGAAAGCAAGGGGCCCTGACCTGAACCTCGTGACTCAACGGATGTAATTTCCCGTTTAGCTGTTTGTAATTATTTTGATTATGTTTTAATTGTTAAATGACCTTTTAAGAAATATGAGCCATTGACCAGGTCTGAGACTAGGGCCCTGGCCAGCCACACGAAAACCACTTGTGGTTTTGAAAGCAAGGGGCCTTGACCCGAACCTTGTGACCCAACAGACATTGCTCCCCAGCTTTGATTGTTTGATTATTGTGTGTTGTCATAGCTTAGTATTATGTAGGAAATCATTTGCTTGAGTTGTCAATATTTTATAGGTTAAAGCCGAATAAATATTGCATATTAATCATAAACTGTGTCCTCATTGTCGTCAGCCCACCGGCCTAGCCACATCTGGGCATTTTCAACCTAGTGCGACATGGCTTCATGAACAGGATGCCCATGTCCGTGGCAGGATCAGTCGGTCAACACTTATGACGACTTGTATCACCACTGTAATTACCACCAAGTCACAGGCAACTTGGGTGGTCCCCAACTTGAGGGTTACGTGTCCTTGACCCAAGGGCATAAGAAGTGGGAAGTCTTGACGTCCAAGGGTGACTGGGCATGCATCCTGCACCACTCTCCCACGTCTATCTTCGGACCCAAAGATGAGAACCAGGCCGTTAAGTTAAAAGGGATAAAGAAACCACTTGTCCCCAACAATGACCCCACCCACGCCCTGAAGCAATTTTTCAGGCTTGTTAAGAAATCAGGCGGTGCTGTAGACCCCCAATGGCAGCCTCTGGCTCTCACAAAAGGGAGGCCAGGGCATAGCCTACTTGTTCAGACCCTCGGGGCACTTCACAAGTCCCGTACCCCCGGGAAGCTCAGTAACAAATATGAGCCCTGCCAGTTGTCGGGACAATTCCTCACAGCCCTTAAGATAACAGAGAACCAGCAATCTTCCCTCAAAACCGCCCTCAGATCTGGCCCCAAACCCGCTGGAGAAGGGGGCGACGAGCAGCCCCCCAAACCAGCACCGCCTCCCCCGTCTCTGCCCCCATCGGCGCCTCCCTCCCCAGTGGCTCCAACATCACACCACTCCGATGCAAAATATGACCACAAGTTAGTCGAGGAACCTCCCAAGTCTACGCCAGTGTTATCTGTCATGGTCACCAAATATATGACCAATCATCAGGGACAAACTACGGCCCAAACGGTCTTAAGAACACATTCAATGACCGAGTTAAAGGACCTCCTCAAAATCATACAACGGCAGCCTGGGGAGGTCGCCATGGTCTGGTTAGGACAGACAGTCATTGATCACGGGACGGAATTAGTTGATAAGGAGAAGGCCACCTATCTGTCCTGAAACACTCGCTGGCACCAAAATGCCGGCAGTTTGGAGCACGTATCACAGAACACTCATTGGCCCATATCCTTGTCCGCCTTAACAGTTCAACTCACTGGCACTGGCTTAAGCGGTTTTCACTGTCCACCAGGATCGGTAAAGACTCGTGAGGAATTTATGCTGCCACAAGTCTTTCAATTTCACTATGGAACCCCCGACGAACCCCGCTTAATTTGACCCTAGCTCAGGTTATTGGGACATATCCGCAGCGGTTTATCAATGACCCCACTGACATCCCCTTACAACCCTTAGCGATTACTGAGGCCATCCAGGCCACTGGCACAAATGAACCCAGATTAACCCTTTGGCTCCACACTGTCGAAGGCCAGCCAGTGCAAGATCTCCTAAACATCGCCGAAAACATCCCAAAACGGTTTGGCGCAGAACAGGCAGCCATTGCAGCTGTCGCAGGGCGACCCCCATGCCCCACAGCTCCATATTCTGAAAGAACTCCATTCAAACGCCAAGTGTTCAGGTTCCTGATAAACAAAGGGGGTCTCACAAAGGAGGAGGCTAGAAAACTAACACCAGAAGAACAACTCATCCTGGCTCAGGCAAAAGGGTTCCATGGAAACCCAGACACTGAAGCACAGGTAAATGAGATCCAAAAAAACGAGTAGTGGTCGCCATTCCGGCGGCCACTCACTCACCAAAAAGGGACCCCAGACCGTTTATTACTGTTCAAGTAAAGGGCAAACCCATTGAGTTTTTGTTAGACACAGGGGCACAAGCCAATGTTGTAAAACCCACAATTCCCCATCAAAAAACAAATCAGCGGATATGGGTCGAAGGAATAAATGAGGCCAAGGAAGCGGACGTTGTCCACTTCATCATTGAATTCCAGGGAAAACATTTTCCCCTTAAAACGTTGTTGGGTGGCCAAAATTTATTGGGCACTCCAACCATACGCTTTGTGTGCCTCATGAAATTCTGATCTCTGTCTTTCCTGTAGCCAAGGCCCTGAACCACACGCCCCGTTATTAGTATCCACCATGCCATGGAAATTTAGACCTATCCCCACCAAGCCGGAAGGAAGACCCGCCATTCGTAACCTATTAAGGGGCTTACTGAGTGAGGGGAAGGTTGTAGAGTGTGCAGCAAGCCGCTATTTGGGGCATCCCTAAGCCCAACGCACCGGGTAGCTTTCGCTTAGTCATCGATTACCTGGTAGCAAACTCCCATATCACCCCCTTACAATATGCTACTAAACACACACTACCCGAATTAATTATGATTGTGCACAATTCCGGTTACCCTTGGGGAGCAGCCATAGACCCGAAAGACATGTTTTATCAAATTCCCCTACGAGATGACCAAGGCATCCTAAACTTCTCTTTCGAAGGTCATGTTTACAAATGGAAGGTGTGCCCCCAAGGATATAAAAATTCCCCCCGCCATTTCTGGGCCCCTATTGCAAAAAACACTAGACAAGGTTCAAATCCCAGATGGAGGCACAGTCCTCAGCTACGTAGATGATATTCTAGTGCTGGGACATAATGACAAAATCGCGCAACACGTCCTCGACCAGGTCAGGGCCACCCTTACCCTTGATGGATGGATAATAAATGAAAGTAAAAGTTTGTCCATGGTTGGGACGAAGTTTGACTTTCTCGGCTTAACCGTAGGGGCCACGCACTTCCATCCCAACTATGGCAGGGGCACGCCGCTAGCAGAATGGAAAGGCAGACCCGCAAAAGAGGTGTGCGAGGCACAGGAATTGTTGGGACAAATAAATTACCTCCGCACCCTCCTAAATCCCGATCTTTTAGCTGACCTGAACATCCTGCAGCAGTTAGTCAGGAAAAAAAGATGGTTCTCTTGGTGCCCCCGTGAAGATGCGGCACTGTCCAGGTTATCAGATGCACTATCAAAGCCTCAGCCTCAGTCATGTTACGACTCCAATGAGCCCATCACAGTAGCAGTTAATTGGACCAGCGACCATCTGATGGTCCAAATACAACAAAACAAAAATGGTGTTTACTTCAAAAGCAGGCACCTACAGGGACCAGAGTATCGATATAGGAACTTTGGAAAGCTCCTGGTCATGCTGAAATTAGCTGAAACCTGGTCATCCCATGCCGGAGGCACCTTAGAAGGACCTGCTGTTACGGCACTATATAAGCTAACAAGCATGCCACCGCCAAATTTTAGCAGTACCAAAAGTGCATGGTCTGCCCTACTTCGGCAAGCTCAGGATAAATGGCAAGGGTGGATACTAGTCGACACACCTACTGTGGCACCCCCAATCCCCGTTCCACCCTTTATCCTGCTGCTTGATGACCCTTGGATCGTTACTGATGGCAGCACCAAAAACGAATCAAAGGCAGGCATGTACTGCACTAAATGTGAATTGATGCACTTGATTTCATTAGATCCCAGCACAAACGCTCAATGCGCCGAGTTCGGCACCTTCACACTCGGTGTGAAACACGCCGCCGAAAAGCATGCAGGGTTAGAAAACCCCATTGTTGGAGTAGACTCCCAGTATATCTTTAAGGTAGCCACGAAAACTGGGGAGCCACAAGCAAACCCAGATAAATGGCAAAAAATATTCACCTTGGTCAGGGCCAAATTCCACTGGGCCTTCATTGTTTATATCCCCTCCCACTGTGACAACACTCATTGGGCCCACAAGCTATTGGACCAACATTTGCAGTCCTCTCACTTAAGCAACCCGGACGCCACACGGGCAGTTCTGGGGCCCGACCAGTGCCGAAGCCCCAGGTGCAGCCCATCGCTGATTGGTTGCACCAAGAATGGGGCCATTTCTCGGCAGACAAGAACTGGTCCCGCCTTAGAAGGTACTGCCGTGACTCCCCAGACATCCTCGCCCCCACTTGGCACCATCCCATCTACCGGTGCCTGTCGTGTCAAACACATAAACACACCAACGCTGTAGCACACACCAAGTCAGCATTTTCACCCGAATACTTCAAGCCTGGCGCGACCTGGCAAGCCGATTTAATCGGCCCCTTGCCTGGGGCAAAACAATTCCCAAAAGGCCTCGTCACTGTAGACTTGGGTACCCACCAGGTTTGGTGCAAACCCCTGCGCCGTTCAGATGCACCAACGGTAATAACCGCCTTTGCCGATGAATTTGCACACTGGGGAACCCCTCGGGAAATCCAAACCAACGGGGGGGCCAACCTTCACCTCCGTAGCGTTAGAAAAGTTATGCACACCGTACTACACCACACTCACCTTCAGTATCATCCCGAAAGCAATGGTGTGGTGGAGCGGAAGATAGGAGTCTTAAAGACTGCCCTGTGCACAGTGGACCAGAACCCTGATTATAACAGGTGGCATCTCCACCTTGCCAAAGTACTCATTAATGTTAACAGTGCGTGTAGCTGTTGACCCACCACCGTACCACGCGAGCCCCAAGATTGGGTTCCACGCTATGGTACAGGCTCCCCTGTATGGGTCACCATTCTGGGTCCTCTGGGACACACCATGGCCCCAGCCGCCACCCTTGTCCTGGGTTCAGCAAAATACCCACACACTTAGTGGGTCAGGCTTGAGCCCAATGACCCTACTGCCACTTTAGTTCATCACAATTGGATGAGCAAACGCGCATAACCATTTGGGCCAGTGCTGCTGAGCCATCAACTTTGCTATTTTTTTACAGGTGCTGACAAACGCCCACGAGCACCCCGGGATGCCCAGTCACCTTAACGACACAAGCAACACTGTCGAGCTCTGGGCAGCCGCCCTTGCAATAATGGCCAGCGTCACCGATTGTGTGGTCTGTACCCACAACGTTCCGTCAGCCACAGAACCTCCCTTCCTGCTAAAGTCCCTTCTCTTGGGCCCCTATGCAGTCAATACGACTGCGAACCAGACTGTACTCGCAGACTGGAGCCACACTGAGTGGAAGACCAAAGGCCAACCTCTTCCGTGCACTGTGACCCTTGCTTCACTGAAAGTTCATCCCACGCACAATCCTGACAGGTCCTTTTGTTGGGAATTTCCCCTAGCCTCTAAAGATATAACGCCCACTGTGTTCTCCACCTACAAACCTGAGTTTGTGGGTAACCAATCCGAATGCAAATATATACTGAGTCCATTCGAACTATTCAATGGCACCGGTCACAACATTACAGCAGCAGCAACGCTGTTCGGTAACACCTTTAATCTTACCCCCATGGCAACCCCTGACGTTAACAAAAATTACACCTGGGCATACCCCTTTTTAACTGCTACCAACCATTTCGTTAATATCATAACCACCACCACTATCTTGAACAATTGCAGGAGATACCCAACTGCCCTTACATATCTCCTCGAAAGATCCAGGACTATTAATCCAATTGCCATCACCCACGATCAACCAGACACATCGTCACAACTTGCCCCTTCACAACTTGCCCCTGGCCACTTCTGGATATGTGGTGACCAAGCCCATGCTGTATTGCCACTCCATCCTGTCAGCAGATGTACCATCGGATATGTTTACATAATAGGAGGTGGTATTTATGCACATCCTAACTCACGGCCCAGGTTTACCCTGCCTGTAGTTAAAAGGTCCCCCACCTGGTGGGATAACATATACACCTGGGCCAGATATCTGTTCTGCGGTTCGCTGTACCTAAATCCCATAGGCCAGGCTCTCATGCAAAAGCAACTTAAATTGCTAGGATTGTCAATTGAGCATTTAGGTAATCAAACCGCTAAAGCCTTAGGCATTGTTAATGATAAGGTAGATGAAATCAGACAGTATGTAATGCAAAATCGCTTAGCTTTGGATTATTTGTTAAGCAAAGAAAATGAAGTATGTGATTGGCTGGGAAACCGCTATCTGCAGTTTAGGGGTAAATGTTGTTTTGAAATTAAATCAATCCAACAAAATGTCACAGACATTATAGCAGGCATTGAAAAGGTCACTAAGGATGCAAAGGAAGTAGGCAGCCTTTGGGATACCATTTTTGACCAATTACCCTCACTCTTTTCTCTTGGCAATTGGCACCAGTTTTTCTGGTCAGTATTTTTGTTCCTCCTCATCATAGGATTTTTGATTTGTTTCAGATGTGCCATATTCTGCACTCTAGCTAATCGCATCTCCACCCTCCCAGTTGGTATCCCTGAGCAAATACAGCCACTGTTGCAGGATGCTAACGAGTAACACCTCGTATGAGCCCCGTGGCCATGGCCACGCAAGGGGTGTCGTGGGCATCTCCTTGGCCAGGCCGCAGCAAAATGGCAGAATGCTAGGCCATAACACAGGCCTCTGGACGGGTGACTCCTGTCACGCTCATAAGGCAGGGAAGTCAACTGCATCAAACTGCCAATGAAGCAGGAAGAAAATTGCAACATAACTGGCTAAGCAGAAAACAAGGTGAGGAAAGGGCTACTGACAAGTGGAAACAGAATGCTAGCAGAAAGGTAACACAATTAGCCTGTAAAAATCAGTGAAAAAGAGCGAGGGTATAAAAGGGTAGAGCCACGAGGCCCTAACGGGGGAAGTTCGAACTGTAACTTCAAGTGTCAAAGGGCCCGCAGACTGATCACCTGCCAGGGTCGCCCCCCGAGCCTACCTTGGGTCATTCTTGAGGCCTCCGCAAAAAGACTAGCGTTCCTAGCCATGAAGCCGCTCCTTTTGTTTGCTGTAGTGGTAAGCGTGCACGTATGACTGTAGCTATTTATGTTTGTATTTGTCTTGTCTTTCCTGTAAGAGACATGAGCCGTTGACCAAGTCTGGGTCTAGGGTCTTGGCTAGCCGCCCCAAGATAGTCCGCGATCTTGAAAGCAAGGGGCCCTGACCTGAACCTCGTGACTCAACGGATGTAATTTCCCGTTTAGCTGTTTGTAATTATTTTGATTATGTTTTAATTGTTAAAAGACCTTTTAAGAAATATGAACTGTTGACTAGGTCTGAGACTAGGGCCCTGGCCAGCTGCACCAAAACCACGAGTGGTTTTGAAAGCAAAGGGCCTCGACCCAAACCTTGTGACCCAACGAACATTGCTCCCCAGCTTTGATTGTTTGATTATTGTGTGTTGTCATAGATTAGTATTATATAGGAAATCATTTGCTTGAATTGTCAATATGTTATAGGTTAAAGCCGAATAAATATTGCATCTGAATCATAAACTGCGTCCTCATTGTTGTCAGCTCACTGACCTAGCCACAACTGGGCATTTTCAACCTAGTGCGACAAGAAGCAAAGAGATGTTTCTCCATCTGGAGGAAAGTGAAGGCTGTTTTCAGTTACTCTGAAGAGCTGAAGTATCCTTAGCAGCTTATTTGATGGCAAAATGTGTGTTAATAATACTTTCCACTGCCTTTTGTGCATTTCATCTACAGATATTCAGCTGCAGAGCACAGTTAATTAAGCTTCATAACCCCCACCAGCTCTTCATGAGGAATGAAACTGTTGTTACCTTTAATTTAGCAGATGGGGACACTGAGATGTGAAGGGGTCAGAAACTAGACAGTGTCTTTTGGGTATGGGCATTTTGAGCGCAAAGAGGTAATATGCTGTGCCAGCAGGCCCGCTGCACAACTCCTTCAGGAAATGAGACATTCATTCTTTTCCACTGCCTGCCAGTAGGGCTATGTGGAGCTGATTCGATTAGGGGCAGATACGGCCTGATTCAACAGCCGAATCTCAGAGTCTGAATTGAATCAAGAGACCAATTAAAAGGTCTAAACTGATTCAAAGCTCTCCAGTCCACAGGCAGCTGGACCTGGACTCCATGCTAGTAAGTGTGGGGTGGGGGAGGGGGGACTGGGGGAGGGAACCATGGGGGGACCCCTGCCTGCTCCCCCAGCCTCTCCAAGCATCCCCTGCCTGCTCTCCCAGCCCCCTCCCCCCAACCATGGCTGCCTCACCTGCCCCAGCATCCCAGCTCTTTAAAAAAAACCAAAATCCCCACACTCACTGGCTCCTACAACAGCTTCAGGGCTTCTGGGGGCTTGTGGAAGAGCCCCCCATGCAGCGTGGGCCAGTGGGGGGTAGTGGGGATCGCCCCCCCCACCACCTGGCAGCAGCCGTGAGTGCCAGGCTTTTTTTTCAAAAAGCTGGGAGCTTATTACTCCTTAATAAAAATAGTTGCTAGTTTGGCTTTTCACCCGAGGCTAGTAGACTGTGCTTCTCAGTACAGCTAAATCACCTTTCCTTTTCCAGTACTCAAGCTAGTTCCTTCGATGCAAGCTCAGGTATCTCTACATGCCATTGCATTATACTACGCAAAAAGGACTTTTTGCCACCTGCTTCTTTGCTTCACAACCAGGTAGCGCAGTAGGTCAGTAGCAGCACTTGGAACAGAACTTGGGGATTCTGACCTCCAGCCAACTGCTGTCACTACCAGACTACCATTTTCTCATCTCAAGTGGCAGAAAGGAGATTTGGCCATACAGAAACACCGGGTCAAATTCACTGGGGCAATTCCATTAGCTTTAACAGGAGCAATGCTAGCAGCAATAGAAGTTGCTACATTAGAGAGCTGCCACAGGGATAAATCTCCCCAAAGAGGTGGCACTCATTCTATCCACCCCATGTGTAAATGGGATGTGTTATTTTCTGACTTCCTTAAAAACAGATTGTTGTTCCTTGAGAAACAAGTGGATGAGGAACGCAAAGCTTAATGAACACTTCACTCGTCACTGAGGTATCCAAGCACTTGTAGACAATGGAATTATTGTCAGACAACTGGGATTCTCCAGCCAGTTGTCTTCCATTATGGTTTGTCAGTGCAAGACATGTCTTATTCTGAACACACACCATAACTATTTGAAGGACATACTTGTCCATTTTATTCTGAACTTATTTAGATGAAGCAGTGATTATCTTGATGAGAGAGTGAGGGATCCAATGTTTTTCCTTTTCATACTGTGTTCTGTGATTGTGAGGAGAAAAGCTGGTGTCTGTCATTCCTTTATGAAGAATAAGAACAAGTGCTGCTGGAACCCCAGTATGACAATTCTGGGAAGAAAAGGTGCTGGAAAGAAGAGGGATATTCTGAACAGTTGAAACCACTGTAATTGTACTTGGGCTGGAAGGAAGTGACAGTGAGTTCCACTTGTCTACCTCAAGCAACCTTCAGCATTGTTTTGTGCATGTTTTCTGTTTTCCCCTCTAAAAAGGATTCTGTGAAGTACTTTGTGAAGTTCTCTGTTAGTCTCCCCCATCTGTAATGGCCATTTGAAAAAGGTGGAACAAAGCAGACCTGTCTCTGCTCCCATGGGCATTCTACCATTTACTTCAACAGGAGCAGGACCATACACAACCTCCCTTTCTTAGAAGCATCTTAAGGGAGTTCACAAATATGACAGTTAAAGGACATGTTGATCAGCGAACTCCTTATTTTTCTTTCAGCAGCTAGAGCACTACAGTCCATACTGCTCCTATAAGTTGGAGAAGATTTCATTTCCACTTTCAGCAGCAGACAAATGATTTTTTAACCATCCAGTTCTCCTAAGTGGGCCCTGAGTACATGTATCACCCAGCTGATCTGGATAACTGGCTGGCCACAGGAAGCTAAAAAACAGCTCCCAGGGAAGGGAGCTAAGAGAGAGAGACTCTCCTATGGGGACACAGCTAGAAACACATACAAAGAGGGAGCAGTAGGCTCCTGGGGTAAGGAGCCAGAGAATGGGAACTGAGAACTCAGTAAAAGAATGAGAGACTGAGAGAATGATGGATGGAGGTAGAAGAGAGAGAGAAGAGGTGGTTGCTGAGAGAGCTAGGAGTCAGTAGGCTAAGAAAGCAGATGGAGGAAGAGGGTTGCTTGGCTACTGGCTGCATTACCAGGCCACAGGCTCTTTGGGTCTGGGAAGAAAGCCAGGGCTGCAAAGTTGGAGGTAGCAGTACCACAGCAGGGATCTTACCCTGAAGAAGAGAAGGACTGCAATGCAGGAAGAGAGCAGCAGACAGACAGAGGCACCTTCTCAGAGTCTGTGAGTTATCCCTTCAAGGACTGTGAGTGAACCCTGTATGTGGACTATGCTAATATTTGGGTACTGAGGAGGGGGTTGTGCTGGCTTTCTGAGAGACCAGTGGGCCCAGGAAATAAAGGACTTTATATAGTTAAAAGACTTTTTGAGCTAACTCCCCCCAAACCTACTACACCCTCAAGTAGACATGAAAACTGAGTCCAAACTACATAATCAGGATCTAAAGCAGAGCTTCCTTAAAGCTGTCCTATCTGTCCAATTCTGCCCCATCCCCCTTAACCCCCTGCATGCACCCCATCTAGATTTTTCTCCTTGCTGTATTGATGTTAGCTAGTGAAGCTCTAGACACTAACTAGTTCTGATTTTAGGGTGTTGACATCTAGGGACTAATTTAATCATATCTGTACTAATGTGGTATATGAGTGGAAGTGTGGCATTTTATAACCAATTAAGACTAGCTCAAAAACCATTAAATTAAGGCCTAAGCTCCTTCGAGAGATCCAGGAACACTATATAACCTAGATGAGATTTCCATATGCTTTCCTTGGCTGGAAAATGCATGTTCCCTGCTGCCTTGGGTCACTGAACTCTTGATGATGGGGAAGGAAATAAAGAAAATTACCATGAACAATTCACTTTTATGGAGTCACAGTTCAGTAGGGGATATGAGTGCTGCATCCTATCAGCAATAATGATAACTGTTCCCACCTAATGAGCAACTAGTGGGACAAGTGTGTGCATGACAGCAAATTAACAGTTACATAAATAACACTGAAAATGAGGAGCCCACATGATGTTGGAACCTCTCCCAGAGGTCATCAATTTCCAGTAGCACAGTCCTCAATGAGATTGGGGGTTAGTGTTCATTTCTTTTCCAGCATCATCACACATGCTGGAGACTGGCAATTTCCCAAAGTGATGTTTAAAGCAAAATTGTCACTTTTCAAATGTAGTTTCCCCAAATGTAACTGTAAAGGAGAGGGTCAGAGATACAGCTGAGTGTTTGAATCGCTGAATCTTTCCGAATCTCTCCAAATTGTTTAGGAAGGTTCAGATTTGATTCGGAGAGATTAAAGGGTCTCCTGATTGAATTCGGAGATTCGACCACCAAATCAGGCCGAATCTCCACCGAATCAAATCAGGGACCAACGCTTCGCACAGCCCTATTAGCTGGCCCTTAATTCTGGATACAACTGGTTTAGGCTGACTGAACAATCAGCTTGGTGGGGGAAAAGAGGGAAGGTTCCATACCCCCAGGATTGACCAAGTCACCCACTCAGCTGTATCTCTGACCCCCTCTAAAGCTTTAAGTGTTTTTTCTATACCTCAAAGTGCCAGGTGGCTGGTGAATGCTGCGATGGTGTGGCAGATGGAGCATCCCACAGGAGCATGGGGGGCTCCCCAGCACACTCAACAACAGACTCATCCACACTTATCCACTGGAAGTGGAGAATTACTTCCACTACACTTTTGGGTCTGCTGGGGAGCCCCAGCAACCCCCAGCTTGGTGACTGGTGCCTCCTGGGTCTCAGGGGGTACCCAAGGTCCCCCCCCATGGCTGATCACTGAGCTGGGCGGGTGCAGAGGGGGCCCCCAGTGCGCTACCTGACAAACCTGTAAGTGGACTTCTAGGTTTGCCACCAAGCATGTGGGGGGGGGAAGGGGGGGTCGTGCTCCTATGGGATGTTCCATTTGCCCCAGCATTGCAGTGTTCACGAGTCATGCCTGGGACCTTGAGGTATGTAGAAAAAACATTTAAAGCTGTGTCTGTGGTCAAATCACTGATTCTCTGAATCAGCATCGAATCTTCAGATTCGGATTTAACCAAATCAAATCAGGGACAGTGATCTGAATCAACTAATCAAATCAGTGTCCCCAGTTTGGGCCAAATTCGAATCCAATTTGAATAAGGCCCATTTCACACACCCCTACCAGCTAATGCGTGTTTAGGAATCCATGTGAAATAAGCTGCTGGTCTGAGGCCAATTTCTAATGGTTCATTTCAGTCACCACCACTGTGCATTCCTCCAGTCTCAGGACAGAAATGAAGTATTAGATAAACATCCCCATTAGTCCTAGACAGAGACTACCCAGATGAGGGAGTGATGGGGGAATCTTATCAAGAATCTGTAATTTAAAGCAACTCAATCTAGATAAATATCATGGAAATATTTTGTTAAAATTAACTTGTGTTATTATAGTAATTAGAGCTGTACAAATAGACTGCTTGCAGATGTGAAAATGGAAAAGAAAAAACAAGAATAAAAAACCTGTGTCTTACTTTAAACTCGGCATGTTCCTGCACTGAGCCCAGTATGTGCAGCCCATTCAGAAGAGGCAGTTCATTAGTTGGACCCACTTTTGTAGTGTCTGTACAGACTGGGCACTTCAGTGAGGCTTCTTGGGTGTTTTTAGTGTAACCTAGGAGGTACTCCAAGGAGGTACCCCCTCTCCAATTGAAGGGATCAAAGCAGATGCACAAGCACTGTGGGAGGTGTAGGGACTCTCCTCCCTATACAGCAGAGCCAGACCACCAGTGGGGACTTAACCATATACCTTTTAATACTGGAAACATAACAGGCATAAATCAGAGGGTATAGTGGACACTACAATGCCCCAAGGGGACAGGATTCAAAGGTTAGACACTTACAATCATTGACAAAAAAAACAGGGTTAACAAAATATAAAAATACAAACAGCAGAATAAACAATACTGGTTGGTAAAATATAAAAAGGCACAAAATACAAAATGTCAAATGACAAGGGAAATATAGGGCCTTGGTACCTGGAGAGGGAGAAAAAACACAATAGTCCCTTTCCACTGCAAGGAAATTTGCTTCTTGTTAGCTCACTCATCCCAGCTGGGACTTGAACTCAGGTCTCACTCCTGGTAGGTAGAAACACTGCTGCACAGGTACCAAAGCTCGTACTGCTCCATCCTGCTAGGGGTCTTGACCTTCCTGGAGCCCCAGCTTCACGTCGCACTGCCTGGCTTCTGATTGGAGGAGCTGGAAGCAGAGCTGGGAAACTCTCAGGTCGCTGCTCAGATCCTTCCTGGAGTGGGGGAGCCTCTCCTGCCGGCTGCAGCCTCTCCCTGGGGATCCTGGAGCCCAGTGGCAGCTGCACACCGCGCTGCTGAGGGTCCCACTGCTGCCTGCAGGTCCCACTCCTTCAGGCTCTTCTAGAGCAACTGCTCCCACCCCACTAGCTCAGCTGTTGCCAGCTCCTTCCTTGTGGTCCCTCACTGGTCTCCCGAGTCAGCCCACGCTACCTCTTTTATCCCCCTCCAGGTGACCCAAGGGGCCAATCGGGGCACGGAGGGTGAGTCTCTGGGGCCTGTTTAGTGCGGAAAGGGAATCCCAAGTTCTCCAATCATCTTTTACCCCTTCAAAACCCCTGGGCCAAATCATTACCAGATTGGTGAGGAAAGGGAATCCCAAATCCTCCAATCATCTTTTGCCCTTTCAAAAACCCTGGGCTAGGTCACTGCCAGCTAGCCTGTCACGTTATCTAATAGCTGATTGAATCAGCTGTAGGTAAAAGCACCAAAAACCCCCACTGAAGTGTCTGATCCTTTAAGGAGCCAGGTTGAACTAACCCACTGCTCCTTCTGGTAAAAGGCGATTTTCTTTTTTTTTTTTCTTTTCTTTTCTTTTCATGTCTACAAGCAGTCCTGCTTCATAAAGTATCATTCATGAGGTGAATTATCATTGTTCTCTGTCTGCAAATTGTCTGGATAAAGAGAATGATTTTCTGAAATGGTCTTTTGAAATCAGTTGGCTTCAGGAGAATTATACCATCTACTCCAGCTGGACATCTGGCTTCAACATATTCGCTCTTCTAAATCCATGTACACAGTGTAAATCTTGCAGGAGCTCTCATAAATCCTAGGCTCTATAAAAAGGAAGTATCTTACAGTTTTGACAATGGAAGAAAGTAAGCCTGTATGATTCTGGGTCTACATTGTGGTCCTATTTAAAGGCAGTTAAGAATGAAGAAATTTGATGAAAATTGGGCTGACTGCTGGAACACAAAGCTTCTCATCAAGATGACAACTGGTGTAAATTATGCTGTAGTATACCCTCCATTTGCCCATGGTAATTAGTTGCACTTAATGAATTAGAGAAATTACTCACATAATGTGTGAGCCTGCTGCTCACCTGAGCAGGAATTGAGCAAAAAATGATAAGAAAATTGAGCAAGAAATTGTAAGAAATGATAAGTAAACAAATGGTTTACCACATAAAAAGAGACATTGGACATATAGACCAAGAGAATCTCTCTTTGCCCCAGCCAGAGGCAAAGTTCTGGTACTCAGGCTTGCCAACAACCAGCTGGCATACTTGCAAGAGTAAGTACACTTAAACTTTAGCTAGCACAACCAGACCATCTCTGACAACAATATTCAGCCACTTGCAATTTTGTTTGTTGTATGCTGGTGCTGGGCACTACTGAAAAATTGCCAGGTCTCTGCATCGGCAGCTTCAATTTCCTGGCAGCGGTGATTTTTATTAGTGGCATCCACACAAGGCAGTCCATAAACATACAGTACAGTACGTAGGGTGAAGAGGTCCACAATCATCAGGGCTTAAGGAAGAAGTCTCTTCAATGACCAAGTATTGGGTGGAGTCCACCCCAAGTATAAAGTTAGCCCAGGATGAGGTGTCCTTTTTGGGGGGGTGGCAATCCTGTATCTCTCAAAGAAGGATGGTTCCTTGCTTAGGTGCTAGTCTGTGCTTAGGTCTAGCAAGGGAAACCTGCTCTAGAACAGACTTCCTGGGTGACTGGGAATCCAGAAAGAATGTGGTTGAATATGTTCTCTCTAACACAAAATATCTTATTTACTTGAATCCAAGATGGGGGCGGGGGTGCATTTAATATGGGAGAGAAAGACCCTCATCTTGGATTTGAGCACAAGTAAGGGACAGAAGGTTGCTGCAGCTCTGATGCTGGCCCCAACTTTAGGCTGGAGTTGGAGCTACAGCTACTGCCTGCTCCTTCTCCATCTTTTTCCTGCTACCCATCACTCCCTTTCCCCTCCCTACCCTGCTGCCATTTACCTTCCCATTCTGGCTCTAGTCTAGCTCCAGGCCTACTCCAGCCCAGGACATGAAGCATGTGGTTGCTCCAGCTCCAGCCCCAGCCTGGCCACACAACAAGGGTGGCAGTAGCAGCAGCTCTGGCCCAAGCTGCAATTACAAGGCCTGCCTGGAGCTGCCACCATAACAGTTGCTGTGTGGCTGGGCTGGGGATGGAGCAACCATGAGCTCCATACCCTGACTAGAAGCAGAGCTGGTGCTGGAGGGTAAGTGGCAGGGGGTGAAGCAGAGGTGGCCAGTGGGGGGAGAGCAGGCAGCTGGCGGGTGGGGGGAGACCAGGAGAAGGGACCGCTGCCTGTCTCTACAGCTTCTCTCCCTAGAAGCCTAACTCTCTCCCCTGGCTTCCCTTCCTGGGAACCTTTTATCTTCCTCTTCCTGGCAGCTAATTATCTAAGGTAGCTGGCCCCATTGCCTAGGCACTATGCAGCCTGCAACCACCCCTTACAGCCCCTGGCTGGGCTGTAACCCTGCAGAGTGTTGCCAGACTCCTTGAGCTGGCTGACTGCAATATATAATAAGGACTGCATCAGAGGCAGGTAGAAATGCCTTCCAGTAGACAGAAATAGGATATTTTCCCCCTCCTATGGTGTCCCTTCTTGGTCTCTAATAGTTAGAGACTAGGTTTAGCCCTGAACCACAAAGTCTGATATCCCATCATTTCCTTCATGTCCCAGCATTTCTTTCTTTTGTTTTAATTTCCAACTTCTAAATGTTAATGAAAGCGCCTCAGTGCTTCATTCCCCATGCCTATAAAATGGAAATTATCACCGTGCCCTAATGCACTGGGAAGTTGCTGAGATAACTACATTAAAGCTGGTGACGTGTTTAAATATGACAGTGAGGCAACTGTCCTGTAAGCATGCTAGTTTTGCTTGAATTCATCTGTCACTGACTTCAGTGAATGTTGCTCATAGGCAGAGGTTGGCACATCCCCCATCCAGGATGTGTAACACCACTGTTCGTGTTACTGTTGAATTTGCTCCATAATCACTGCAGGGTTAAACCCCCAGGAAACAGCCATTTGAGAGGCTTTTTCTCCCACACTGCCTTCTCTTGCCTAGCCTCCCCCAGCATTTTTCCTTCCCAGGATCAGGAAGGCTAAAAGAAACAACCTTTGTTTAAAGAAACTCCCTGCAGGCTGGAGGAGCTGTCAGAGCTGGTCTTCTCAGAGCTGTCTGCACTGGTCTGTGTTGCAGGATTTCTAGGGATGGATGCAATGTGAGTTGACTCTTAAGAATGAAATTCACCCCAGTGCAACAGAAAATCCTGCACACCAGGGCTTTCCGGTACTCTAGATGTTAAAAGGCAGAAGAGGAACAGAAGGAGGGTGCTTATGTCCATGTATTTTTTTTACAGTCAGGGAGTTCCCACAACAGAAAAGATATGCTCCAGTTTATTAAATGGACAAATCAAAACAAATATTCCAGCCACTTATGGGCGCAGTGCACCCCCAGGCCTGATTCAACACCAGGAGATAATGACCCTAATCATTCACTCCCTTTTTTGCAGATTTATCCCTTTGAGATCAGGGGAACTACTTCCCATAAGGTAGAAAAGCAGAACTGAGCCCTAGCTGATCAGAATGACATGCTTAACTGACAGCAGAGATGGAAAATAAAGCAGCAGTGAAGAAAAGATGACCTGTCAGTGAACTGGTTTGATTCTCACTAATACCCATTTACGTGTAAAAAAATAAAATAAAATAAAAAATCACCAGAGACCTGTCAAGCTGCCCAGGATGTTATAGAACGGTTCATCCAGTGACTCATCCAGGTGTGAGAGAACAGTTCTGATTTCTCCTCAGGCTACAAACAATAATGCCACCTCTGTCACACATTTTATCACCCTTTATCTCATGCGGTACCATATGTGGAAACATTACAGTAAGGCCTCTTTCTCCCCAACCCCGCAACATCCATTGAGCCCCAAAAACCACTTGGCTGGGGCAGGTGTGACTTTGAAGACACTATCATTGCAGCTGAAGTAGGACTGAGTTTGCTGATATTAAAGCCCTTTGGCCTTTAACTAAAGGCCTCTTCTGTCACTTAACCCAGCAGAATACGCAGTTCTTCAGGCCTCTGGGGACTATCCCACAATGCAAGGCAAAAAAAAATGGCCCAGAATTTAATGCAGGCCAGGAAGCATCACTGTCCACTATAAGCATTCAAAAATCATCAAGTAGACCTGGGGTTCATTTGTTTGGCTTCTGGTTTTTGGAAACATTAATGTTCACGTTTTAAAACCTTTCCCTTCTACACTGAGGGCTAGAAATGCCCTGAGATTTTTCACATAATCACATGATTCCAGAAGCTGGCTCCAGGCACCAAATATCACAGCATTTGGGATAACATCACAAGGCCTGGTAACACAGAGCAGTGTGGGATACCCTGGCCTATGCTTTTGGGCACTACAATCAGTGTAATAAGACAGTGCTGGGAAAACAGTTTGATTGTCATATCTTTTGCTTCAGTTCAAACACAACCTTGATAAACCATGGCAAAGGTGACATCTGTCCCTGATTTAGTTCCATCAGTTTAGCAACACTAGTGTCAGCTATATAGGGACAATATTTGGGTGTAGACAAGACCTACCCATACTGACTGAGTAGAGTTATTTCTGATTCCCACCAGTGCAAAGGAAAGGGAAATCAAGCCCTTAATGATGTGATTTAGACAGCACAGGGTATCCAGCAGAATTCCAAAGCTTGACAATCTGCTTTACAGCAACTGCAAACATTATCAGAATGAATTCTTATTCACACACACACTTCCACCCACTTTAACTTGACCCTATCATTATATGATGCTTCCAAGCCCAGCACCCACATATGCTGACTGGTATCCATGGGAGGATCCCTAGGAACACAGTCACAGGCTCTTTGGGCTGCCTCTTGGGCATTCTTTTTTTAGTAATAGCACTTAGCACTTACTGTGCTGTCAATATTACTCCAAGCACTGCACAGGCATTTATGCAGCAGTTCTCACAGTATCCCTGAGAAAGGTGAAAGGATGTGTTACAGTCCACATGTCACCATTGGGAAACTAAGGCACAGTGAAATCAGCAGGTCGATGACAGAGATGAATTTGACTCCCAGTATTATAATTATACTGAGATAGTTTCTCATGTAGACACTCTAATTCAATAAAACAGCAGGGAGTTCCACTTGTTATAACTATACAGGTACTCCTCACTTAACATCACCCTGATTAACATTGTTTCGTTATTACATCGCTGACCTGTTAGAGAACATATTTGTTTAAAGTCGTGCAATGTTCAGTTATAATGTTTGGCCACCATCAGCTAGTAGATAACTACTGTGACATAATTGGATTTGCTTAATATCGTTTCACTTAAAGTCGCATTTTTCAAGAACGTAACTACGACATTAAGCAAGGAGTAGCTGTACTAGTATATATTTCTGTGAGAGTCTGGATGAGACCTGAGAAGCTGCCGGCTTCTGGTCCTAGGCTAGATCCTTAGAGAATGCTGTGTTCCTTTAGGAGTGAAACACCTTTTAGGGAAAACGCTAACCAGTCAGCTTCTGGTGAGAGTGTCAATTCCTCTCCTGCCAGAAGCCCCCAGGCATCTAGCGGGGGAATAACAGGTTATTTTCAGCAGGCTTGAATCTTTGCTTGTGTCTAGTTTGCACCTTTCTTGAAGTGCCTCAGGGAGCAAGACAGTGACGCACTTGTGGAAACTTTGCCAAAATAACATTAGCCTTTTGGAACAATCTCCCACGAGAAATGGTGAAAGCCTCGTTGCTTAACATCTTTACATCTAAATTGGACAAAACCCCAAAGAATAGGCTGTAGAGAACAATTCTGCTTTGGCTTTTAATAAGCTCACCTAGATGTGACCTAATGGGTCTTTTTCATTTCTCCTTTATATGTTTTGATTCCATTATGCACATGTATGTGACTTTGTCGTGTGAATATAGCACCATCTAGTGCACATCATTGCAATTTTTCTTCCCTAACACTAGAAATGTGGATTCAAAATGTATTTATATCAGAAATTGCCTCTCTTTGCAGGTTCTGTTTATGTATGTAGTAAAATGAAACAATATTCCTTGTTAAACCCTTCTCTGAAGCCACAGCCTTTGTTCATGCTGAACATCTTTGATCCTTGGAAAAGGAAGATAGAAAGTTTGGAGGTATATTAAAAAGTTTCTTAGATTACAGTGTACAACTTGGGATTACTATCCAGAGCTGCAGGAAGCACTTGCTAGACTAAACACAATTCATCTAGGGACCAAAGATATCAGATTCAAGACTCAGTGAAGAAATAAATAATGCAGATCCATTTTTTACAATGAACACCTCTCCTCTATTTCCCAAGCAGATACTGAATTAATGATCTGCATCAATATTAGAGGAGTGCTACCTGCTAGTTGAGATGTAAACTCTGTTGTTAGTCCTAGTGTCCCAGTAAAATTACTATCTGGGTGTGAGATTCAGCTCATAGGAGGTACCCTACCACAAATTCCCCACCTTGACCATGAGCGGGAAACAAAACTTCCAGAGATTTGTACTTCCTTAACCCCAACTATAATTCAACATCCTCTTAACCAGGAGTCAGTGTGCTCCACTGTAACTATATTCTGACATGGCATTTATACACATACAATTGTCTGCTCCAGTGCACCGGAGTTCCGGCGCATCAACGCAAACTCGACTTATCGAGTCTGCTCCTCATGTGAGCTGCTGCGCTTGGTGCTGTAGCATGCATTTGTATAAATGGCGAAATGCACATCAGCACTGAGAAAATGGCAGTGGTGTGCTTTTGAACTAAAACACCATTGATGTGTTTTAATTCAAAAGCATGCTGCCACCATTTTCTCAGCTGATGTACATTTCACCATTTATACAAATGTACACACTGCAGTGCCAGGTGCTTTTAAAAGCACCCCATGCTGCGGTGCAAACATGTGTACAAATGCCCCTTTAAATTCTCCTGCAGATTCAGTTATTTGTATAGGTGTTCTTCAATTCCTGTTTTGCTGTTGGGAAGCATGGCTGTGTACAAAGAAAGAGCTTTTGCATTTCACTACTGGATGATAGGATCCTTTTCTCTATAGTAATAATAGGATTGTCAACATTTATACATCTTCAGAGCAGTGTCACAAATAAATTTAATGGACACAAAAAAATTCAGCACTAGTAAGAAGCAGGTAAGTGTCATAATCTCAGTTCGGAAATTTGGACGGGGGGTAAAGGTTGTTGGTCTGTCCCCACCATTTCCCTGGCAAAATCCTGGTTTGGAGTCCTAACCACCAGGGACTGATGAACCATGGTAAAGGTGGCAATGTCTCAACCACCTACACAGTGGAGCTGGACTCTCCAAAAAACTAATGAAGAAGTGGGGCTATACCATTGGTTCAGCCACCTGTCACTGTGGCACAGAGCCTCAGACTGTGCAACACCTGCCAATGCCCACTGCTTGAAGGCACGTGTACCTTGAAAGACCTTGCAACATACGACAAATGAGCACAACCATGTGTAACAAGATGGTCAAATGTGGTATAGAGACACAAGACTTCCCTGACCCAAGTACTGTTACTAAGGGTGGATGTCTAGGGCACAAGCCATGGACACTCAGTAGAGGTGGGGCACCAGAATGGAGACAGGCGGCTTGAGGCTGTAGCTACATAGAGCAGAGCAGAGCAGGGTCAGGAGCCCTGTCCTCAGCCCTCCGTACCTCCTGCCCATCTGCTATGAGAGGAGGTATCCCATGTCTCTGCCAAGAACCAAGTTAATACTTCCCTGGCCCTGCAGCCTCCACCAAATTGAGGCTTTGGATCCTCACTTGCCATATAAAACTGCAGTAGTTGTGGCGCCAGGAGAAATGTAATTTGGCTCTTGGTGGTGATACCTCCAATCACAGTGGTGTCACCTCCAATCACAGTGGTGTCCTGCCCCTGCTTCACTCCGTGTAGCTAGAGCTTTGACCTACCCCGTTCTGGCATCCCAAGACACAGATCCCATTGGATACAGGTCTGCTGCCCAAGGCGCAAACTTTCCCAGTTATACTTCTGCCTGGCCCTCCCAAGGAGGACCTATCTCAAGCATGCCCCATTCACCCACACCAGGCCCACAAATGTGAATCTGCTTCAGTGGTGTCCCACATGGATGCTCTCAAAAACATTGGAAACAGCAGCCTCAAGAGCAGCTGTGAGGGGAACACCAGAGCAGTTTCACTATCGTACTTCTGGTCTGGAACAGAGTGGGAGCAGGTAGGTGGGTAAGCATGTTCACCCTAGGAGCACAGGGGATGTTGTTTAATGAAGCGACTTCTCCAAGACTACAGGGGACTCACTGGCCCCCCTGATTCAAGCTACTTAGCCATGCTGGCTTTGTGTATATTGATTCTTGATTCAGGATCCTTTCAGATAAAAAGGTGTGAGATGTGATTATGGAAGCTGGCACTAAACCTATGAACTAAGTCCTGCTCCCATGACAAGGCAGCAGGAAAAATGATGTTACAGGCAAGTATTTACCAGTGTTTAACATAACTACATCTCAGCACCTTCAGTTTCTCACAGACATAACATCTTCCTAGATGAGAGCTGCCTCTTGCTATGGCTCCATCTTAGCAGGCTCTGGAGAATACAGAGATGGCATTGCTCAGATTTTACAGAAGCAGTGGCCACAGTGACAATAACCAGGCTCCACCAAAACTGAAAATGAATATAGGTAAAATTGTATCAAAAAAGAAATTGCTGATTCTGCGCCATGACAGTTAATAGGAGCTTGGCCATTGACTTCCACAAAGTACAGTTGGTACCAATTGAAAGTTTTTAAATTTTGCAAATCAAAATTTTAATCAAATTCATGAAAAATGTTCAGGAAGCTTTCATGACATTTCCTTATTTCTTGACAAGCTGTACTGTCCATCAACATGTTCTGAATTTGAGACATGTGGGAAAGAAATTTTGGAAATTGTGAAGGACTTTCCGCCCCTCTTTTCAACCATCTGTACCTACGTTTCCTTAATATCTGTTTGCAGTGTCTCTTCTTTGATAAAAGAATAGGAATTGCTTCTTCAACCTGGCATGGATCATAAGACTTTGCAGAGGATTTTGAGACCTTGAGAAACTATTTGGGCCATATTTGTAGCACTTCTGGTTAACAAAGTGTGCATCTACATGAGATGCATTAATGCACCTTAGCCTAGTTTACTGCATAGTAAGGGCGCATGTCTACAGGTTCATGCCCTTATTGCATGGTAAAAATGGCTAATGCACAGTAATGCACATGTAGATACAACTCAGCACTGTGTTTAGTGCCAGGTCTGCCCTGCCACTCGGAGGCTGGCCTGAGCCCAGCCCCAGGCTCCCGGCTGGGAGCCTCTCCTGCCCTAGGCTGGGCTGTGCTCTGGCAGCCCTACCTGCAGGCTATAAAAGCCTGCAGCCATTTTGTGCCTTAGAGCACACCGCACAGAAGCCTGTTGGATACTGTACAATCCCCAGGACCACTGCAGGCCTCGTGTGCCCCCCTGGGCAGAACACAGGCTGCCTCCACCTGGCCTGTCCCCTCTCCAGAGCTGCTGCTTGGCCATAGGTGAGTGTTGCAAAGGGCTGCACCCCTTGCCCAGACCTGAGATCCCCCTAGGGCTGCTGGCTGGCTATCTCTGGCAGCAGGGCCAGCACCTGCTTCCTGCTGCTGCTCACCCCCAGCAGTGTCTCTGTCCTTGCAGGTCATGTGGTAAAGTGCCATATTAAGGTTAAGGCTTTGCAGGCACAGTGGATAGCTGTGATCAGCTACAATGGTCTAGTCATGCCTGCAAAAACTATGGCCTTTATGCGGGAGCTGACCCACCTTTTGGTACCTTGGGACCCAGGCTGCACCCCTGCAAGTGTCATCAGCAGGGCCGGCCAGCCTGAACCCCTACTTCAATCTGACCCATCCAGTGACATGTTACTGAAGGAGTGGACCTCAGGCCTCCAGCACCCCACCCACCCTCCTCCCCGGCTGCTGCATCCACTGGCAGCGCAGGGAGACCTGGCCAGCGGCTGCCTTACCCTCAGTGCAGCCCCAGACTCCACCATGAGGAACAGCTGGCAATGTCACTGCCAGCTACTAGCAGCACCAGCTCCTTCCTGGAGGGTCCTGGCCAGGCACCACCCTGCTGTGCACTGTGGGCCACGGACACTGACAGTAGCCAGTCACTCTTGCCGATGGAGAAGCCCACACTGAGCCACTCACCTTGCCAGCTCTGGACATGTGGTACGTCCCACACTGGAGGACGGCCCTCCCAGTCCCTGCCCGTTCCCAATCCTGGCCCCTGCCCCCATTCCTTGCCTGGCTTGCCCACACTCTCCTGGCCCCAGGTCCCTCCCCCTCTACAGCACACAAGAGGTGGGACACAGTTCAGAACTTTATTCAGCAGCTCATGTCCCCGCAGCTGGCCAGGCATGGGCCTCTCGTATGCTGAGGAAGGCCAATGTCCTCCTCAGCAGTGGAGGGCAGGGATGCATTGCGCAGCCACAAGTAGCCCTCCAGGTGGTGGCAAAGGTTGAGGGGCAGCCCCAGCTTGCCCTCCACATCACTGTAGCTCAGGATCCCAAACCAGGCATGCTGGTGTGCCTGGGGCACCAGGAGGATCAGCAGCAGCAGGGTGTAGTGGATCAGGCATCCCTCAGCCTGCACAAACAGCTCATCATGCACCACCTGGGGCTCATGCAGCAGGGACATGCTTGGGGCACAACAGTGACATGAGGGGGTGACTCTGGGGTACTTCCCTGGAGAGGCCTTCAGTGGGGAGGGCAGGGGCATGGCCAGTCCCTCACCCCAGTTGTCTGGGAGTCCTGTGAGCTCTGAGCCCAGGCACTGAAGGCTAGGCAGCAGTGCAGCAGAGCGGTTAGCCTACTGAGGCAGAGGGAGGGGAGTCTGGAGCCCTGGCAGGAGGTGCTGCCAGCAGCCTGACCTGTCACCCTGGGAAGGAGGCAGGGTAGGCAGGCTGCCTACAGCCAGCCCCACGGGAGCAAGCAGGGACAGGGACAGGGACTTGGCCAGCAACTGCCTGGTCCCAAGCCTGCCCCACCGACTTAACATGTTTTCTGGGCACCCATGCACAGCTGACCTCTGATCTGAGGCCAGGCAGTGCACGGCCCCTGGTACAGAGCATCTTATCTCTGAAAAGTTGCAAACTGTCACAAAAGGCTTCTGTCTCTTGCCTCTGCAGGAACAAAATTTGCATGCCAGCTCCAGCCACTGGAGGGATAGAGGACCCAGGTTGCCACCACCCAATGCTGAAGCCATCCAGATGTGCCAACTGGGCCGGTGACATATACTGGATAAGACCATCCTGTTTCAACGGCTGAAGATGGTGGCAGAGGAGCAGGAGGCATAGACGCAGGCCTGGTGGGCAGAGAATATTGCCTGGGAGGAGGTGCAGGACTGGGCAAAGTGGGAGCACTGGCTGCAGATGGAGGCCCTGGAGCAGGAATGCATTGAGTGCCAAGGACACTGACCGCTAGATCCCAGACACCGTCCTGGGCCTGGCGGTCACGTCCATGCCCCCCACTGCCTGGCCCCCATCCATGACCCTGCAGATCCCACCCACCAACCCCACTGCAGGCCCCCACCTGGGCCTGGGAGGAAGTCCTCCAGTGCCTCCTGCCCACACAAGCTCCTGGACCAGCCCGTCTCAGACTTGCTACCACCCACCTGGGTCCAGCCCCACTGCTCTTCCCCACCCTATGCATCCAAGGACCTGGACATATCTCATGGAGATGCTGGCCCTGCACTGGGGCAGACAGAGGGGGAGCACTATCCCAGGTGCTGCGGCATGAGGCCACTACCTGCTTGGGTTGCTGAGGCCCTTGGACCTGCAAAGGGGAATGGCCTGAAGCTGGGCACCTGACCCCAGGCTCTAGCACCTAGGCCCCCACAGCCCCCACTCTGAGACAGAAAAACAGAGATGTTATAGATAGCTTTTACATTGTAATGCAGGTTTTTATTGTTGGTGGATGGGGAGGGTTGTGGAGAGGCTCTGTGTGTTGAGGGAGAAGGGATGGGGGTGGGTGTTGTGAGGGGAATAAAGCTTTTTTTTTTTCAAACATGCCTGGCCTGGGAGTGGTGCTGGGGGTAGACAGGGGGTATGAGATGTGTAGGTGGTGGGGGAAGGCAGGATGGAGCAGGGAGTGCAGGTGGAGGGGGTTGACCAGGGCCTCCTGCACCCAGTGCCCTGGCCCCTGATTGTGGGTACACGGCTATCCTGGGGTCTGCGGGGGTCAGGGTCTGCTGGGGCCAGCAGGGTCAACACTATGGCCAGCCGGAGCACAGGCTACTAGTCATTGCTGCCAAGGGCAGGGCTGGAGCAGCAGGGTGCTGGGAATCACTGGCAGGGGCAGAGGTTGGAGCAGCCATGCTGCGGGGAGGCAGGATGGGCAAGGAAGGAGCTCCCGCATGCTGCTCCTGCACTGGGCACATGGTTCCTGGGTACAGAAGGGGCTAGCCAGGGATCAGAGGGTGGGGCTGTGTTTCCAAGATGGCTTCCAAGTACTGGCAGCTATGGCTGGAACCAGGAGCTCCCCCCACCCTGGTGGCCACAGGGGTACAGGGCAGGACTGGAGGGACTTGGCACTAACTTTAGTGCCAAGTGTCTCCACGTGTAGACACCTGCCAAAAATTGCTTACTGTGCATTAGGTTAATGCACGGTAAATTTAGTCACAACTAATTACACATGTAGATGTGCCCAAAATGCAGCTAATCTTCAAATGTTAACAAATGAAAGACACGGGTTAGCTATGATCATGGATACTTATCTTCCATGTCTGCCATATATAGAATCTCAGCAAGACCCAACCAGCTTGGCTCTCAGTCAAATGTATTATTGTCATTTAAAGACCTTCCCTAGAATTATAAGACCAGTATGTGGACTCTCTACAATCCATAAAGTCTACCTTTAAAAAACTGTATGCCCAGTGTCAGTTCCCATTATCTCTGGTCTGTATTTTTTGATACATGCTGGGATAAAGGTGATGATAATTGTTCTGCAGGATTTATATATTTATTGAAAAATCTTTTTTTCATTTGTCTTATTTTCTTAAAGAAGATTCTTGTAGCACCACAACACAAGTAATACATTTAGGTTATGACTCAAATTTATTGTTGCCAGAAGCAGAAGATTTCACTTGTTTATGCCAAAAGTACATTTTGGCTTGGTCACTGAGAAATCTATAGCCACTCCATTAAATCCTCACTCACGCTGCAGCTGCTACATTTGACCTTAATCTAAGTGGTGCAGAATGCATGAATGATTGAACAAATTAGTAACAGATGCCTCCTCTATATGGGCAGAGGGCACTGGTCCCCTCCAAATTTGTATGTGCTCCTTCCTCTCAGCACTGCATGACTACACAGGAAAGATGCAATGTCTTTTCTTTCCTGTGCAGCTGTTTCATTTCTGCTGCCTGTGGCACCTCTGCTGTCCCCAGAGCTTTCCCTTCTTGTCTGCCTACCATACCAGTGATGTCTGCAGAATGCTTTTCCCCAGATCTCCTACCTGCTGCTCATCTACAGAACAACCCATGCTGCTGTTTCCTGTCATGCTTTCATCTTCTTCTATTGTGCTACTATTGATGTCCCCAGAGCCCCTACTCACTAGCACTCCCATCTGCAGCTTCCTTGTCTCCTGACTTTTTCTAACACTCCCATCTGCAGCTTCCTTGTCTCCTGACTTTTTCATATGACCAGCATCTTCTTTCTGTTGTCCCAGGATGCCACAAATGTCTCCAGGGCTCCTCTGCCTTTTTGTTCTAGCCACCCACAAATGATGCAGGGAAGGCTAAAGCATTCAGTGCCTTCTTTGCCTCAGGCTTCCACAAAAAGGGCTAACTTTTAAGATATTAAAATTAAGATTGCAAAGCAAGGCCAAATAGGGCAAGAACAGGTTAAAGACTGTTTAGGTAAGATACATGTATTCATTCAAGTCAGCGGAACCTGATGAGATTCATCCCAACTACTTAAGGAACTGGCTGATGTAATCGCTGAACCATTGAATCGTCTTTGAGAATTCAGGGAGGATAGTAGAGTATCTAACTACTTCTGTATTGCACCTGGACACCACCTGAGCCAACATAATAGTCCTGTCCTATAAGCATTATTTTTGTCAATTCATATCTGCATACATATGACTTCTTGTGGTCTTGTGTAGTTTTTACTCACAAGAAGTTTTTATACTTCCACATACAGGCCTTGGAGATGGTTTCTCAGCCTTCTAGATCACCCCAGGATGACACACTGCCTGGCTGGGATTAGAGGTATCACTAGAATTTTGGTGCCCTGGACAAAACTTCTGGGGAGGGCATATGACTCTTTGCTGGATCTGGAGGAGTAGTCCTGGGCCGCAGCTCTCTCCAGCTATAGGAGCTGGCTGCTTGGCTGTGGGAGTTGGGTCCTGGGACACAGCAGGATCAGCCCTATGTTGCCCAGTCCAGCCTAGATGCTAGACTGGAACAGACCCATGTTGCCCAGTCACATAGATGGGTCTTACCTGCCCAGGGACTCAAACACCCCCACTGTTTCCCCACATCCGGCTCCTGTGGTTAGGCAGTGCAGGGCTTCTCTAGCTCAGCTCTCATGGTCAGAGGGCACAAGGCTGTCCCAAATGTCGCAAAGACTGGGGAAGAAAGATGTAAGTTTTAGCTGTGCTCGTCTAAGGACACAGGCAGACAATTACTACACCAAAACAGAACCATCAGCATTCCTGGATCTTACAGCTGCACCTCCAGAAACGTAATATATCTCATTCAATGCACCAAATGTCCTGATGGAAAACATGTAGGAGAGACCAAACAACGACGTACCAGAACAAACGCACACTAGAAATCTATCAAAGAAAAGAATACCCTATCAAATCTATCAAAGACAAGAGTACCTGTGGGGGGCACATTTCTCACAAGAAAACCACTCTCTCTCCAATCTCTCAGTTCTAATCCTCAAAAGGAATTTACAAAAAGCTTTTCACAGACAAGCCTATGAACCTCCTTTATCAACCTCCTGGATAAAAAAAAAAATCATTGACTAAATATAGACACTAGATTTATGACACACTATATCCTGTCTGACACCTGACTCCCCAGGTACCTCTCCACTATTTACCTGGTATATTCATCCCCCTTCTCCCCTTCCCCAGCCTGTCTCTCACCCACTGACTCCTCAATTTACATTTTCACTGACTACCTTTCTTGCATGTAGACTAGCCTCTGGCTTCTTTACTATTCATTCCATGCAGGAAGAGCACACACACCAACTGCAGATGCTTCCTCAGCCTGATGAAGGTTTTTAAACCTGAAAACTTGCTAAGAAAAATGTTTCCAACTATTTAAGTTGTTCTAATAAAATATATCAGATTCACCCAAAGAACCTTGTCTGGGGAAGAAAGGCATTTTTCTGGGGCCATCTCTAAGTCAGCACCTGGGGCTGGTTCCCCGCCCCCCACCCCTTACAATTACACAACTGGTTGGGAGAGACTTAGACAAGCTTTCTAATGCAGTGAATTCATCTCCAAATGCCCTGCATTGGAAAGCTTGGCTAAGCCTCTGCCAACCATGCGGCTGGCCCACTAGAGAGGCAGCTAGCCAAGTTAGGCTAGAGAGGCAGGAGGCAGGGTAGTGCGGCACCATCACAGACTAACTCAATCAGACGCTCATGGCCTAAGCTTTCCTCAGCAGAGGGCTGAAGCCATCAGATGCTGACAAAGTAAGTTCTGTGCATGAGGCAGCCCCACCTTACTAAAACTGACTATGCACCTTGGCTAGGGTTAATCTACAAGGCCATATCCATATGCAGGCCTTCCCCATGCTGCTACTTCCTGGGGTCAAAAAACACATGCCAAAAAAAAGTGGGGTGGCACATATGACAGTAGTGGAGGCTGCCCAAAACTAGAGCCTGCTTGGCCAGAGCCACACTCCAGCTGCTAGATGGGCTCCCAGCTGCAGGAGCACCATGGCTGCAGCTCCCCAGGCCCCCAGGTAAGGCTGCTGGGGCCAGCACAGTTGCTGGCCCCAGCCTCCCCTACCCCATCTGGGGTCACCTGCTGCACACCAGAGCACATGTGGTATAGGCTTTCCCCAGGGACAAGCAGCAGTGGCACAAGGTGCACCACTGCTACTTGTCCTGGGGGAAACGCACATTCCCACTCATATGGACACAGCCCAAGGGTGCAAATCTTCTCCGCTTTTAGCCACAGAGAAAGCCATCACCCACAAAAAGAACAGCCATCATAGAGGACATTCCGGATTTTTGCTACTCTGCCCTCTATTGATAAAAAACCGGATGCCGCTATTTTTCTGTTCAAGAGAAGCTTCTCTCCCCTGGCCATTTTTCAAGAGAAAAATAGAGGACATAAAGGCATCCGGTTTCATATCAACAGAGGACAACCAAACTGTCTTCTATGACGGCAACCCTACCACAGAACAGCTGTCATCCCACCTCTTCCATATGTCCTGGACCATCACACAGCGGTAGAAAATAAGGCTTGGAAGGGAGCTTGGGAAGGCATCAAGTCCAAGACCCGACTCAGACCAGGCCCAGCCCCAACTAGATCATCTCAAGCAAGGCTTTGTCTACCCGGGCCTTAAACCCCTCCAAGGGTCTTAAACCACTCCCCAGCCTCTCCGGCCTTCACCACCCTTCTGCTAAGAAAGCTTTCCCTCCTATCCGGCCCCAGCTCCTCTCCCTGCACCAATCCGGGATACTACCACAAGGTAACGGGCCCCATCCCTCAGCCTGCAGACCGCCCCACCCCGCCCTCCTCCTGGGCCCTATGGGGGTGGTATAGGCGGGGCACACCCCGCCCCCCGCTTCAGAGCGCGGCTCCTCCCCCCCGCCCCCTCCAATGGAACGCGGCGGCCCGCCGGAACATTCCAAAAAAAGAAAAAAAGGCGGCCTCAATCGATCGCCGAGCGCGGCGCAGGCTCGGCGCTCAGCGGTGGGCGCTGCCAGGGTTGGGCCGGGCGCGATGGCGGAGCCGGCGGATAAGCTGTACCGGGCCGAGTACGCCAAGAGCGGGAGGGCCTCGTGCAAGAAATGCGGGGAGAGCATCGCCAAGGACTCGCTGCGCCTGGCCATCATGGTGCAGGTACCGCGCCGCGTTGCTGCAGCGCTTTGTGCCGGGCCCCTTTCATCCTCGCCGGGGGAGACACGTGGGTGGAGGGCGGCAGCGCCTTCCCCTGCTGCAGGGGAAACGCTGGGAGAGCAGCGCTGCAGCATGGGTAATGCCCCCGCGCCATTCGCGAGCGCAGCTGGGGGGGCAGGAATCCGCAGTGCCCCACCCCCGCCTCGTTGGGCTTCCCGCGCTCTGCTCGGCTGTGACGTCACCGCTGGGGGGCCAGCAGCTGGGGCTTCCCCCAGGGGACCTGGACTCCCATTGACTGAGACACAGCGGTGCTCCCTGCTGCTCGAAGCTTTCGGAGGAAACCCCGTGGCTGGGGTGGGGGTGGGGGAGCCAAGGTAACCCCTTCCCCCAGTCCCTGTCATGGGCACACTGGCACAGTCTGCAGGGACACTGGCCCTGGCAGGAGAGGGGGGTCACTAAGTGCGTGCCCCAGCCCTGAAAAGTGGGATGGGAGCGCCATAGCAAGTGCTCCAAAGGGGGAGAGTGCGCTGCCCTGAATGAGCCCAAGCAGCCAGTGGCGAAACTCTGCCCAGAGATGTCTCAGGCATCAAAGAGGCCTGTCACAGGGTCATAATTGCAGGCATGGGCCCAAACAGGAAGAGTTAGCCCTTACCCCATGCGGTTAGGGGCTGTTAGGTGTGCACCAGCTGGTTTCTTGGGGAGCTGAAGCAGGGGCAGGCGCCAGGGTTAGAGATCGATACCAAATGCTCTGAGGAGGGCACTGAGCAGAGCACATTGGGTGGGACCCACTGGCCCTCAAATGAGTCCAAGGAGCCAGCAGGCCCTGCCCAGTGAAACCGCCTGGAGGCAGGACTGCGGAGGAGGAGGGACAAGAGGATGGCTCCACATTCACTGGGTGCTCTCCCAGCCACAGCCTCCCTCCTGGTCAGTTGTATGGCTGTCTTGGTAGGGCCATGGAAGGGGTGTGCCTGAACAAAAGTGTGTGGGGAGAAATGCAGCCAGGACATCAGCAAGAGGATCTTGAGGTGGTGAAGGGGCTGCAGCCTGGTGCGTTAACTCACTGACCAGAGGATGTAAATGTTTCTGGGATTGTTTACCTCGGTCTGCAGCTTGGGGACTTTTGGGTGGAAACAGATGGGGGGAAGCTAGAGATCAAAACTGTTTTTAGTTGAAGTGTAAGCTGAATCCCTATTGCTGAAGAGCTGTACAGGTTTCTTGCTTATATTCCTTAGTTTTCCCCAGTGATTTAATACACTCTAAAATTTTTGTAGCATATTTGTCACTGACCTAATTCTTTCTTGTGACCCTTTGTGGGTGAATTTATTTTTAGCAGAAATTTGAATGTTTTCTTCATTCCTTTGATCTCTCATAATTGAAAAATGAATCACCATCCTAGCAGTTCATTTTCACCCCTTGTTCCTTGCCTTGTGGCTGATGAAGAGTTTACCTAGCTTTATCAAAGAGAAAGATCTCTGACCACGCTTTTGCCACGGGACCTGCCTGCAATTAGTAAATACAACTGTCTCTAAATATAGTCTGCTCATAGTGCAGTGTAATATGGCTGCTCACTAGGGTGAAAGAATAAGAAACACATTGGAAAAATAAATGTTGACCTAAAGCTTCTGTTCTGATTTCCCCTTTCAGCATTTCCCACCTTTCTTATCACCATTGCGGGGTGGGGGGTGGGGGATGGCACTGGTATAACCCTGGACTGGACTTCTGATCTCCTCGAGTAAACCTTTTGGTCCTTTAAAACATTAGTGGCAGATGATACCTTGTATCGCACCCACCGTTGTTATTACCAGTGCAAAAATATAAGCAGAAAAGGCTAATGCAGCCAAGGCATGCTTTAGCCCTGGAAATTATTTGTTTGTTTTTCCCCAGACTGTACAGCTGAGAGGAACACACGTGACAAAGCTGCTATAACTACCATGATTAAATTAGGATACTACGCTGTAGGGAAGTCAGGTTCATTTTTGCTTGTCAGGAACACTTTTTCCAATCATTTTGTCCTTCCATAAGAATAACTTCAACTGATGCCTTTTCCTTGGACTCAAGTGCTATCTGTAGACAAGGGTATGACAGCCTTCAGAAATTAACCCAGAGTAAAGAAATTAATCCAGTTAAGTTTCTTATTAGAGGATTATTGCGATTTAGAGGACTCTTCTAGAGCACTAACAGAGACGCTGTTTTTCTGTTTCTGAAAACAAGGAGTGGAGGGGGAAGAGATAAGGTTATAATGTGCTTGGGAATGTTGCCTGTTCCGCAAGGTAAAAATATTGTATAAATTTGTGTCCAGGCTGTAGATAAGGAAACATATATGCAGTTCACTGTCTGCGCTTTTAGCAAAACCTTGCTAAATCTTCACACCTTATAATTAAGAACCGACCCAAATTGCAGCGGGATGCAGAATATTTTGTGGCCCACTCACAGAGCGCAGAGCTGATTTCATGGGCATTTCATGATGGCCCTGCTTCTCACTGCCGTTTGGCAGAGGGGGCCCTGGCAGTGCTGCACCTCACCGCTGATTGGTGGAGAGCATCTTCACTCAGTCTGTGCCACCAACCCCCCAAAACCTGGTAATTTCCCAGGAAATTGCAACCAATGACAGGTTTCCCGGTGATCATAGACAATGCTGTTTTTTCATGGTTTCTGGGAAACCGTGGTTTAGGTAGGTCCTTACTTACAGTGCATGCAGATACCAACATTCTCTAGCATTGCGTTATGAAGCATTAATGATGTTCAGCCATATTTAGCAGTGTTAAAATGCAATTGGGCCTTACAACTCTGAGGTAAGGTGTTACTGCATTTTTATAGATTAGGAAACTAAGGTACTAATAGTGTCAGATGACTTGCCCACAGTCTTGCAACGAGCCAGCAGTAGAACTGGGAATAGAAATTGCAAGTCAGTTCCCAGCCTCTGAGCCTTGTTCTTCTCCAAGTGATGAAAGAACATTTCTGAGTGGGTTCTTGTACCACACTTGATGGAATCTGGATTGAATATGTGCACTCCTGCTCCTGTTTAAAGTGCAGTGACAGAAGGCAGCTAGTTGTACTATGGCTTAAAAATCAATACGAAGAGTTATTTTTTTGGAAATGTATTGTCAGCCTGCCTTGGTTCTTGCTGACCCATTATGGAGTAGGGGCTCATTTGTGTTAATGAGGTTAGGCCTACACAGCTTAGTCACACATTTCTTGGATTCCTCAATAATACATTTTGGGTAACTAAGAACTATCCCAGCTAATGCCAAGGAAATTACATTCTGATAGCTACATTTTTATACGCTACTTAGACTCACAATAAAGAGATCCCTTCCCTGTGGGTAGGGTGTGAAAAACTATCTTGCCCCCAAGTAACCTGAGGACTGAATTGATTAGCTAGGCTGAAAGATACTTGCTCCATTCTCTTGCTTCCCAAGGGGCCACTGTATGCTCTTCTAGTCATTTCCATTAGATAAGCCAGCTTTTTGTTCACACAGTAGTGTTCTTTGTGTTGTAACATGTCAGTACTTAACTCTAAAATGAAACCCCCCCACCCTCCATTTTCCCTTCATGCCTCCTACCACACTGTCTTATCTTTCTACTTTGAAATTTCCTGTTTCCTTCTCTGTTCCTCAGTTGACACTAATTCTTCTTTCATTCCTGGATGTTTGATTTACTCCCTCCTTCCTCCATGTTGCCTTTCATCAAGCCCTTGCATGCAGTCTATATAGTTAATCAGCCTTCTGCCATCCACATGCAGGCTAACCTGCAAGCTACTTTCTAGGCTTCCTGTTCACAAGGAAAGACTGTTTCCCATAGTCTGCTCCAGCTTTAGCAAAACCTGGTAATAATAAAACCTGGTCCTCAAGTTCTTCCAGGGTCCCATGTCTATCACAGAACTCTTTTATTGCTTTCTGCTCTTGCCAGCTCCCTGCCAGCAGCCATATTTTGACTTCCAGCAGCCTGGAATGGAGGAAGGCAAGGAACTTGAACGGCCAGTGCATGCTGTACCTCATCCAAAACCTTTGTATTGTACCAAGGCAAGGTCTATGCCACCAGGTTTTGCTGGCATGAACATGTTGGCTAGGGCTGTGAAAATCCCTAGTGTAGGTGTAGCTGTGCCAATGGAAGATAGCTTCTGTTGGCCTCACTAGTATCATTTGGATAAGTGGTATAACTAACATATTGTTCTACTATAGGCAGAGATGATCCCAGCAGGGTGCAGGGGCAAAGCAGCCTGCATGGGAGGCCCCCCTCCCCGTCCCATGGCACACTTACACCGGGGAGTGAAAGGCCTGGCACACTGGATACAGTGGGACAAATGGTGGCCAGAACAAGCAAAGAGCTGTCCAACCCATCGGGCAGGCAGGTGGGCTAAACTGCAGCCGTGGCCCCTCTGCCTGGCTCTGCAGAGCCCCCCAAAGCATGGGTCCCCAGGGCAGTTGCCCCAATTTGCCCCCCTCAGGGAGGGCCCTGACCTATAGGTCAACACTTTTTACCCTCAAAAACAGCCATGTAACTCTCACTTAATTTGTATGCAAGGTTACCTTAATTGGAACAGTACAGTATTGTTGCACTGAGCAGGTGACCCTGTATGGCACTGAAGCACCAGCCGTTGTGGCCATAAAGGTTCTGCTCTGTCATGGATAGCAGTCTCACTGTTGTGAGGAAGGGCAACAATGGCTGGGTGACCAGTCCGTCTCCACTGTCCTGCAGTTCCCTAGGATCTCTGTGGTCTGTTCCACCAAAGTGGGAAGTAGTTCATAATATTCCCGCATGTAGCTAGGAGCTTAGAAGCCCAGGA
This sequence comes from Crocodylus siamensis, assembly GCF_052110815.1. NCBI lineage: Eukaryota > Metazoa > Chordata > Crocodylia > Crocodylidae > Crocodylus > Crocodylus siamensis. The sequence continues at coordinate 164,123,187 of NC_143395.1, forward strand.
GCCCTTTGTCACATCCAGGTTTTCAGCTCTTCGGCTTCACTGCAGAGAAGCTTTGAGTCGGACTACCTCAGAGCTGTAATCTGGCAGGCCACCACTGTTGCCACGGAGCCAAAAAATAACCCATGAGATGACCTGGCTAGAAACAATGCAAAGTTGGATACGCTTCAGCAGTGCAGACATCTAACACTTAAAACACATTTTAATGCAGTGGAATGTTGGTTTACTACTTGGAAAAGACTAACAGTCCTGAAAATGTCTAACAGTGACCTCAAATCGGAGATTAAATTATGCCTTTTAGAAGACATTTCATTCTTCCAAAATGCAAAATAAATGAAAGTACTTTGCTTGTATATTTAGGAGAGCTCAAATCTGATCTGATACCTGCTCTTAACCATGATGTAAATATAATCCATCCTGTCTTTCCCCAGAGTCCACAAAAAAAATTAGGAAAATTTAGATTTTAGACCAGCTCTGGATGGGCCCTGTGCACTGACCCAATGGGCTGCTGCGTGCACCCTGGACAGACCCGTTGTGCTTCATTCAGCGCGTGTGGGGCAGAGGCTGGGGCTAGGGCCAAATCATATGGCTCCATGGGCCAAGTGTTTGATGCTCCTGGTATAGTGGATTTTTTTTAAGTCTTTTTGTTATTTAACCTTTCAGATCTCTTCCTTACATATTTGATTCTCCTCCATGAGATTTTGTAGGGCAATAGCCATTCAGGGACTTTCTATTACTGATTTATATTTGGGGGAAAAAGGCATTTTTCCTAAAATCGAATCTGAAAATGTAGGATGAGCTTTTAAGTAATGTTGACTTGTAATCAGAACAATATATATATCAGCAGAAAAATACTTTCTGTCAGCATGTGCCATATTTGCTTTAGGGGTCATCGATATCATCACTATTCCAGTGTAGCTACTGTGTCACAGCTGCAGAATGTAGATCAGCCCTAAATGATTTCAAATTCTGTAATAGAGAAGTGTTACAGTATCTGTGGCTCATTCAGCAAGGGTTGGATTGAGGTGGGGTATGCAACCAGCCTTAAACCTTCATTTCCATTTGCAGAACGGAAACTGTCTAGCTCTGTGGTTCGCTCTGAGCCCATTTGTGATTTAGATCATGCATTTGACTTCTTCAGATGTCATACAAATCCGTAGTGAGTTACAAATAGGGACCTACCAAAGTCACAGTGAGACAACGGTTTTTCACGGCCTGCTCACGAAGCACAGGACCAATTTTTTGGGCATTTCATAGCAGCCCCACCCCTTGCCACTAATTGGCAGAGGGTCCCCAGCAGCTCTGCCCCACGCTGCTAATTGACAGAGGGCCTCAGCACTTAGACTACTCACTACTGCTTTCTTTGCTCAGCCACTCACTGTGATAGCTGGAGGGTGCCTTCACTCAGTTTACCTCACTACTGCTCTTTTTTTGGTTGATTTTTTTTTTTTTTTTTTTAAACGGGAAACTGCAACTAATACCAGATTTCTTAGCAATTGTGGACAATGCTGGGCAGGTTCCTAGTTATGGGACAAGTGCATGTAATTTTTTTAAGACTTCCCTTTAATAGAATAGCAAGGGAAATGTTCTGATGGAGAAGTCGTACGGTAAGAAGCATTTAGTACAATCACTTCGAAAGCAAGCTCTTCTTGGGCCTTGCAGCTTTCTTAGCTATGCATATGCCCTGCAGGAATCCTTTATCACTGTCCTGCTGTTAGTTGGTTCAGGGCAGGGTGAGTTGGGAGTAGTTTGTGTGCACAGTGTATTGAGGTAAGACTTGTGTGTCAGATTATTGTTCACTGCTATGAAGCTATAGCCTCCTGAGGCTCCCTGAGGCTTCAGTGTTGTTCCCCTCCCTGCCTGGCTCCTGTGATCAGACCTGACAAAGAATGTTTTGCATTCGAAAGCTTGTCTAAACTTATCCCAGCTACATAGTTGGTTCAATAAAAAGAGATCACCCCACCAAATCCTTGCATCCCCAAAATATTTGGCATTTGAGAAAGAGGTCACTGTTGGAGTATTTTGGCTTTGCCCCATAATCCACCAGAGTGGTGTTATTAAGCACCCTGTGGCTGCCAGCTAAATACTGAGGATAATGCTTTGGCAAGCTTGAATCCCAGACAGTAGGAGACTGACATTGCTCTGGGATTAGGGGGCCAGAAGAACCAGCCTTGTTTTCACATAATATGGGGAAATGGACAGGTGATCTTCGATAAAAGCCTTACACTGAGATGCTTGCCTCTGGCAAGCCTGAGTGTCTGTGCTTCTACAAGCATTACCTTTTCATTTCCATAGTTAACAACAGACTGTATAAACATTTGATCAGTCATATTTATATATCTTTGACCGGGAAAACCTAATCACTCCTTTATGAATTACAACCTCCATTTCACTGACTGGGTATAGGGGCCCAGAACTTAAAGCTCCTCAGTGAGCCAACAGTATAACCTAGAATAGGACCTAGGACAGTGGACTTGTCTTGTCCCTTTCCTTTATCATGAGAGAGGCTCATTCCCTTCCATTTCCTGACTGCAGAGCGCACTCCTATAATTCAGGTTCACAGTTCCCTGTCCAGGGTCTGTAGGAGACCTCTTGTTGATTCCATTTTTTTTAATACCTTCCATGGTAGTAAAATAACCATAATATGACCTGGATACCTTTTTCGGCCATGGTGTGTGTGTTACTTACTTGCAATCACAATACTTTATGGTGCGCTGTCTGATTGCGAAGTAAGATTTAGGCCAGGTCAGTGCTAAGTAGGAGTCCTTCAGAGAAGACCTACATGCTCAAGTTGCTGAAGTTGCTTGCAGACATTAAAAAAAAAAATACCCCCCCACCTCTCCCAAAACAAAACCCCACACTTGAAACTTGGCGCATTCCTGTGCTGATCCCAGTGCATGCCCAAAGGAGGCAGCTCATTAGTTGCCTCTGGCTCACCCAACGTCTGTTTATATCGGGCACTTTAGTGGGGCTTTTTTGGCACTTTTATATAATAGCTGATTGACTTAAATTGAGATAAGTGCCAAAAAGCCCCGCTAAAGCTCCCAATCTATACAGATGCTGCAGAACCAGCTCGAACTAATGTGCTGCTTCTTCCAGTAAAGTAAGTGGTTTTTAACATCAGTCCAGCCCTGAGTGGTGCTCTTTCCTCTGAATCTGTAGTACCAGTGTCTGTCCTCTTATGTTGGCTGAAGATGCTAAAAACTTGTAATATCAGAGGTGCCATATGTGGTGATTCAGCTTCTGCCTCCCTCCCTCCGGTCCTCTTGCAATTTCAGTTGACTGTGTTATTGCTGCACTCTGCTGAGCTGCTGTTGCCCCACAGGCGGCTCTTCTTCAGTAGCAGGCAGTGATTCTCAGAAATCTGTGAAGTGCTTCAGGAGCCCCAGACATGCAAAGCATTGTTATTTATGGTACTTTGAAAGCAGTTGCCTTTAGCTTGGGGTGGATCCAGAGGGGTTGCTGTGGCATGGCTGTACTCTGCCTTTTGTACTGACTGGACTGTGCTGCTGGAGCTTCTGGGGACATTTTTTAAGTCCCTAAAGCAGAGGAGAATTCACCCCTGCCCAGAGGTGACCTGAGCAGGGTCCAGGCCTGGGGCAAATCAGCATGTGTGGGGCCCCACCCCCCAGGCCCGAGGAAACCAGCAGCGGATTCGGTGGTGAGGGGTGGGGGGCGTGCCAAGCAGCAGTACATGAAGCTGGTGGCAGTGCGGAGTCTCTGCGGCTGCTCCGCTCAGCTCTGCACGGGCCCCCCAAAGTGCAGGGTCTGGGGTGGTCCCCCGATTTTGTCCCTGTGTCTCTTCCCCCCCCACCCCCCGGGACAGCCCTGCCCCTGCCCCTCCTGTCCCATCCCATCCTCCGCCAGTGGCGGCTGCTGCTGCTTTCCTCACTGCCCCAGAGGTGGGGGAATCTGTCCTGCCCACAGAATCAGTGCCTGTTGCAGGGGTGTGTGGGGAGTGGATCGTGGCTCTGCCCTGGACCCCAGTCCCACGCTCACCACCCTACGATCCCAGCCCTGCCTTCCTGTCCTGCTCTTGGATGCTGTTCCCTGCCAACCCACAGCCTCATCCCATCTGCCCAGCTGAGTGTGCCCTGCCTGTGGGGGTTGTGGCCCAGTTTCCGTGAAGACCTGATCTGTCCGGTGCCCCCAGCGCTGGGTAGCTGAACTTGTGGCTAGATGGAATCAATTGGCAGCTTCCTGGCCCACTTCCCCTTCCCCACCCATGCTGGGCTGTGTAAACAGCTATGATGGAGAGCTGAGGCTGGATCATTACGCTTCCTCCTCCCTGCTCCCTCTTCTCCCTCCTCCTGCCTACACACACAGGTAGCACCATGGGTGCCCATTGCAAAAGTAGCCCCTGTTGCCTGTGATTGGGAGTGGCAATTGTCCTTACCCTAGTAACACACGGGCAAAAGGTCCTTAGCAATCTTGCCTACCAGCCCTTTTCCTTAAATATGCGTTCCTCTTTTCCTTTGGCTAAACCATGTCCAGAATTATGGTTATATCAGACAACATAACCTAGTCCATATAGAGACAAAAGCAGCATAAATAAATGGAGGAAAACACTGCCTTTTCACCAGGGCTAAACATGCAATATTAGTAAAACAAGCATAAGAAGGTCTGTATGGTGTTCCCCCCACCCCTCCCCAATAAGCCTCTTGAATTATAGTGGGGTTTGTAACAACAGGGTTGTTATGTCATCCTTCTACATTTAGCCTCCTTGTGGCACTGCCCCACTGGGAGCTGTATTGGTAGTAATATCAAGGGATTCTGTCTTCCCATATTCTAGCCCGAATCACTGTTCATTGTTTAGAATGGAAATGTCCAAGGAAACGCTCAGAACATTTGTGAGCGAGAGGGTTGCTTTTTTTGGTTTTATCTAAATGTCTTCACCTTGTCATCATGTTTCTCCTAGTCACCCATGTTCGATGGCAAAGTCCCTCACTGGCATCATTACACTTGTTTTTGGAAGCGGGCTCGGATCACGTCTCATGCAGATATTGATGGCTTCCCTGAGCTGCGATGGGAAGATCAGGAGAAAATAAAAAAAACCATTGAAGCGGGGGGACCTGCCACAGGTACGTAAACCTTAAAGGCTGGTCAGGAATGCAAGAAGCCAGGTCTGTTTAGAACAATCCTATCTACATTCAAGTTGTCAGCGAATAACAGTCACGATTCTTGGATTTGATGCTCATTGTCCCTTTGAAAGGAAATTGGAACAATCAGTGCATCCTTCCATAGTCTTGCTCTTGACAGGGGAACCTAATCCATTTCTGAGCTCAGTCAGATAGCCAAGCCAAAAAGTGAACCAAATGTGCAGAAGGAAAGGGCATTCACCAGGAGCATCCCTAAATATAGTCCATTTTCTCTAGTGTATTTGCTATTAGTAACTGTTCTGTACTGTGCTGTGGAAATAGTAATGTCTCAGTAACCTGAGATCTCATTATAGTAACTGTATTTTGGCTCTATGTAGATGAAATGAGAGGCGTGTGTGCACAACACTTTAAAACGGGCTAAATTCTTTTGCACAGCTTTAGTGGTGTTGGTGTTTGCATGCCTCAGTTGCATATTGCACATTAATTCCAGCCGCTGTAGGAAATTTGGCAGCGTAATGCGCCTTAAATAACTTGGGGCGCAGCAAACTAAAATTCAATTGAGGAGTTTGTTTGCTGCCCCTATAGCCACAGAGTGAAGCATGGGGCTCTGTGCAGCTCCATGGCTCTGCAGGAAGCCCTGCAGGCAACCTGTCAGCAGCCCAGGAAAGCAGCTCTGCCCAAGAAAAGCAGCGAGCCTGATTTTTCCACCCCACTCCCCATGCCTTCCTGCCTGCCTGACCTGGTGCTTCCCTCTGTGGTTGCGGTGCCCCGCGGGACCACCCAAATTGGGTGTCGCCTATGGGCTCAGGGGGCTGCTTCTGCTGCAAAAGGAAGCACCAGCCCTCCCTGCAGCCCAGGGACCTCTGCCCATCAGCAGCTCACCCTCCCGTTCTCGCTGGAGAGGCAGGTAAGTTAGTGGGGTGCATGCATGACATAGGGTTTTAAATAGCAGGAAATTGAAGCAGTATTTTTAAAAACCCACTTCTTCAATTTAGGGCCCAATTTCATCTACACACACCCTGTGCAACCAGAACATTGTATTTAGAGATCACTGTGACAAATTAAATGCTCAGGGAAATGATCAGATATGGTTTGAAAGGTTGTGAATGCATATGGGACAAACTAAATCCATCCAGTGTATGTATGGAACAAGAACCCTGGGTGAATTTACAGAATGTCTGCTTGTCTGGACATTGTGTAAAAGAAAATGTTTCTAATATTTGGGAAGAGGCATTCTGTAGGACATGTGGCAGCTTAGTTGATCTCATTCTGGTCAAATTTCGGTGGGGTTTTTAACTTTAATTTCATAATACTTTACAGTGGAAGCAGCATTTCCCAGCTTGGTGTTCTTACCAGTCTTATAAAGTGGGCAAGAGGTCCAGTAACAGGGCAAGTAGCAGAGCTTTAGAATTTCTTGCATAATACTTTTTGCTCAGTCAAACAGGTGCACCTCAGAGGGGATATTCATGTCCCCCATAGAGTCACTTCATAAATGTGAAATGTCAGGAACTAATGTTACAAAAAAAAAGGGGGGGGGTGCCCAGCCTCCAGCCTGTGAGCCAGATCTGATCCATGAAGCCATGGCATCTAGCCCCTGGGATTTCCCACTGGTCAGGAAATTTTGTGGAGGAGTGGTGACCATTAATGCCATCACCCTTCCTCACTGCCAACTTCCCGAGCCCTGCATGGTGGGGTGGAATTGGGCTGTGCACCCTGTGCTGCTCGAATCAGGGTGTGGCCATGCTCCCTTCCCCCTGTGTGGCTGCGTCAGAGCTGAACAGCCCGCTCCTTACAGCCAGATGAAGCCCTCCCATGCCTGCCCTGAGCGCCAGATCAGGACCACTGGCAAAGTCTGACACACAGACAGACTGGGCATCGCCCATCTGGGTAAAAAGGCTGAGCACCACTGTTATAAAGCATGCTGCAATAATGAATGCTAAGGCAAACACTGAAATAGTTTTTCCCAGAGGCTTGAGTGGGTAGCATGTAATGACTGTGGGGGTGCAGTCTTCCTAATGCTTTTTGCGGGATCATGAATTGTAAAGATGCACCGCGGGTTCTATCAGTGAACTTACTTTCCTGAGCATACTAGTTTGTGACTGAATAGATATCTCTCAATAAATATGTGCAAATATTAGATATGTTTATACAGAGACAGTGATACTTTTTAAGAAGTAATGCCTGTTGGAGTTGAATATTCGTCTTTTTTTTCTTTGCCCAGGTAAAGGTGCTGACCAGGAAGGAGGTGGCAAGGCTGATAAAAGCTTACATGATTTTGCAGTAGAATATGCCAAGTCTAACAGAAGTACCTGCAAAGGCTGTGAACTGAAAATAGAAAAGGTAAAGAGACGTGCAATTTACCAGTATTCTCCTTCCCTCTATATACCCCACCCTCCAAGCTGACTCAAGTGATTCTGTGTGAACTGAGCTATACTTTCTAGTTTTAAAAGCTGCAATTCTGTCTCCAAAGAACTGCTCTGTTCTGAACAGTGTAATAGCCCTGGATTAACAAGATGTAGTAATGTTTCTCTCTCGAATGTGACCTTCAGCCCCTGGGATTTAGACCTGATGACCCTCCTGTATGCATAGGGAAAGAGCATTTGATCATTGCCAGCTGATTAGTTGATTAGCAGATTACTGCCAGTGTTTTAGCAGAGAAAGGGCTTCCATGCAGAAAAGTTTTGGCTTCTGATTGGAGCTCTACCATTGTGCCTTTGGTGTGGAAGGCCAGCTCTGTTTGCAGAATTTGGGGCTTAAACTTATGTTAAAAAAGAAGGCTTAAATAACTGTCAGGAAAGCTTCATTGAGGGTAAGATCTGCCCAACAATCAAATAGACTCAAGATTCAGTTTTGTGGATGTTAACAATGCTCATACTTTACTGCTTCAGGTTTTCTCCAGAAATTAATGTCGAACTCCTTTCATGGGGCCCCATCTTGCAAGTTCTCTCACTCAGCTTCAGTGGGATTTGGGGGCTCTTTGCTTCTGTAAATGTTTCAAGGTTGAGTCCAAGTATACATATTCTTGTTTAGCTGTTTTTCAGTAATTTCCAGACAAAGTAATTTAAAGGCCTGAATTTTCTTTAAGCTGGCATGACTAAACATGGAAACGTTAACCCCAAAAGGAGTTTTGAGAGCGTAAGTAAATGAGAGGATTGACATGAAGTCAGTGATGTAAATTCAAGCATAGTGGTTGTCAATGGGAGATGAATGGAATAGCTATTGCTAATGTGCAACCACAGAAATAATGTCACATTTATTACAGGGTGGTAGACCTCTTCCTCTGACTTGACATTTCATGCCTTCATAGCAGCATCATAGATATGTTTGTGCTGTGCTTTCCCACTTCAGAGTCAGATCAGAATTTCTAAGAAGATGGTGCATCCGGAAAAGCCCCAGCTGGGAATGATAGATAACTGGTACCATCCAGACTGCTTTGTGAGCCGCCGAGCAGAGCTGGGCTTTCTCCCTGCATTTGGTGCCAGTCAGCTCCAGGGCTTTGGCATTTTGGTAGCTGAGGATAAAGAATCTCTGAAGAAGCAGCTGCCTGCCATCAAGAGTGAAGGGTAAGTGGGGAAAGTATTGGAGGCTGTTATCTAAAGGATCTGTGACAACATGTGGCACAACTTTGAAAATCTCACTTACCCTTTTTTTATATAGACACTTATTTTACCAAATTGTCTTTATTAATTATTTGTATCTCAATAGCACTTAAAGGCTCCAGTGCTGAGTGAGGAATGCCTTTGTGTTAGGCACTGGGCATAGGTAACAAAAGAGGAACTTGCATTTCAAGTTTCTCTATTTAGCATATAGGGATGAGCAGCCATGACTTTGAAAAAAATGCTCTGTGCTTTAAAGCAATTTATAAAGGCGAAGATCAGCTATGAGGACTCCATGTTGCTCTGCACGTATTGTTGTTGCCCTAGTCTCTTTCTCATTTGTTTAAAAATTGTTTCAGCACTTTTGTATTTTTGCCTACTCATTCACCTGACAGTAACTGAATCTTATTATAGTTCATATATTATAGTTACGGGCCTACCAATTTTGCAGTTTTGCAGGTTCTGTGAAATCTGGTATTGCCTCTGAAATCGGGGAGGGGGAGGGGAAGCTTATGGAAAAGAAAATGCTGGTTCCTCAGAGGGTGGTGAGGGACAGGGCTACATGACAGAAAGCACTTGCACCCAATCAGCAGTGAAAGGTGGGGCTCCTGGGGTCCCTCAGCCAATCAGAGGCATGGGGGGGGGGGGCCACATTTTGCCTCCAAAACTGGGGGGGCAGCCCCTACAGAGTAGATAGGTCCCTAATTATAATTGACAGAACAAAGAACAATGGCCTCAGTCATAGCCAGGGAAGTTGAAAAATGTTCCTCGTATCTAACATCTTACCAGGAGGGTAGTGAAGCACTGGAACAGGTTACCCAGATAGATTATAGAATTTCCATACTTGAAGGTGTTTAAGACCCGGGTAGACAAAGCTTTGGCTGGGATGATCTAGTTGGGGCTGGTCCTGGTTTGAGTAGGGGACTGGATTAGATAACCTCCTGAGGTTCCTTCCAACCCTCATTTACTTTGGTTATGTAATTCATGTTGGGTAATGAAGGTTACTGCCCAGACATGATTTTTTTTTACTTCAGTGGTAAAATTGAAGCATAATGGCCTAGTCTTCACCTTTTCCAGTATAATTTTTTTAAGGCAATTCACATGGAGCTCCTTCTTGAAAGCTGATTTATAGAGACCATTTCTAATTGTCCTAAAAACATCCAACACAGAGCAACAAAAGTAATCAGGGGCCTGGGAAGAAAGATTTATGAAGAAAGGATGAAAGAACTAGAGTTATTTAGTTAGGAGAAGAAAAGACTGAGGGGGGATTTGATAAGTCTTAAAATACCTGAAGGGTGATTACAGAGTGGATGGAGATGGACTTTTATCTGTCCATAGGAGACGGGGCTAGGAGCAATGGCCTCAAGTTGCAGCAGAGGAAATTTTGTTTGGCGATTAGGAGGAACTTTCTGTGTATGAGGGTAGTCAAGCATTGGAACAGGCGAATGATTGTGGAATCTCCATCCTTGGACATTTTTAAGAGCAGGTTAGGCAGATACTTGGATGGGATGGTTTAGTCAATCCAGCCTCTTGTCTTGAGCAGGGGCTGGACTAGATGACCTTGTGTGGCCCCTTCCAGCCCTACCTTCCTATGATCCTATGAAGTGCAGCCCTTGTGGGGAAATAATTTATCCTACTGGTAGTTCCTAGTGATTATCTGGCAGCATTGAGCAACTTTTTCTTGCCATTTAATAAATTTTTGATAGTGATGCAGACTATAGTTATGCTATCTGATAGAAAAGTTATTACATGGTGCAGTAAAAGGAAAAGACAATCCTGTGATGTTTCCTGATCAGTGATGGAAAAGATCTAGTTTTACAAAATCTTGTTATCCTCAGGCATTGTTCTCCGTTTCATTACACTTGTGAATTCAGCATTAGTAATACAGTGACTGGAATTCTTAAGGGCAGTGGCATAACTGAGTGGGAAGGGGTGCAATAAGGGCAGCTGCTCTGGGCACTGACTTGGGAGGGGAGGAGCAAAAGCAACTGCTGTTCACACCCATCCATTTGCAATTGCATGTGTGGTAGCAGCCAGAAGTTGCCACTTTTTTTTTTGCCCTGAGCACATCCCTAGACTCACAGATGCTTAAAGGGAATGACATTACACTTGGAGAAGGCAAGCAAGCTAAATGATTGCATACTGCCCCAAGTAAACTGTACTCGGGTATATCTGAATTGTGCCTGGGTCTTAATTGCCCTCATCTTAATTTGAAATCCTCATACAAACCTGGATACATGTGAAGATGACTGCAAACTCAAGTACGTTAATGTGCGTGTAGCTGAAAAGCAGACATTCCAAATCTCCAGCTTTAATTTTTTGTTTGGAAATTGCGGTTTTAAAGCATTTGACTTCACTGTTTTTATAGGGAGATTGCCTGGGAAGACTGACAAACTAATATAGTTCTGTAAGAAACTGTGAAGTGCTTTTTTAATTCCAGTTGTTTTGAGACTCATCTTACCTACAAGGAGAGTTTCACAATGATTTTGGAAGATGTGATGTGGACAAGTCTTTGCTGTCTGTGTCTTTGAAACGTCACTTGTAGACTCAAGCTTTTCCTCATACTACTTGTATTGGCACTGGATTTATGACCCAGATACTTTGTTCTGGGCAGACCCAAACCCTCAGGCTGACCACAAACTCTCAATTCAATTAGTAGGCAAATTTTATTGATACACAGTGATAGCAGATGAGAATAATGCAAACAGTTCTATAGCTACCATTCCTACCTCTCGCAGGGTTACGGTACGTCTGGCAAGTACACAAGCTTCACCCTGAGGTTCTTTCTTGAATGTCAGATGTCAGCAGCCTGGAGGTCAAAGGCTCAGGCATGTTGTGTCTGCCCCCCATCCTCCCTCCAAGGGGTTGGGGGAAATGGGGTGGTGGTGTGCCCTCTGTCCATGGTGGCCCCAGGTTCCCTTCTTAGGTACCCTTTGCGGCTCTGAAATCCCTCCTTTTTGTATCCTTTCTCCTGTCCATGTTCTGTTCTGTCAGCATGTTCCTTTGTTTTACAAACCCATCACATGCATGCATCCTAATTTCGGTTTTTACCGGTTTCTCCCAATTTGGTCTGTTCTCCAAAACCAGAAATCCCAAGGGCTCTGCAGTTGGGCACTGTGACCTGGCCAACATGGCAGAGTCCCTCAACTTGTTATGAAACAGTGTGGTACATGTCTTCAATTTCTTAACCTGTGCATCAGCTTGCTGCTTGCCTGTGTCAGACACAATGGGCTTTGAAGGAAACTTTATCACGAACAGGCTTTTAGAAATCAATTAGCCCTTGCTGTTGCCCTGGACCATTGTTCTAATGCAATACATATACTTTACCTACAAGCCAATTTCCAAAAGCAAACCTCTAAATACCATTTTCTAGCCAACACTTGTAGCTGGTATTTGGCAATAAGCTTCCAACGCTTTCCTATCATTCATGGTCTTTGAAACTTGATTGCTAGCAGCAGTAAACATGAAGCAAAATTCCATATCTCCTCTGAATGTACCAGGATCAACACATTTTGTTATCATATACAATGAGCGACTTAAGTAAAACCATTCTTCTTGTGTTGGGCCTGCTCCTAGTAGTTGATCCTAACCACTACTTTGGCAGGTACAGTGAATTCTGTGACAGCCATTGATAAGATGTTTTATCTGCTGATGGTGACAAATGCAGTTGTTTTCTAGTATCCGCAGTTAGTGGCTGATAATAGTATGCATCCATTTCATGTGCAGAGGGCTGAATGTGTGCATTTAATTGCAGTTTTCAGGTAGGCCAGTGCAGTTTGTTCTGTGCTTACATATATTACTCAATGTAAACCAGAATGAGTCTAGCCTGAATAATGTTCAGAGGGTTTGGTCCAGTTTCTTGGGTAGGGCTGAAGAAGTTTGACTACGTAAAAGTTTTTTCTTGAATACTTTGGCCCTGGTTTTCTGTGTGATTTTTTTTTTTTTTTTTTAGTGGTGCTTCTTAAACTGTGAAGGATTTGCAAAGATAGGCCTTGGGCTTGTTTTCCAAGTTACAGTAATAAGTAACATGCCAAGTGAATTGCAATGGAAGATAGCTTGGTCCCATGACATAGTGAGCTGTGATCCAGGGTCCTACATTAAGAAAGCATTTAGTCTTGTAATCTTTGCTCCTGCAGCTGTTGGAAAGCAGCAATTATTATATGCATTAAGGAGCCTTGTCCAGTTAACAGAATTCAGCTGGCCTAGCTACCTTGGCTACAGTCTCCACCTTGCTGCCACCTCCCTCCAGCTGTTCAGCCAGGTGCTCAAGCCAAGGTTCCTTGGTGTCTATCTCTGGCAGAACTGGGGCTGGGACCTGGATTTCAAGTCTTTGCCATTTAAGAGTCTTTAATGCTGCTATCCATATCAGGTATAAGGCCCTTCATTTCTTTCTTGTCTCTACTTCTGGGATTGTACTGATGAAAAGAGAGGTCTTCAATGCATATTGAAAGAATTTCATCTTGTAGGGAGTGCTGATGTTTAAAGTTGAGAGCTACTTTAGTCATATGCCAGAAGACTCTGGTCTGTATTATTTTTGAAGACAACTTTTGAACATGTTTTAAAAACAAGTGTTCTTAGCCTTAGGACTGTCTTGTTTTTCTATCTCCTCTCTGAGTAGGATTTACTGTTTGCATTCATTTTTCCTGGAAAAGGGGGCTGCCTTCTGGATATTGTTATATAGGCTTGGGTTAACTGCATGGATTGTATGAGACATCACAGTAGCAACCTGCAGGAAACAGCACTCAGCCAGAGAACAAGGTTGACTGGTCCATGCCTTGATGAGAGAAATTGCATCTGTGAGGGAAGATGAAGCCAGTTGTCCTCATGTTGTTGTCTTTTCATAGTGGCTGCTTGTTTTATTCCCAAGTTGCTGTGAGTCACCTCTCTTAACTTTTCATGTTCCCCTCACAATTACGAACACACCATTGTTGGGAGATGCAGTGAACAGATGAGCTGGAGCTGGATATGTCAGTCCTCTTCAGCATTCCCAAAGTTGAAGTTAATCCAGTAAGCAAAAATCCAGCATATAGGTAAGGAGAAAGCAGTGCTTCTGGACAATTGCTTTTTCCTTCTGACACCCATCCTTTTAAGTCTGTCTATACTGAATGTAGTAGTACTGGTTGACTTTCATCTTTTTTCTGTTTGGAAGAAGGGAGTAGCACTTAGCTGCTGCAGTTCAGGTTCTTTACACAAATCCATTTATGGTTGGGAGATCTGAGAGAGGAAAATACAGCCTGATTTTTAACCTTACCCCACCCTAAATAAGATGATTGAGCATTCACTGGGGATGTGCTAGATTAATTTCTAAGATGCAGCAAATTGTGCCTGACAGTCTTAGGCCTCTTTCTGTGTTCCTTCCACATGTTAACTTTGGGCAGTTCATGAAAGTGGATGGGACAATCACAGTGATTGCTGAGTGAGGAGGGGAAAACCTAAAACCCTGTGACTGAGGAGAGAGAGCCAGAAATCTAATTAATTGATGGAAAGTGAATGCAGGGTTTTCATTGCGATGCCTCCCTGTGGTATAGCACACCTTGTGCTCTTTTTCTGCTGACTCTAGCTTTGGATTAAAGACTTACTACTACCTAAGGGTGAGTCTTAGCTCTCTAAGCCATTTTCCTGCTAAAAGGGAGGCATTTTAGTTATTAGGGCCTGGGTTCAACAGAATGCCTAAGTGTGTGCCTTGAAAGACTTGCTTCATAAAGTCCCTTTGACTAGGGAAATGCTTAGGTTCCAGTTCAGCAAGGCACTTTGCAGTGATGTTACTGATGTTTTGCACAGGCTAGGTTTGTTACAGGTGACCCAGGGCAGTAAAACACCTGTAGGAGATCACCAGAGGTTCCTGGTTGGTCTCACTTGGGGAAGAGTTTTTTTTTATGAGTTTGAGGAAGCCAAGGCTCTATATGTATGCCTTCTCTTTGTACCCAGCCCATCTGTAATGTTAAGTGTCCACAGAGGATTTGAAGGTGAATGTGTAATTTTTCTCAAAACACAAAGGTGATCTCAAGGACATGGTCCAATTGTTCTACCTTGTTCAGTATCTTTTGAGGTCTGTAATATAAACCCTATCTTCTAAACATATGTAACAGTATGGGGGGCACGGCCGAGAGGGATTGAATGCTTTAAGGCAGGGGTAAGCAATCAGGGTGGTTTTGATTTAAATCAAATAAATTAAAATCATGATTTAATTCACAATTTTAAATCACTAGTCAGGAATCCTTGTTTAATCATCATTTTCTACAAAAAGTGCATTCCTGTTGTTTGATGTCCTCTATTCATTTAACTTCTTGAAACTTCTTGAAACTTTGCACTTGAGAAAGGTAAGGGCTTGACTCTGTGTACACAAACTTGCAGAGAGATGATAGGGCTGACGGTAGGTAATTGGGTCTGTTCTCTCTCATTTCCATATACTGCTGTTAACAAGAGTATTATCTCTGGAGAGACAAATCCAGTTTGAGAACTGAAATGAATCATCACAGAGATGTTTAATGGGATCTTCTAGACTGAGCACTGAGTCCCATTGCGTAAAGTGGTTTTATTTAATTTTACTAATCTACAGAGGAGCATCTGGGAACCCCATAAGATTGGGCCCCTAATATAGTCCATAGCCTGTTGTGACCTATTTATAAAACTTTTCTAAAAAGGTTACATGAATATATTGTCTCAAATAGTATATAATTACAAGCTATAATCCCTGTTCCATGATGATATCTTTGAGGTTTAACATATCTTATATTAAAACTGTCTTTATATAGTTTTATATCTTTAAAAAAGCATCTTAACAAAAAAACCCCAATTAAATTTAAAAAAAAAAACACCTGGATTTAAATAAAAATCTGGGGGGTTTTTAATTAAAAAAAATCATTGATTTATACACCCTGGTCAGCAGCCTGCAAAGAGATGATCCAACCTGTGGTAATCCAGCTTTTGGCAGCATGGGGAATTAGAGGCATATGTCAGTATTTGGTGGCCTGGGGATTTGGTGGTATGGTAGGGTATGGCATTTGACAGTCCATGTCCCTATTATGAAAGTTTTAAGAATTGATTTGATTTAAGTGGTACAGTTTTTTGTTTGTTTTTTTTCTGTGTGCACTTCTGCCAGTCCTTCCACCTCTTCAGTGGGGCAGAAGTCAAGGTCTTCCATTGTGGACTCAGAGGAAATTAAAAACTATCTTTAAAAAGTTCGAGTTTATGTAAAATTGTTGTCAGCTCACTGAGCTCCAGTAACTAATGATGAACACTTGAATAACCGTCCTGCGCATTTATCTCTCCATTAGAAAAAGAAAAGCGGATGAGGTGGATGGGACTGTGACTACAAAAAAGAAACAAAAAAAAGAAAAGGATAAAGAATCCAAACAGGAGAAGCTGCTAAAGGTTTGCTTACTGAGGAATCCCAAATCTTTAAAAACTGTTTTGTTTTGTTTTTTAAAGAGAATTAAACACTGGTAAAAGGTGCAGACATGTAGAATCCCTTTTGTCACATACCAGATGCAGCATAAGCTGCAGGAAGTGTTGCCCTGTCCCAGTGAGAGACAATTTCAGCCTGTTTGGTCATTGGCATCTCTGAGATATGAAGGATCTGTTATATGGACCCTTATTCACTAAGTTCAGGGCTGAAGGCAACCTCACTTCACACAGGTCACTAAAAGGGACTAGGTGGTAGCTATTGAGCTGTGCCTGTCTGGATCTGAAGTGGCAATGGAGAAGTCATCTTTATCTGAGCCCTTTCTGTGCCATAAATGTGGTCTGGCTACAGAAGCCTATGAAGCATTTCATATGTAAACTTGAACAGAGGTAAGGATTTGAACTAGTTTGAGTAGTATATTCTACTTGGCTGATTACTTCATATATGTTTATGACTCATCTGTTCTTTCGTATGAGTCTGGATAAATCTTAGCTTTTTAGAATACAGAGGACAGAATTCCTGGTGGAGTGTCAGGAATTTTATAGCTGTTAGAAGTTTGGTGTAGGTGCCTTCCAAGAAAATATTACCAGCAGGCTTTTGCCAAAGTCTTAATGGATCTGCAAAAACAGATTACTCGAAAGAAAATTGCACATCTGCCTTTAAATTATAGTTGAGGAGATTTTTTTTTTCTGTTTTGCTTCATAGTTCCAGCTTATGTCCTAAGTAGGGTATGGCATTTGACAATCCATGTCCCTATTATGAAAGTTTTAAGAATTGATTTGATTTAATCTGATGCTCAGATTAAAAATCTGGGGATTCCTCAGGCTTTTTAAAGTAGAATTAATTCATCTGTCAAAACTATTAGTACAACTACATTTTAAACCAATTTAATACACCCATCAGCTATTTATTGTCACCTGTGGTATTGGAAAAAATGGTTCTCTTAGTGTAGATGGATAATGAATACCTGTACGTTATTAGAAATCTCTCTCTTTTTGTTGCATGTTCCTTTATCCATTTCTTTCCCCACTTGACAGAAAACTCCAAAGAAGAGTTTCATTATTGCCCCAGGTGATTGACATGTTTAAGTTACTGCTGTAGGTGTGTGAACTTAAAACGAGGACAGTCCGGCTCAGAATGTGTGGGGTCTATTTCCAGCATCTGGTCCCAAATGCTTCCATTTGTTCATCTATAAAATGGGTTAATACCTGCTCATCATGGTACTTGAAGCTAATGAAGTAGTATTTGTGAAATTTGAGAGATCTATCAAGGAAATGTGCTATAGAATGACAAGCGCCACTCCTTGCCTTATGAAATGCTGGCATCAATTGATATCTCCTTTCTGTGGGACAGGACACCCTTTGAATCATAATAAAGGTAGCAGTGCAGTATTTCTAGATTCTTGTATGAAAGAGACACAGTAGTCTCTGCTGTGTGCTTGGCAGCAATGTCAGAAATCCATCTGGGATGTTGCTTCCCTTGACAAGTATGATTTGTTGATGATATTAGCTGTTGATTAATCATTCATGTAAGCAGCTGATTACCTAAGAAAGTAGGTCATGCTTTGAATTCTGGGGTTATAACTTGCTGAATGTCCCACTTAGGGTGGCAGCTCTTGGTAAAGCTGCTGGAACTTAGTGATTTACCTTTTTGCAAGTCATCTGTAATGTGCCATTGCTCAGTAGTATGGTGTATTGAAAGCCTGTCAGTAGCCTGCTGCTTCAGGATGGATCTTGGAAAGCAATTACAAATATCTAAGCTGCCAGTTTTCGTTAACAGGAACAGACAGAATTGATTTGGAACATCAAAGACGAACTGAGGAAAGCCTGTTCCACCAATGACCTGAAAGAGCTGCTGATAGCCAACAAACAGGAAGTGCCTTCCGGGGAATCTGCTGTGAGTCGGTTTTATTTTCTTGCAGAATGTTACTGTGCCCCTATGTGCCTGCACCTCTGAGTTGTTGATGAGCTTGGCTCAAAGCAGTGTGACATACCAGTTCCTGAAGTCAAAGGTATATTGTAAAATCTCAAATACAGAATCTAATCAGATTGCAAAGCTCAGTTCTTCTCTCATAGCACTCCAGTGAATGCTGCTACTCTACCTGTCTATGCATAGGGGTTGAAATGGTAGTGTCTGCTGTTAAATTGTATATTCATCCATTTAAAAAGATGTTTTTCTTGCAGCACTTCTTAAAGCATCATTACTGCTTCCAGGGGGCTTCTGGGGGGAGCAGATGCTCTGAGTCTCTAGAATCAGTGCACCAGAAGAAACACTTTTCAAGGAAGAGCATTGGATTTTTGTGGACTCTTTCCTCCCATCTATATATTATATTCAAGCACAACACCCGTCCTCCTACAGCATAATTAAATTCTTCCACCTTGCACATGCTTGGCATTCTGTGAAAAATTCTGTTTTGTGTTTCTGACCATACGCCCTTGCTCCAGAGAGCACAATCCAAAGGGTATAGCACAAACTTAGTGGCATGTGGTGTCAAGGCTTTGTGGATCAAGTAGTTCTGAGAAGCTTCTTAATTCATATTCAAGAAGAAGATTTGACAAGTAACACTTCTTATCTTTACACTAGTGTTTTACGGCATCTGTGAATTTTCTGCGTTGTCTGACTGTGTGTGTGTATGCTTCCTTTTCTAATGTGATTTGTTAGCCTCTTTGTTGTTTTAAGATCTTGGACAGAGTGGCAGATGGGATGGCATTTGGAGCTCTGCTTCCCTGTGAAGAGTGCAAGGGGCAGTTTATGTTCAAGAGTGATGCGTATTACTGTTCAGGAGACATTACTGCCTGGACTAAATGTGTTGCCAAAACACAGTCTCCCAACAGGAAAGAATGGGTTATCCCAAAGGTAAGTGCTGCAAACTTGGCCTGAAACCCCTCTCAATTCTTAAATGACTTAAGTGGTTGTGGAAACAAAAAATAAAAGTCTATGGCAAATGTTACAGACAGACAAATATTAGAGGTCAGGGCCTGCTTCAGCTTCTGCAGAGCTCTGTGCCTACGAGGATGGGAAGAGTTGCTGATAAGTAATATATGTGGGGTAAGGAGAATCGTATTTTCCAGTCCCAGTAGATTGGGAAGTACTATTTCTTCTTCTCTGATAATTCGGGCATTTCCAATTTGCCCTTACATTGCAGCAGAACTTAAGTTACCATACTGTATATTACTTGTGGGTTGAGGCTGAAGGTTAATTTAATTCATAACGACTGGCTCATCTTGCTGTTTTTTATCTCTTTCTTTCTGACTAATTTGAGATGATCTTAATAACTTTGCTCCCAGAAGTTAGATGTTAATATCAGAATTTGAAAATTACAGCCTGGATTGTCTTTCTGAAATAAACAAATAGTTCCCCCTGAATTGGGGAAAAACTTTTGCAGAAAATGTGTTTGTGGTATTTCATTATTGGTATTCTGAAAAGAGTAAGAGAACCAAAAAAAAAAGTCCTGGCTTTTTGTTTATTAACTAAATTGTCTTTACTGGCAACCAGCATCAAGGCAGAAATGTCAAAGGTGATTGAAATACCACTTGACTGGAAAACCAAGATTCTTCCTCCATTTTACGTCTCTCTCCATGATTTTTGAAACAAATATTTCTAGGGAATTTAGATTCTTAGCTAGAGGGGAGCAGTATTGTCTGGCAGGGATTGGGAAGGATTGGGATTCCCAGTTTTATTCTTGACTGCAACTGACTTGCTGTTTTGATATTGAGCAAGCCATTTAGCCTTTTTGTACATCAGTTTCCTAATCAATAACCTATGTGGGATGTTGTAAATAAAAAGCTTATTTAGCTTTTGTCTCCAGTATGGAAAGAACTGCTGCTTTAAACTATGGCAGCCAGGTCTTCAATGTCAATGCAACTCTGTTGACAACAATAACAGGAGATGTTTTTTTCTGCTGCTAGAGCTATATCTTTTTCAGCTGCCCCAGCTAGGGTTACCATACATCTGGGTTTTCCCTGACATGTCCTCTTTTTTGGTCCCTTGTCCTCGTGTCTAGGCAGGTTTTTAAAATGAGAGCAAATGTCCAGGCTTTTGCTCTGCCTCTGGCTTTTCCCAGGCATGAGCGGTTTGGACGCTTGGGGCTGACAGCAGTGGGCAAGGTGACTGGCTGTCAGGTGGCTCATGTGCTCTGTGCAAGGGCCCTGGCAAGTGTGTGCGCATGGGAGCTGCATGCACAGCAGGGCTGGAGCAACAGGGGGCTCTAGGTCAAGAGCAAGAGACACGGCAGAGCTGCGTGTTGGGAGTGAGGGGGACGGGGCGTAGGAGTGATGGGCAGAGACACAGGCATATCGCTGCCCTTCCCCCACCCCTCCCCCCACAGGTGTCCTTGTTTTTGATCTTGGAAATATGGTAACCCTGTCCAAACAATGCAAGCTCTGCAGGAAGATGCCACCTCCTTTTGGCAAATCTGTATCCGCACTGGAGGCTTAGTCAGCAAAGCTGCGTTGACAAAGGGGTGTGATCTTTTCATGCCCTAATTGACTTAGTTCTGTCAGCAGAACTGTGCGATATAGACAAGGGTTTAATAAATTGATTGTAACCTGCTGTGAAATCTCTCCTAAGTGCCAAGGTCTAGACAATGCTGAATTTAGTGTGTGAATTATATCCGTTTTAAATGGTTCTGCTTTTGCCCTGCAGGAATTCCGGGAAATCCCTTACCTAAAGAAATTCAAGTGTAAAAAGCAGGACAGAGTATTCCCTCCAGAGGCTGCTGCTGTGAACACTCTGCTTCCATCTGCAGCTTCTGCTCCTTTGACAGAGGAGGCATCTGCACCCACAGGTAAAAGTTCAGGGCAAAGGGACTTGTGTGCTCAGGAAGGCATTTCTGTTCATTCATTAGAGCCAAAGAACATTCACTTTGGACTCTTATGAGTGTGGCAGTGAAGAGTGAGATGGCAGAAGTATTTTGTTTTTATTTTTAAGCATTTCCTTCGGGGAGGTTTTTTGGGGGTGGGGTGGGGAGGAGGGTTATATTTTCATCACACTTGCACAAAATTAAGGGTGTGGGGGACAGACAATTTAGCAATTACAGTATACTATCAAAAGCTTAAAAAAATCACATGTTAAAATATATAAAACTAAATATCCATAAATCAATAAAGCGCACCTGCTTTAAATCATTCAGTTCATTCTCAGGAAAGAGCTGGGTGGGTGGGGAGCAGAAGAGGAGGCAGTGGTGCTCTGGAGATCTGGGAACATGTGGGAAGGGCAGTGGCTGCCCACCCCAGGGCAGGAAGAAGCTCCCTGTGACCCCTTAGAGGGCAAACCTTGCCTGGCGGGCACCACTGGAGGGGCAGCATGATCAGGTCAGGATCCATAGGGGGTGCCCTCCAGGGCCCAGACACTGTCCCTGTGCTGCCCAAAGAGGAAGGGAAGCTCTGGCCATCAAAGGGCCAGTCCGCCCCTGTGCTGATGCCTGCCAGGCAGGGCCTGCCCCCTAAAGGGCCATAGGGAGCTGCTTCCCACACCAGGCTGGGTGGCTGCTGCCTCTCCCTATATTCCCAGAGCCCTTGTGTGGTCTAGCTCATGTGAGATCATGGCAGGGGCCCAACTTCTGGTGAGCCCTGATCATGTAGGCCAGGCTGTGCTCATCAGGAGTTTGGTGCCCAGTCCTTGGCTGGGACCTGGGTGGAGCAAGCAGCCTCTGTCACCGAGCTCCCAGCTGCAGCAGGCCTGCCTCTTCAACCCCACTTCCCAGCATGGCCCCAAGCTCCTGCAGCAGCTGCTGCATGAGCTGCTGCTAGAGGAGCAGTGTGCAGGTGGTGCAGCCAGGCGTCCCCACTGTAGCCTGTGCATGTGCATGCTTGTGGGGTACCCCCCTGGCCCAGATTGATTTATTTGGTTTAAATCCCCTTTCTCTAAATTTCAGTGATTACTGATGGAAGTATTTCTGTTTGTCTCAGAGTGACAGATGAAATCAGTGTTTAGTGATGAAAATGTAATCCTTCCAAGCCTAGCTGTAACATGTTGGAATTCTCCTAACTCCTCCAAGAAAAGTTTTCTTATGAGGAAATGATCTTTGTGGCTTTTCTGATTTCTCTTTTTTTTTCCCCTTGCCTCTTGCCTTTACTCTGCAAGTAAAAAAGAAAGTGCCAGCATTTTCCTAGTTTTTGTGGACATGGCCTTGATCTGAAACCCTCTCTATTTTTTTTTCTGGTCCCTTCCCCCAGGAAACCTATTGTACATGAGGTAATGCTGAATTTTATGCCACCTTTTCTAGGGGAGCTAAACTGTTCCAACAGTTGCTTAATGCATTTTAGCTACCCTGTTGACATGCTGTACTTTGGATTTAGCAGGTTTCTTTTCCTTTGTATCACGTGCTTTCTCCAGCAGTCTGAACATGCTCTTTTCTTATGTGATGTTTTTGTTTCCAAACAACTAGATAAGCCATTATCCAACATGAAGATTTTGATACTTGGAAAATTATCCAGGAACAAAGAAGAAATGAAGACCACAGTTGAGGAGCTTGGAGGAAAAGTGACAGGAACTGCCAATAAGGCCAACCTGTGTATCAGCACACAAAGTGAGCAGACATGCAATATTACTGTCATCCTTGGATATGGAGAGGAATTAGAGGCACTGAATGAGGACCTGGGGTGGTTGTCTTTATTCATGGAATATAGTGCATGTTTCCATATTCATGGAAAAAAATTTCTTATGCAGTGCTTCTAATTCTGAATGGTTCCCAATTATTTGCTGATGCCCCATAGCAGAGGTCTGTTCAAGTGAACCTGTTTCTACCAAGATAGAATCCAAGTTCCAGTGTTCATCAGTGTATTGTAGTCTGTGGCTTGCAGTCCAAGGCATAGGGAAATCAGGGGTTCTGTGCCAAGTGTGGTATGGGTCCTTATGATAACGTTTAACAGATTTCAGTACCAATTTGTTTCTGAAACTGATCGCAGCAGGTGAATTCCTTGGTGTGGATTTTAAAGGCTGCTAAAGCATGTTTTAACTGTGTGAAGGGACTCCTATAGAGTAACTGGGTAGCAAAGGAAGCTTCGTTGTAGATATTACCTCTGTGTAGACTGGATTGTGGCATTATTACTTGATGGCTTTGTTTTGGAGTCTCATTGTGCCATTTCCAGTGTTAACCCAATATACAAATGAACTGGGGGAGCACTCCCTTCTCTGATGCTCCAATTTCACTTTCTGGCTGCTTAACTGGCGAGTGCCTCTGCAAATGGGACTAAAAATGCATGATTTTTAGCAAAAGCTAAACAGAACATACCTTTGGGAAAAGCTGTTTACTTGTGTTCCCTTTTTGCTTGTGTATGCATGGGCAGTAAATTCAGCAGAGGGCAGCACTGCGATGCAGGAAGACTGCATGAATTGAGAGCCTGTCCTGTGTCAGGCAGATCTCAATTTGCCTAATTCTGACTACAGAACACGTGGCCCACCTTTTAGGCAAACATGCTAATGGGAACCTATCTGAATAAGATATATGGTAGTGTCTACTGAGTGCAGTCCCCATTACCACTGACTCTTTTTGAGTCATGGTGAGCCACAACATTGCATACAGTTCATCCAGAATCTCTATCACCCCCTTTCTCAACCTGGCACGTGTTTAGTTTGGCCCTGCCCTCCATGAGGTAAAGCCAGACCAGGGTGCCCTGCACTTCACCTGCATATAAATTTTTGGTGCATCCCAGCACTTGTCATAAGAGCACCCAGTTCCAGTCATAAACGGAGTGCTAATTAGCACATGGATCCTTTTATGGGGGTGTATCTGGAGTACGCACACATACTGAGCACTGCTGAGCTGTAGGGTCACCATGGCTTGAATTGCTGTTAACCCTGGTAATGCCCAGCCCCATGAACTATGTGGTAAATCATGAGCCTTTGGCTTTGGAATAACAATATCATGTGTACTTTGGGCTACATATAAGTAGGTACCAAAGTGCTGCTCAGAAGTGTGTTTATGGAGTACCTGTGCTGAAACTTGCTGCTGTTTCAAAAAAAGGTAATACGCATCAATTCTGAATAAACTAATACCAGTGTGCTATATACAAATTGTGGCGTCCATGTTTAATTTCAAGGTTATTGTTTTCTAATTTGCTCCTTGATTCCATGTACTTAGAGAGCAGGGTCTGCCAGTAAGGAGAGGGGGAAGGAGCTGCCAGGGGTAAAAGTTGGGGAGAAGCAGAGAGCAAAGGGATACCTGACCCCCTAGATTTATTTTCCCTGCTGTAGAAGTGGGAAGGGGACAAATTCAAGGCAAACATCCAATAAATGGATTTCATACCTGGAAAATTATAACTAAATTCCATATATGGAATCTAATTATTCAGGGGTCATCTTATGATTGGATCACTTTCTTTTTGAGTAAATATGGCAAGCCTTGCAAGACTGCTCTTCAGTTGAGGCAGGGGCTGGGTGTGCCTTGTTCCTACCATCCTTGATATCCTCTCAACTGACTGCCTCTGTGTAAAGGGTTGCTTCCCTTTCTGCTTCCTTGTAAAGCTGTTGGAGTGTGCAGAAGGAAGAAACGACATGCAGCTTTTGTTCAAAAGGTTCTGTTTTACCAGCATTAAGTAGATCTGGTGAGGATCTAGGATTGCCACCAGCTGCTTTTGTAAAAGGCTGCAGGGAAAGTAGTGTTTCACCCTGTGAATAGTTGAGAGTGTGACTATCTGGGGTAGAGGATAGGAGCAAGGAAGGGGCAGGCAGATAGCGTGACCATAAGGAAAACTGGGACAGCTGGGACACTGCTCCCCACCCCTCAGCACTGCTGAGGGTAGTAATAAAGGCTGATGGGCAGAAGTGTAGATGCAGTCTGCCAAGGAAGCAGAGCTGAACTTCCTGGCGCACCATGCTGCTCTACCTCCTTGCCGGACTGCACTCCTGCAATTCTGGGACATTTGATTTAAGTTTCGCTGACCAGCAAGAACTGGTCTTCAAAATTTGGGACTGTCCTGGGGCATGGTCACCCCAAAGATGGAGCATTAGGTGGAACAGAGAGAAAAATGTGCCACAGGACAGGGCAAGGGAGCTGAAGCTTCTTGGAACTACAGAATCCTTCCATTGGCTGCTTTAAGGAAGCAGCAAGAGCTGTCAGCCGTACCCTCTCTCCTTCCCTGATGACTTCCCCTCCAAGCATTCACCAGGCATTTGTTCCAACTGGTGCCTAAGCTTGGGGGCTCAGGCCATGATGCTGCTCTCATGGTCACTGGCAAAATTCCCAGTCACTTCAAAGGTGCAGTCAACGTTCACATCTGTGCAAGGGGAGTGTGTCTGGGGTGCTGTTGCCTGTGCTACCACAGGTGTCTTGAGGTCACCTCCCACCTAGCCCCTGCCTCAGCTGAGAGGTGAGGCAGGGCTTGAAAAGAAATGTAAAATAAGGTAGCCCAGGTATAGGGCAGGGTGTGGTATATGGAGAACTACACTTCAGAGTTCTTTGTAACATTAGAATACCTTGGCTCTCAACAGTGAGGCTGTGCTTGGAGTCCTTTAGACAGGGCTATGTGCTTTCTTTTGTGTTTGCTTTAGAGAACTTAGAACTGTTCTTTATCCCTTTCCTCCTTCCTCCCCCCTCCCTTTCTTGACAGAGGAAGTTGAGAAAATGAACAAGAAGATGGAAGAAGTGAAGGAGGCAAAAGTCCGAGTGGTTTCAGAAGAGTTTCTCAAGGATGTGAAATCCTCTAGTAAAGGCTTTCGGGAACTGCTGTCAGTACATGGGCTCTCATCCTGGGGTGCAGAGGTGAAGCAGGAGAGCATGGAGACAACTGTGGGAGGAAAGTCCAGTGGACCCCCAAATATGAAGAGTGCTGGAAAAGTCAAGGAAGAACAAGGTGAAAATAGCAACAGACCTTTTTTCTCACAGCTCTGCTCAGTTTGGTGTGTTTTTAAATATTGCTTTGTGCTTCTGCAGCATGCTATGTATACGAGAATCTGAAAGCACTCAAGGGAACATACTATAAACGTGACAGGAGTGCTTGGAATATAGTTCAGGCTCATCCTTTTCCTGAGTCGCTTCAAGTAATGGAACTGTGATGCAAGGCTGGCCTTAAAACTCCTCTAAACTTCCTTCTGAAACATGTTCCCTTCCAACTCACTGCTGCCTCAGATATTCCATGTTTTGTATGTGTTATTAATGGCAATGCCCATCTAAGTGATGGGCAAGATCAAAGACAGAAACTACAAAAGCTGTTTGGGATGTTCAACTTACTGTGCACGTCTACATGTGAAATTAATTTGATGCAGTAAACTCGGGCACCATTTGCACTGGAGTTTATTGCTCCTGGGTGCAGCATTTTCATGTTTGTGCGGGACTACAGCATGCTGAAACCAGGGTGGTGCAGTCCTGGCTGGCAGGCAGCCCAGGGGCTCAGCCTGCTACCCTGGGGCAGCTCCTGCTTGTCTCACCTTGCTGCGGAGGGGCTAACCAGCAGGCAGTTCTGAACTGTTGGACCCTCATGACCCAGCCAGCTCTGATCACTATCTACACCTGGCACACTAAATATCTCTACTGTATAATAGTACCTGTGTTGTGCAATACTGTCCTATCGCAGAGTTAATTACTTAACTCTGGCCTAATAGTATCACTTGTCTAGGTGGTGGTGGTTTGCTGCGGAGCTAATTAGGCAGCTCTTCAGTAAGCATCTCGTGTTGAACATTTCAAACAGGTCAAGTGTATGACTCAACCTAGTGAGCCAGCATTCTAGCTAATGTGCAAGAGCTGAACATATACTGAGGCGGGATCAGTACTTTGTGATGCTGAGGTCATGGGACACTTATGAGACTACTAAACAGTAGGCCTGTGCAAAGTGACTAGTATTAGCTTTGGATTCGGCCAATTCGGGGGACAGTGATTCGATTCGGTGAGTTGTATCACTGTCCCAAATCGATTCAGATGAATCCGATTCAGAGAGTCAGCTCCTGCCCAATCTCCGAACCAGCCAGGCTCATCCCCGCCAGCCCAGCAATGGCTGTCCCACCTACCCCAGCTCCCTGCTCTTTTGCGGGGGAAGCCCCAGCTCAGCAGGTGCTGCCAGACAGAGGGGCAGTCCCTGCTTCCCCCCACTGCCCCACGCTGCATGGGCGAGCACTGGCCTCGCTCCCCTAGCCCCCCCAAAGGTGCCCCGCCCAGGCCAGCTCTGGCCCTTTAAGAAATTAAAAAAAAAAACAAGAAAACCCCACACTTGCTGCTCCTGCTGGGGTGGTAGGGGTGATCCCTGCTGCCCCACAAAGCTGCTGCAGGAGCGCTGAGTCCTGGGGCTTTTCTCTTTTTTTTTTCCTCCTTAAAGGGCCAGAGCTGGCCTAGGCATCAGGAAGCTCGTGCAGAGCCCCCATGCAGTGGGGGGCAGTGGGGATAGCCCCTCTTCCCTCCCCCCCCCCCCACCTGGCAGCACCCAGTGAGCACCATGGCCCCACTGCTAGACCCAGGAGACACTAGTTGCCCATCCGGGGAGGCAGGGGAGGCCCTTGAAAGCTTCCCAGCAGAACTAGAAGTGCTTCTGGTCCATTTCTGGGTCTGCTGCTGAGCGCGCTGGTGAGCTCCCCGTGCTTCTATGGGATATTCCATGCGCCCCAGCATTGTAGTGTTCTCAAGCCGCCTACTCCCTAAAACAGTCACCTCCCTGCTGGGCCCCCCTTCGGCCCCAGGGGAGGCACACCTGGGCCAAGGGTTAGTGAGGAACTAGTTGGGGAACTTCTGGAGGGACTGGATGTACTCAAGTCGGCCGGTCCAGATGATCTCCACCCTAGAGCTCTAAAGGAATTGGCCACGGTCATTGCAGGACCCCTGCCATGGCTTTACAAGCACTCGTGGTGCTCTGGTTTGGTGCCGGAGGACTGGAAGAGGGCCAACGTGGTCCCCATCTTCAAAAAGGGGAGGGAGGAGGACCCGGAAAACTATAGGCCGGTTAGTCTTACCTCGATCCTAGGCAAGCTGTTTGAGAAAATTATGCTGGCACACATCCAGGAGGGGCCAGCAGGGGACTGCATGCTTAGGGGCAATCAACACGGGTTCATCAGTGGCAGGTCCTGTCAGACCAACCTGGTGGCCTTTTACGATCAGATCACCAGATCATTAGATGCAGGGGTAGCAGTGGACGTAGTCTTCTTGGACTTCTGGAAGGCTTTTGACACTGTCTCTCACCCCGTTCTCGTTAAGAAACTGGGGGGCTGTGGTGTAGACACCCACACAGTCAAATGGGTTGCCAACTGGCTGGAGGGCCGCACCCAGAGGGTGGTAGTGGATGGGTCCTTCTCAACCTGGAAGGACGTGGGCAGTGGGGTTCCGCAGGGCTCGGTCCTCGGGCCCGCACTGTTCAACATCTTCATCAGTAATTTGGATGAGGGGGTAAAAAGCACTCTGTTCAAATTTGCTGATGACACTAAGATGTGGGGGGATGTGGGCACACTAGAAGGAAGCAACAGGCTGCACTCGGACCTAGACAGGTTACAGGGGTGGGCAGATGAGAATAGGATGGGATTCAACACTGACAAGTGCAAAGTGATGCACCTGGGGAGGAAGAACCAGCACCATACCTATAGGCTGGGGAACTCCCTTCTCAGCAGTACAGAGGCAGAAAAGGATCTTGGAGTCATCATTGACTCCAAGATGAACATGGGCCAGCAGTGTGGGGATGTAGTCAGGAAGGCCAACCGCACCTTGTCATGTATCCACAGATGCATCTCGAGCAGGTCCAAAGAGGTGATCCTCCCCCTCTATGAGGCATTGGTCAGGCCGCAGCTGGAGTACTGCATCCAGTTCTGGCGCTGCACTTCAAGAGGGATGTGGACAGCATGGAGAGGGTCCAGAGGAGGGCCACTCGCATGATCAGGGGACAACAGGGCAGGCCCTATGAGGATAGGCTGCGGGACCTGAACCTGTTCAGCCTCCACAAGAGAAGGCTGAGGGGGGATCTTGTGGCCTGTTATAAACTAGTCAGCGGGGATCAGCAGGCATTGCGGGAGTCCCTGTTCCCCCGAGCACTACCAGGAGTGACCAGGAATAACGGTCACATGTTGGCAGGGGGTAGATTTAGGCTAGATATCAGGAGGTGCTACTTCACAGTCAGGGTGACTAGGGTCTGGAACCAGCTTCCAAGAGAAGTGGTGCAGGCTCCTACCCTGGGGGTGTTTAAGAGGAGGTTAGATGAACACCTTGCTGGGGTCGTTTGACCCTAGTACTCTTTCCTGCCATGGCAGGGGGTCGGACTAGATGATCTGCTCAGGTCCCTTCCAACCCTAGAAACTATGGAACCATGAAACTATAAGTATGTAGAAAAATCATTTAAAGCTGTGTCTATGTTTGAATCGCCAAATCTCTCCGAATCAATTCAAAGGGTTCTGATTCAGTTCAGAGAGATTAAAGGCTCCTCTGATTCAAAGATTCAGTGACTGAATCTCTGCCGAATTGAATTGGAGGACCAAAGCTTCACACAGTCCTGACAGTTAGTGCTGATCTGTCTGCAAGGAGTGGCTCAGCAAAATTACCAGATGCTGCCTTCTTCCATTCATTTATTTACTTTGTGAATATGTTGCCCCCAGAGATCTTCCTGCCACTGGTTTTTTCAGAATTGAGGGCCACCAGAATTTGTCTGCCATATGGTTGAATGTTGTATTATCAGTCTGGAAACACAGATAGAGAATTCTAAGAATCTCAATCTCTTAATCATCTAATTTAAACAGACGCATGCAGCTTAATTTGTAGTGGCTAATACCTACCAAACTTCCAGCCAAACAGCTCTAATGTATTCCACTTGATTGAGCAGGAAGGGAGAAGATGGGTATCATCTCAGTAGACTGACATCCTTGAATTAAATTAGATAGAGGACAGTGTCACTAAGACTCAAACAGCATTGGATTTCTTGTCTTGCTTTAGCAGAACAGTATATCTATGCAGATGAATCCATTAATATAAATCCATTCAAGATGAACATTACACAAAGTCTTTTACAGAACTTGACCACTGAGTCAAGTAGTGTTCTCTGTCTACAACCAGACAGTCCTGACTCATCAGATTAAAAAACCAAGGTCTTCCTATCTCCTATTCTTCCAGGGACCTGCAAGTCTGAAAAGAAAATGAAATTGACGGTTAAAGGAGGAGCAGCTGTAGATCCTGATTCTGGTGAGTGCAGAAAACCAATTGCCACTCCAGGATCCTTTATCAGTGCAAATGCCTTGTTCATTTTGAAGGTCAGCTTGTAGAAAGAACGGTCTGTGAAATGGTGGAGACTTCTGGTGGGAAGTTTTAGTCTTATTGACAATGCAGCCTAGTGACACCTTAAAATTTTTATAATAAAGTCTTGACCTCATGCTACAGAAGTGAGAATGATTTGCATTCAGGCCACAGATGCTCACATTTTTCCAGTGTAGCCCTCATTTTTAAGTGTACTCCTGAGGCTCTTAACTCAAGTGGTGAAGCAGCTTTTTCAGCAAGAATACATAAGCACCACCTGCAGAAACTACAGGTCTAGCAGGAAGGGCTCTTTGCCTGAAGCACAGAGCTGCACTTTGGGTGTCAGTGGTTGGTACTGCACTCTAATGTGGAGAAGAAGAGTTGCTCTTGAAGATCCCTGAGCTGTTCAGGGCCAATTATCTGGTTTCTATTCACAGTTTCTAAAATGAAACCACTGAAGGTCAAGCACTGATAAGAGCTTCTCAAAGTAGTTTTCACCAGGTCCTGTGGCATTTTGTTTTTAAAGTATCCTTTGCAGAAAGAATGCTGAGAAACCTGACATTAGAAATTAATTTTCTTCACATCTCAGTGGGGTACCTGAGCAGTTCCCTTGCATGGTACCTGCCCTGTAGTTTTGTGAAGAAGAATGTTTGCTTGGTGAAATGTTACATTGTTGTGGGTTTCTCTCTGCTGAGGGAGTAACAAACTTTCTGTGTTGTTTTGTTTTTATTTACCTCCATAGTATTCTGGTGTGTCTTAACATCTGTTTAAGCGTGTGTCCATGTAAGAAGGAAAGGAGACTCCAAAATGACAACATTGTCTTGGCTTTAATTCACTGCTCTTCTTCCTAGGTTTGGAGGACTCTGCTCACGTCTTTGAAAAAGGTGGTAAAATCTACAGTGCCACTCTTGGCCTGGTGGATATTGTCAAAGGAACCAATTCCTATTACAAGCTGCAGCTGCTGGAGGATGACCGAGAAATCAGGTGGGCTTGGTTTTCAACATAGGTATAGCTTTTTACACAAGCCAAATATGAATACAAATGTCTTTGTGGTGGTGGTGGTTTTTAAGCATTTGTGTGAGGTTTTCGTTTTGTATGAAAATGTTCCTTTTGAAGTGTTGAAAACCCAAAACAGCAGACCTGCATACGAGTACGAAAAAGTGGAATTGACTAGTCTAATTTCATTACTGACAAGTAAAGTAAAATAGAAAAGTAAATATAAATGCTGAAATGTAAATTAGGAATTGGATAAATGTGTTAAGATTGGTTTGTGTTCAACTTCACTGGTAGCGAAAACATCCCAGAAGTACAGCTTAGGTGGGGTGTTTTTGCTTTTTGACCTCATCCCAGTCCTCTCTCTTCCACCCATATGTCTCTCCCTCCCTCTAAGTCCTATTCAGTAAATATGGCTGTGATGTAAGCAATCCCTGGAGCCCAGCCTAGTTACTGAGTTAGTTACTCCACTTCTGTGTAAGCATGTGAAGATCAGGCACTGAGTAGGTGCCCTAAAAAGGGCCAGAAAGCATCATATATTTAGAACAGCTACCCAGTTCCAGGTGAGGATTGTTCACATGCCCCATTATTAAAGAAAGGTGTGATCAAAAGGCTTTCTGGGAAAATGTGATTCTCCCAGGAGGGGAAATATACAATAACCTGGGCGAGTCAATGGCTACAGAAAATAAACCTGCTTCAGTGGTAGATTACTTGTTTGTTTTTTGGGTTTTTTTTAATTGCTCATAAATTTTGGCCATTTCTTGTATCTGGATTTATGATTGGTATATGATGAACTTTCAGAGCTGGTATTCCATGTCTGACAAATCTGGAAAATTTATTCATTGAATATACATTGCAAAAAAGTTAATTAAGGTTGCATCAATTAAACAGCTAAAAGCTTTAAAATCTTAGCAGCTTCTTTTGAGCTTAGTTTAGGATTGAAGTCTTACCCAGTCCTTCAGTTGTTTAAAGATGCACATTTTTAATAAGGGTTTTGTGATGTCTGCTGTCAAATGCATGAACACAGTAAACTGAAGATTTCTATTAACTGGTATAATAAGACCTGGATAGGAACAGCAGATAGTCACGGCAGTGACTGATCATAGGCCAGGAAGTTGTGGTCTTATGAAAGTTAACATTTAAGTAACCACTCAGGCAGGAACTACTGAGAACTACTGGCCCGTGTTGGCGAAGGAGGGAAAAGTGAGGTAGAGGGGAAGGAGGAAGGTGAAATAGACCCCCAAATGCAGTGACTACAAAACACAAGAAAGCTGATCCTGTTCAAAGGCCACATTGTCTCAACCACAGATAGATAAAAGGTGGAAGGAAGAAGAAAATGCAAACAAGGAAAACAATCAGCCTGGCATATCAATGTAAAAGATCCACTGTTGTGTAATAGAGGGTGACTTAATTTACAGGGGACTTAGTAGCACAGCATCAGGCTGTAGTGTTGAACTGGAAAACTGCATCTGAGAAGTGTTTGTTGGCAGTGACCAAAAGGTGTTTCTGAAGCTTGCCTTGGTGAAGTAAAGTTGGTTTTAGTGCAGGTCCTGTTGGACAGGGGTTGGCATCACAGAGCTCACTTCTTTAACAAGCATCAGCTGGCAACTGCAGTCTCTGCTGAGATGGTTCAGGTACTCTTCACTTAACGTCATCCCGGTTAATGTTTCGTTATTACGCCTGTGATCTATTAGAGAACATACTCATTTAAATTCGCGCAACGTTCAGTTATAACATTTAGCCGTCACCTGTGATGTAATTGGATTCGCTTAACATCGTTTTGCTTAAAGTTGTATTTTTCAAGAACATAACTATTACATTAAGCCAGGAGTAGCTGTACCAGATTGCTTGAGCTCATTCCCTTTTAGGCTGGGTCTGCACACTTCCACTTTTTTTTCTGCTTTATCTCTGCCAGTGTAGTTATCGTGGTACAAACCTCCCAGTATGGATCCAGTTGCACTAGCATAAGACACCTTTGTAGCAATGTGACTATGAACTGCCGTAACTATTTCAGTCAAATATATCCATTTAAGCAGGGGTGGGCAAAATCCAGCCTGTGGGCTGGATTGGGCCCATGGCAGACTCTGTATCCCAGCACCCCCTTCCTGTGCCACTTAGGCCAGTCTGCATGGAGAGCAGCAGGGCCATAATGCTGCCCTATGGCTCAAATGCTGCATTATGGCCCAGGAGCAGCAAGGCCATAATGGTTCCGTGCTCCAAGGGTTTCCATGGAGATCTGCTTGAGTGGTGCTAGCAGGGTGCATGGCTGGGTGGGGAGCTGCTCTGGGGCTGGGGTTGGATTCTTGCGGCAGTAATGGTGTGGACCAGAGCTAGGATAGAGCCGCGATCTGCTGCCCACACGCCGCTGTCATGAGCACGGGTTCCACAGGCAGCAGATCACAGCTCTGCCTGGCTCCATCTCTGCGCTATCACCGATGCAAGATCCCTGGTGCTGCTCCTGGGGTCTCCATGGAAACCAACCTGAATGGCATGGGCAGGGGCTGCTGGAAAATGGAGTCTGCCTGCTGGCCAGAACCTACCATTTTGTCCACCCTTGATTTACAGCAAGCTGTAGGAGACATCTTGCCAAGATTATCAGTTCTGGTGCCTTCAGCAGTATTTGTGCATTCTATCCAATACTGGTGCTTACCTCATATTTTTTGGCAACTGTGGGGTAGGCTAATTTGCAAACTTGTCCCTTTATGTAAAGGGACTCTCAGTTAATGATATCCATTCCGATCTGATATGGATGTCCATATGCTCTTTTTACTGGCGAGTCAGATTTATCAAGGACTGAGGGCTAAAGCCAGAGTTCCTACATCACTTCCTCTCATTTCGTTTGCTTCCAGGTACTGGGTGTTTAGGTCATGGGGTCGCGTTGGCACTGTGATTGGGAGTAACAAGTTGGAGCAGATGCCATCTAAAGAAGATGCCATTGAGCACTTTTTGAATCTGTATGAAGAAAAAACGGGCAATTCCTGGCATTCCAAGAACTTCACGAAATATCCAAAGAAATTCTACCCACTAGAAATAGATTATGGACAGGTAATGGTTCTTTTACTTAAATCAATTAAGTACACAGACAGCATCATTGTTAATAGGAGATTTCTGTATTATTCCCTGTACAAGACAGAAATATGCAATAGCAATTGACTCAAAATTGTTACCAAACTCCTAAAGCAAGTGACTGTAGAAGCCAGGAGGTGCAGCCAAATAGATCTATAGATCACACTGAAATCTTTGTACAGGCAATCTCCTCTTAACGCTGTTTCACTTAGCGCTGTTCTGCTATAACACTCATTTGAAAGTGACACCTGATTCCACTTAGTGCTCAGTGAGTTTGATTATAACCAGGGATCCTGGTTTTCCCTGTTTTAAAAAATACCAAATTCTCTGCTAAAAAACCCCAAATCAGTGATTAAAATTAAAGCACTCCCCCAGCCCTGCTGGAGGGGGTTCCCGACTACCAGGGTTTTGGACCCAGGTGCGCAGCCCCCTGCCCCCACTCCTCCTTCCTGTGGGCTCAGGCAGGCCTGCTCTCCACCACTGCATGCACTTCCGGGGCAGGTGGGGGGACCCGTGGCCCTCAGACTTGTATGTTGGGCAGGTGCAGGCTGCGGGCTTGAACTCCCACACTGCTTCTGTACCCTGTGGGCTCCAAAGCCCCAGTGGGCACAACCCAGTGCGACTGGGGACAGCATGGCCATGCGGGGATCTCTTCATCGCTGCTTGTGGCACCCCTCTCCCCCTGGCAATGCACCTCCTGTACCTGATTTAAGGGGCGCAGCCCTGTACCACTGCCCTCACTGCTGCCCCATGTGGAGGAGGCACATCACCGAGGCAGTAGGGGCAGGGGGGTGAGCAGTAGCGAGGATATCCCCACACATCTCCACTGCTGCCTGCCATGCCGGGTCATGTCCGCTGGGCTCCCGAGGCCCTGGGGGAGGCGAGCAGGACAGCAGGGAACAGTGGCTGTGGTGTACCCTGATGCCCTGCTTCAGTCCCCAGCCCAGCGGGCATGAACCAGCACAGCAGGCGGCAGCAGAGCCGCATAGGGATCTCATTGCTGCTTGCTCCATGCTGCCTTGGCAACATGCCTCCTGCATGCGGGGCTGCTGTGAGGGTAATGGTGTGGGGCTGAGCCCCTCAAGGCAGCAGCAGGTGTAGGAGATGTCACCAGGGCAGCAGGGGGTGGGGAGCAGCGGCAAGGAGCTCCCTGTGCAGTCCCGCTGTCCACAGCCACACCAGGTTGTGCTCGCCTTGCTCTGGAGAGCCCAGGGGAGTGAAGCAGGGTGGGAACCTATGCCTGCAGCCTGTGCCTGCCCCAGGTACAGATCTGGGGGGCACAGGTTCTTCTCCACACCCCCCACACACACACGGAGGGAGTGTGCATGGCGGCAGGGAACCGGCCCTCTCCCTCCCGTAGATGAGCCACCCACGACCCCATCCTGCTCTCCACTGGGACTCTGGTGCTGCACATTGTGGCTCCGGGCCTTAACCCCCACCTAGCTGGGCAGCAGCCTCAGCCCTGCCCTGCTCCCTCTTTTTTTCTCCTGACCTTACCTGCTGGAGCTGTTCTGCAAGCTGCCTGGGGCCACGTGCGTGTCCATGCATGTGGTGCTCCCTGTGTCTCCACCTTCCTCCAGCTCCCTGCAGGCTGGAACTCTGCCAGCTTGCAGGGAACTGATTGCAAAATGGCAAAATCCATGGGTTTCTCTTTAAAACAAGAAATCTGTGTTTGCCTGTGGTAAAAGGTAAAATCCACAGTTTACTCCATTTTTCCATGGGAAATGGAAAACCTGGATCCCTGGTTATAACGCTTGCGGTCACTGTCATGGGTCATTTAAAACACTGCAGTTGCCATCTTGGGTTGTCAAAAACTTTCAGTTGTGCTTAATGCTCATTTCACTTAATGCTTGGTCTTTCAGGAACCAATTAAGAGCACTAAGCAGGGGTTACTTGTACATTTGAAATGTACACTTAGTGTTATTACAGATAGCACAGCAATACAAGTAGGGAGATGAAAAATCTGTTCCACTAGATTTAGCTTGTGCTGATACCAAATCAAACAATCAGAAGTTGCAGCTGTCCCTGTGTGGATAGCTCCCCTGGGTGTCAGGCCATGTTGTTACACTTCTGAGTTTGGGTATTGTCTTTCTAGGATGAAGAAGCTGTGAAGAAACTGACAGTAGGTGCCGGCACAAAGTCAAAGCTTCCTAAATCAATCCAGGACCTTATCAAGATGATCTTTGATGTGGAGAGCATGAAGAAAGCCATGGTGGAATTTGAGGTAGGTGTACATATTAAGGTCTTCTACTTCCTTTCATCTTTCTTGCTGAACATCATAGCCCAGATTTGTATTTCACCTTTATGGCCTCTAAATTAGTGCTTCTCAAACTTTTTTGTAGCAGGACCCATTTTTAAATATCAGTGGCCAGTCCTGGCCCAGTGCCCCTCACTCATGACCTGCTGCCCCCCCCCACCCACAGACACCAGCCCCCCAGTGTGTGGGGCGAGGGGGTGGTATAGGGTGTGGGGAGTCCTAATCAGCCTGCAAGGGAAAAGCCACATTTTCCCACGCTTTTATCCTTTTAAAGGAGAATCTATTTTTAAAATATGTTGATGCATTTTTTAAGTGTGTTTGTGACCCTTTCATATAGTCTTGTTGACCCACAGGTTGAAAAATGCTGCTCTGAATCACTGCTACCACTAGCCTGTGAGGGATGTAATTTTCCATCACCCAGGAAGACATTTAGTTCTTCCCATTCTGTCAGTGGTCAGTCCAGTGCACCCCCAGAGGCTAGTGCTGTTCTGCCCTGCGGAAATGTGTAACTCTCCCATTGGACAATCTTATGTGATTTCAGAGGTCATTCCAGTGGAAAGGCGGCACATAGCATTATATGTTTCTGTCTTCTTGGGATCTAGCTCAGTCCAGCTCCCTTAGACAGAAGATCTTCCTTTTGAATCCATATCATATAGAGAGGAGGCATCTGTATGCACCAGTGCATCTAACTGACTGGCTTCAGTATATGATGCAGTTGTTCTCAACCTTTTTAGGCTCAAGGTACCCCTCTGTAACTGTCATGAATTGGGCAGCACTCTGCTTCAAAAACGAATGCATTTATTACAGTGTTTACCTCCTTGCAAAAGGTCCAGTTAGGGAGAGCAAGATCGGAAGCCTGCCCTTATTTCCCCATATTTGGTGCCTGAGCCTGTTCTTATTTACTTAACCCCTCACTTCTTGTTCATCTCCTCTCAATTCCTGAGGCACCTCTCCAAAGAATCTCCAAAGCAATTTGAGAACAACTGGTATAGTGGTAAAGAGAAAAGCCCACGTACATTGGCCAAAGTATGGGAGACCTGGATTCTAAGCTCCACTGCACCATAAGGAGTTTGAACCTGTATCTTCCATTAGGAAAATCTCCTAATTGCAGGGTCAAGCTTATGCAGAGCTGAGTGCATCCTCCATTCCTTTGGGTGAAGCTGGGCCACCGGGTAAAGAAGATGGCAAGTCCTTGGGGACAGAAGGAGAATATGCAAGATGGAGCCCAACCCTAGCTCAGTGATGAGGAGAGTGTGCTCCTGGGAAGGAAGGAGGCTGGGTTATGGCTTCTGCTTCCAACATTTTTTCCAGCCTTATCCAGTGCTTGCTTAATACAGGGGTTCCCAGCGTTTGTGCGCCCAAGAACACATTTGAATTTAAAAGAAAAAGCAGTGGGTGCCAATATGACAGCATTTTTTTGTTGGAATAATGATTTTTACCAATCGTGAAAATGCACGTGAACACCCAAATAAACTTCAGGGGGTGCGGTGACACATGCCAGCACTGTGTTGGGAACCACTGGCTTAATATATGTCACTGTGCAGTGGTTCCTTTGCATCATAAAATCAGTTTTACAGCTGATTTTTGCTTCCTATGTATTGGAGAAATCTAGGCTATATTGTGCTTCCTATATATTGGAAAAGCTGGGCTATCGTTACCTGCTAATGCTTATTTTAAATGATTCAAGTGAAGGGTCTTCCCTTTCTTTTTTGCCCATTCATAAGACAGAAATAATGCATATAGTTTTGTAGGAGATTGTGTCCTCGAATCATGTTCAGAACCAGCTGCTCTACTGCAGTCCCTTCTGGTTTGCTGGCTTTGGATTTGTGGTGCCCATTTAAATCAATGCTGTTTTGACCTGAAGAGCTAAGGAATTGTCCAGTGAACACAATTTATGCCCTTAGTGAATATTTATAATCCCTTGTAAATGCCATTGGAGTGGAGTTTTTTGCAGAGACCCCTTATTAGAAGCCTGATGCATGAGAAAATTTACTCAAAGACTAAAATCCCTAAACTCTAGCTCTTCAAGAGGATCTGCATTAGGGGATATCTTGTCAGTACTGTGTTTGCATTGCTGTCTCTTCAACTTCATCCTACAATCCCTGCTGTTAAAAGCCAAACCTGATAGGTTTGCATTTTTTGATTATACATCCTGCCTGTAGGGGGAGAGCTTTTTGGTGGCCAAAGAGGAGGAACTATGGAGGTTTCATTGTGATGGTACCTTGCTTTAATTATTTAAATAAATCTTTGTTAGATTGACCTCCAGAAGATGCCGTTGGGAAAGCTGAGCAAGAGACAGATCCAGAGTGCATATTCCATCCTTAATGATGTTCAGCAGGTGAGTATAAAACAGACCTCACAAAAACACTGGGAAGTTGGATATCATTTTGGGCTGGAAATCAGCTGACTTCTCAACTCCTGGTGTGCTTTAGAAGATATGCTACTTCTGAACCCCTAGAAGTTAATGAATAGATTTGGTCTTGGAAGCACTTCTCTTCACTACACTTCAAAAGAGGACCAAAGATTAAGCTGGAGCATGGAATGT
Source organism: Crocodylus siamensis (assembly GCF_052110815.1). Classification (NCBI taxonomy): domain Eukaryota; kingdom Metazoa; phylum Chordata; order Crocodylia; family Crocodylidae; genus Crocodylus; species Crocodylus siamensis. The sequence goes on from NC_143395.1 coordinate 164,162,276, forward strand.
GCTTGCTTAATGTACATCTAGAAACACTCACCTCTGAGTATTGTAAGGTACTATTGCTTATAATTTAGAGTCTAAATTTTAGACTATTCTGAGATTCACTAGTTGGCACCTTGTTGCAACATAATGATTTCAACTTCTCTCACAGCAAATGCACAGATTCTTTAAGTCTGTTGCATTTCATCTCCTAATGTGCTGAAAGCTTCTTTTTCAACAGTTATTTTTTATTAGATACTCTTCACTAGAAAAGCATTGTACAGTATTTCTATTATGATTTTTGGTACAAGTGCACTAAAAACTATTGAGCAGAATCCTTCCTTTAGTTATGTAGGTGAGTTGCAGCATTGCAGTTAGTGTGGTGAAGCTTGTCACTGTAAGCTTCTCTTGACAAGCAGCTTGAGCCTATCTGTTGCTGCAGAGATCTTTCCCAGAAAGGTCTTCCTCCATTTACCTCTTCTCTTGTTTGCTTTTCTTTTAGGCGGTTTCTGGTGGCGGCACTGATTCTCAGATACTGGATCTCTCCAATCGCTTCTACACATTAATACCTCATGACTTTGGGATGAAAAAGCCACCTCTTTTAAATAACCTAGAATATATTCAGGTATTCATGGGTTAAACTGATTTCTACTCTTAAGTCAGCAAAACTCTGCCTGCCTTTTCCACAATGACAAATTTCAAACTTGGATGCCTAAATATAAATGAATTGCTATGTACTTATCATAAGTGACTCTTCCTCCACACATGCTGAGAACTCGCAAATCAAGTTGAAATTTTGGGGAGCTCTGAAAATCAGCTCTTCTTATTTAAGCTCCTGTATTCAGCAAGCACCCTCCTACCTTCTTAGGTATCCAAGCTTACACTTGTTCTCAGCACCTTAATTCCCTCTTGTGTTCTTTTGGTATCACTGCCAAAGGATCTACTTGAGATAATTTAATAGTTGTAAAACCTAATGGAAGGGGGAAAAATGCCATCGCTTAACTTAGCTTTGTGGAAATCAGAAAAGCTTGAGAGGTTTTCCTTGACGGAGGCAGAGCAAATCATATAGTATGGTTCATGCATTGGTCCATCCTAAACACCAGTGACTTATGGTTTCACACACTGGACCTGCTTACCTGAGGAGTTGTTTTTCTCTCTGTGAGCCACCAGAGGGACTACAGTCTGTCAGATGGCTCTAGATGTGTCTAGCCCTGAAACTTAAACTTTCTGTGGGTAGCAGCACAGTATTTGTGGGGAGGACTTCTGGGACCTGTTCCTTCCTTGGGACCTGTTAGTGAGCTTCATAACATGTGCTAGGCCTGTTTTGTTTGCTGGACTTAACAGAAACCGCATACTTCTCTTCTGAAATCAATGTAAACGGGGGTGCCTTGTGATGTACATTAAAAGGTGTACCTATACCAAGATAGAATTAATGAGTTGCTGTATTTAGAAACTTCACCATAATGTCCTAGGGTAAACATTTTTTTTACCTCTTCATATTATCCAGGCCAAAGTGCAGATGTTGGACAACCTGCTTGATATTGAGGTCGCTTACAGCCTTCTCAGAGGTGGAAACGAGGATGGCGATAAAGACCCAATTGATGTCAACTATGAAAAGCTCAAAACTGAAATTAAGGTAAAGGAAATAACATGTTAGACTGGGGCTGACCAGCTCTGAATATGTATTTGCATCCATTAACTTGAAGTTCAACAGCTGAGTAATGAATACTGTTGGAAAATAAAAAATGCACTCACATGATTTCCCTTGCAGGGGAAAAATCCATCCCTCATGTTAACCTCCCAATATATAATGATATGTATTTTTGCTGTTCAGAAAAAAATCTCTTAATTTTGATGCTGTGCATGTTTTAGAGGTAGGGTGGGAAAGCTTATATGTATTCTCACATCTTTGAAACCTTGGCCAGGTACAGACATAACATTTGTACTAGTATAAGTGATTGGAAACCAGTCTGTACCCTTAACAGACCAGTAGTTCGGCAATCAAAATTTATTTATACCTGTAGCAGAACAGAACTGACTTAAAAATGGCAGAACCCAGTCTAAGATTCCCCTCCCCCAACCAAAGGGCAAATGTGTGTTCTGTTTGCTACTGGTCTGAATTATGCTTACAGAAAACCATGCAACTTGAATCGATTCTGCCTCGGAGTTCTGAATGTCTGTACCTAGCCCTTGAATAACAGATTCTGTCATTTGATGTCAAGACCATCCTTTGGTTTTGGGCAGCAACCTAGACATATCTGTCTTTGTAACAAATGAACAGTTTGAGTGCCACTAGCCCAGAAGGAATCTTCCAATTGCCAAATGCTTGGGTTTTCTTTGAAAATCATAGAATTGTAGAAAATTAGGGTTGGAAGGGACCTCAGGGAGGTCATCTAGTACAACCCCCTGCTCAAAGCAGAATCATCCCAGCTAGATAAAGCCTTGGTTGGGTCTTAAAAACTTCCAAGGATGGAGATCCCAGACCTCTCTGGGTAGCCTGTTCCAGTACTTTACTACCCTCCTTGTGAGAGTTTTTTTCCTAATGTCTATCCTGACCTTTCCTTGCTGCAACTTGAGACCATTACTCCAGGGATGGCCCTGCTCATGAACTTTCCTTTTAGTCCAGTCCTCCAATTTGTTTAGGTCTCTCTGAGTCCTAGCCCTACCCTCCAGTATATCTACTACCCTTCCCCGCCCCCCTCACCCCACAACTCGGTATTGTCTGCAAACTTGCTGAGGTGCACTCCAACCCATCTTTTAGGTCATAGATGAAAATTCAGATTTTTCTTCTTGTTTTATTATTGCAGGTGGTTGATAAAGATTCAGAAGAAGCCAAGATCATAAAGCAATATGTGAAGAATACCCATGCTGCTACCCACAATGCATATGATCTGAAAGTTGTGGATGTAAGTGTTGTAAGGGCATGTAATGTTGGGGACTAGGTGTTTAAAATCTGTCTATAGACTGTTAGGGTGATTTACAGAAGTGTGTGGGGGGTGGGGGCGGAAATAGCACTTTATTTTCAGTTTGGTGCACCCCTGCACCAAATGCAGCACGTGCCCAGAAGAGGAATTGTATCAGTCTGACCCAGCTCACCTAGTACCTGTAGAGCTCGTGCTTCAGTGGGGTTTTCTGCATTTTCATCTAATAGCTGATTGAGTTCGCTATTAGATAAAAGCACCAAAAAGCCCCTTGGCTTTTTTGTTGTTGTTTTTTGGGGGGGTGGGGGGGAGTTCATGTCTGTCAGCACCCTTAATTCCTAACTGCTTTGTCAACTTCTTTTAAGGTAAAAAAAAAAAAAAAAGGAAAAAGAAAAAAACACACACAAAAGAAAAAACTTGCTGCTGACTAAATGTAACATAATCCCAAGTCAGAGCTGGAGAGGAATTTAGAATTTTTTAAGAGGTCTTTACTTAGTCTTCAGAAAAAGGAAAAATCACTTCTGTCCCAAAAACAAGCTTTGAAAATTTTTGAGAAAATTGTTAAGAAAGGAAAAGGTGTGTAGGAGGAATGGAGGTGGTATAACTTATAACAAATTCTGATGGAACCTCAGCTATAGACAACTGGCAGGTGGAAATCCAAAACCTGTGCTGACACGAACACCATGATGCTAACTTTTTTTCTTTTGCAGATCACTCCCATTTTCAGGTTCAGATGACCTTCTTCTGGGTGAATTTTTAATTTTCCTTTCTCCTTTTTAAAATGGTACAGATCTTCAAGATTGAGCGCGAAGGGGAGAGTCAGCGTTACAAGCCATTCAGACAGCTTCACAATCGCCAGCTGCTCTGGCATGGCTCACGTACTACCAACTTTGCTGGTATTCTCTCACAAGGTCTCCGAATAGCTCCGCCTGAAGCTCCTGTGGTATGTACAGTGTCACATGTTTAACTGACTACCTAAATATGTTTGTTCCTTTGCCTTGCTTTTCTTGTTCCTCTCCAGTTATGAGGTCCCAGATGGCCACACTTGGGAAGAGCCTAAACAAGAGAATCTCTAGATAAGGAGAGGGACGATGTCATTTGCAGACAAGTAAATGCTATTTGGTATATCCGAGAGAGAAAGGTCGCTGAGCATTGGGCCTTCAACTTTGCCAATAAATTGATGCCTCAGGTGGTGCTTGGTGCCTGAGTGGCCATGTTTCTCCTGCCTAACCTCTAGGCACATTGATTGCTGCCTTCTTGCTTGATGCTGAAAACTTAAATTTATGCTCTTTTCTCTTTCCTGCCCCCAGACTGGCTACATGTTCGGAAAAGGTGTCTATTTTGCAGATATGGTTTCCAAGAGCGCCAACTACTGTCACACATCTCAGGCTGATCCAGTAGGCTTAATCTTACTGGGAGAGGTTGCCCTTGGAAATATGTAAGTTACCTGTATATTTGACAGCTATTGTTGCACTGCCTTATGATTGTAAAAATGCAGCATCTAAACAGCGTTGTCTCTTCATCCAAGAATGAAAGAGAAGCTTTTGTAGAGTATCCCTGGATTTTGAATGTTTGGAAGGAAAGCGTATTTTTGAAAAATGATTTGTGCTGAAGATGAAGAGTGTAGTTTTAAAATGCCAACAATGCAGAGTGCAAGGAAGGGATATCTAAATCCCTGATAGTGTTGCATTCTAAGGCACAGTATAAAATCTCAATTCAGTATAGTGTGATAAACTTGAAAAACAATTTATCAACTTTTTTTTTCATCAGGAGAGTTTTCTTAAACTTTTATCTAGATATGTTTTTCTGTGTTTCTCTTCCTGCTGTCCAGGTATGAGCTAAAGAACGCTTCTCACATAACTAAGTTGCCGAAGGGGAAACATAGCGTCAAAGGTAAAGCTTAATGGAGAAGCTGCTTCATCCTATGGTATTCTTTACTCAGTGGAAAAAATAGTTATGTCACAGCTGTATCTTGTAAAGCTAAGGAGTTTCTATACCTTCATTGTTGGCTTCAGTAATATGTGTGTGTGTGTGTGTGTGTGTGTGTGTGTGTGTGTACACACTTGAAATCAGAGCCATCTTATTTCATGCTTTGGTGTGTATTAACCAGTTGTCTGTAAGTTCAGGCAGAAATTTTCCTTAGTCTATCTCAGAAATTCAGGAAGAATTGAGGATCAAATTTCTTGAATGTGAACGTCTGTTGCTGGGTGGTGGGGGGAGCGGAAAAGATTTGGTGTTTTGTTATGGGTCCACTACAAACTACTGAATCGGAATGTAAAGATGCACAGGGTTTTCTTTGAACAGCTACTGGAAGCACCCAAATGGGCAGGGTCTGTTAGTAATAGAAGCTTCCATAACCTAAATGTTTGAAAAAAACAATACGGCAGTACAAAGTCCACTAAGGTCTTGAGATATGTCAGAGGTGGCTTCCTTTATCTTCTGGAAGAACAAGGCTGCTAGGAAAATGTTTATTTAAGATTTGGTTCTGAATAAGAAATTGGTTGAGAATATGAAGGTGAAAGATACTTGGAGTGAAAATGAAAATGAGGGTTTGCTGTCCTAAGAAAAGACAGGTGTGGGAGGAACAGAATGAGGTTAATGAAGTTCGGCAAACTTGAGGAACTGGTATATTATCTCAGAGACTGTACCTAAGGCAGGGGGCTATCCAGAGTATTTGGGTTGGTGGGCCAGGCCTGGACCACTGGGTGTTCCAGGCAAGCTGGACAACCAACTTCAGGCATCAGGGTGAGCGGCAGTGGCATTAAGTCCTCTTTGCCCTGTCATGGCTTGCCCCACTGGCAAAAGGCATCCCCAATGCGGAGCTCAACCTGGAAACTAGGTGGCAGAGCAACCAGCATCCATGGAGTAACACTGCTGTCAGTCATCCAGCTAACCAGAAGGCACCTGCAAAAGGGATCTCAAAGTAGAAGTTATGTAGCAGTGAACATTAATACCACGGGTGCAAGTCCTGCTAACACAGCAGTTCTGGCAGCTACAGGACTTGCTCAATTGCAGACTATTGTTACACTAAAGAAAGAGAGAAACTAGTATGGGACCATTCTGACTACGTTAGAAGCTCTTCAGTGGCCTGAAATACTGGAAGAAAATCATGCAAAAAGTGAAAGCAAGAGTTTCTGACTAAGGATGACTATAAAGGAATATCACAAGCATGCAGGGGTAAAAGCAGAAAGGCTAAGATACCAAATGAAATGCAAATAGCAACTGATATAAAAGGCAATGAGAAAAGGTTCAGTAAATGCATTTAGATGAAAGAGGATGATCGATAGAAGAACATGTCTATTAATAGGTGCATATGAGATGATGCAGAAAAGGCTGAGAAGTTCAAAGCCACCTTTTGCCTAGGTCCTCAAAAATGTGAAATATGACTGGATTTTTAACTAACATAATTTTATCAAGGAGATAGGAGTGCATCCTCAAATACAGAAAGAACAGGTTAACGACATTAGATGTATTCAAATGAGCAGGGCTGGACCAAATTCACCCACGAACACTTGGAACTGGCTGAAGTAATGTCTGAACCATTAGTGATCAGAATTTAGTTTTGTACATGCCTAGAAGCTGATATGGTGAGAGGCCATGGGGTTGTCAAGAATAAATCTTGTCAAACCATTCTATTTTCATTTGTTGGCAGGCTGAGTGGCCTTACTGGATAGCTGAAAGCAGTAGATGTGATCCATCCTGATTTCAGTAAATCTTAAGACACTGTCCCACATGACATTCAGATAAGCAAGTTAAGAAAACACTGTCTGCATAGGAGCATGCAGCTGGCTTAAGAAATTGCTCTGTGGTTAGTTCTTAAACTGGAAGAGTATTTCCAAGGAGAGAAAGAAGGAAATAACCTACAAATGGCAGGTGTTCTAGATATTAGCACCTCTGAAGTGGATGAAGTAAAACTACAAGACAAAAAGATTGAACAATATTACAGGATCCTGTAACACATCGGGGTCTCAGATGGCCATATGACACCCCCTGGTAGTTCTGTGACCATGCCCTGCTCCGACCCTAGAGCACTCTCCTGTCCCACCTACCATGCCTTGCGGTATTTATAAATAGGGAAGCTGCCCACAGGCCTTCACTAGGCCTCAGTCATGCTGGTCCCTAGCCCCTGGCTGGGCCTCTGTAGTCAGCTGTGCCTGGCAGGACACTCAAGGCCTTAACAGCTAATTGTGTGGCTCCAAATCCTTGCCTTTTATCATGCCCCATGCTTTGCGGGTGTTACAGGTATGTTGTCTCTCTGTTGCAGCATTGGCCTCCTCGGCCTCTGCCTCTTTAATCTAGGTACGCCTTCTAGTCTAGGCCTGCTGAATAGGACCTGGCTTTGAGGCACTAGCTTTGTTTGTCCATTCTGTCACTGAGCCCCTGGCCCTTGTGTGGCTGCTCCCTCTCTGGCACCAAATTCTCTGACTCCTGTAGCTGCACCCCGCTGGGCACTAATGAGGCCGCCTCCTCCCCTTATAGCCTCATCGCAGACCACTGGTGGAAACACTAACATAACATAAGCTCCTGGGCTATAACATAAACAAAACAATAGAAGCAGCCCTCTGCACCTTTGAGGGCAAAACTTTTTTCATTCCTGGGCCAGCATACCTCCCAGGCTGGCTCCTTGAGAGCTCCTCCAGCCTAGTCTTCCAGCTAGCAAAGTACTCTGACCAGTGTCCCTGGGTGCTTCTCCTAGGCAGGAGATCCTAACCCTGCAGCAAGCAGAGCTAGACTGCTTGCCAGCTTAAGCCCCAGGTTTATGCCTACCTCTGGTCAGGTACTTACTAATTACCCATTAGCCTGTTGCCTCCAGACCTGACCCGACCTGAGCTGCGCTGCCCTGCAGTGCTCCCTGGCTAGGCTGCTTTTCCTCTTAACGTAACTGAATGTCCAGGTTCTCTGTTACAGATCCCTAGCTGTCTCCTTCGGCAAACCTTTATGGGCGGGGGTATCACATTTAATAATCCGTGAAGAATGGCACACCTACTGCACTTATATAGATGAGTGAAATTGCCATTGTAAATTTAGTTTTCTCAAGACCCAAGACCTGCTTTCATGTGAGCCTGGTAACTGATGCTCCCTTTCTCTTTTACAGGTTTGGGCAAAACTGCACCTGATCCCACAGCCACCATCAGTTATGAGGGTGTAGAAGTTCCTTTGGGGAATGGAATGTCAACAGGAATTAATGATACTTGTCTTCTGTATAATGAGTATCCTTTTACTGTTTGACTTCAGCCAGAGAGCATGCATCTTTTATAGGGAATAGGTTTTGTACAATTACTTGGGAGGAATCTTAAAATATCCTCCTGCTTAAAAAAAAAGAAAAAAACACTTGGTGAGTAAAAATTGTTAAGGATAGCACTTGTATAGTACTTCCAAAACTCTTTGCATATGTTAATTTGTATTCTACAATACCTCTGAAGAAATAGACTGAAACAGAGGCCTAGAAATGAATCCATTTGTCTGTACTTGGGCGCACTGATGTCTGCATTGGAACCAGGGATAGAACCCTGGTGTCTGTACTCCCAGATCCGTGGTTTGACTCTTCCTGTCCTAAATAAGCAAAAACTAAACTAACAGTTTTCCAGGTAGGTCCAAAACTCAGGAGAGTCCTCCTTCTGTGAATGGATTCCTCTCGAGGGGAACAGAGAGCATGAAACAGCTTTGATTTTATTCATGGGTTGTAAATACAGCTACTTTCTTAGTTTGTTTAGCAAAACAATACAAATTTAAATTTATTTAGGTCAGAATTTGTGCTATTTGTAGCATGTCTTTGAATCATCTATAGTGTACTTAATAAGAACATTAAGTCTGCTTCCTCTGACTTAGCAGTCTTAGAAGTAAGTTTCATATATTGAAAACAGGCAATGCAGACTTAATAACTCCACATCCTAGATGGTTGCTGAGCCTTTTGACACCAACAGTGATAACAGGATTTTTTTTCCAATTTTAGTCCCATTGTCCTCACTGTACACAGCTTCTTTTCATGCAGATGGAGAGAGCAAGATTGCTTAAATGACTTAATGTTATGATTATTAACAATCCCTGATGCCCAAGTCCAAACTCAGACCACGCTGCTTTGTTTCTGATATGTGGATGGAGTGTTTCAGTGGGTGCAGTGAGGTTCTAGCAGACCTGACTAACATTATGTAAATAGTCTTCAGCAAATTCAGTCCCTAATTCAAGTCAGTCTGCTTGTATCTTGAGATTCCCATCACGCTTTCTTTAGTGCTCCTAACCACTCCACCACTGTGGTTTTCAACCTTTTTAGACTCAAGGGCACCTTTTTGGAAAATGACAACTTTTAGTTTTCACTTGTTTTTTGACTACAGAAAAATACTAGAGCAATTCTTCTGTTACATAGAACTCAGCCTACAACAAGCCAGAATGCTTTTAAAACTAAGAATTCCTACTTGAAATGTCTGGGTTTATCTTATGAATTATTTTTGCACGCCTAGCTGTGCTAACGTTGTGTGGCACCTTGCAGCACTCTTGAAAAGGTCTCAAGGCACCCCAAGGCCTCATGGCATCCTGGCTGAGAATCACTCCTCATTTTAGATCCCATTTACTCTAAGTCAAAGCAGGGAGTAGAGTTACAGGAGCAAGGGAGCCAAGTGTCTGTTTTTTGGTGCTGATTCTTTTTAAATTCATTTCCAAGTTATTTGCAAAATATAGCATTTTTCCTTGTTTATATGAATTTTGTAGGATTTGCAGATTCACTTTTCACAGGGTGAAAATTGAGAGACGGAAATGTTCTAGTATACCATAGGAATTTGAAAATCATACAGGTGTATATCTTGAATTTCATACCAGAAGTTTGCTCTTAAGTTCAAGTCAGTACAAAGCAAGACTAAATTCTAAGCCAGTTGCATATAGTGACGCTATTTTCTTCCTTAACTTGCTGTTTCTTTCCCAGATACATTGTCTACGATGTTGCTCAGGTAAACCTGAAGTACTTGCTGAAACTGAAATTCAACTACAAGACATCACTCTGGTGAACAATTATATAGAAGCCCTGTTCTCGAGTTATGCCGTAGTTATGCTATAGCGCTGACTTTTGACATGCTTAAGCATTGACTGCCCTTTTCAAGATATCAAAGAACTAAGTTGCAGAAGAAGTTACTAAATTTGAATTGAGTAAATCACTTTAGTGAATTTTTTTTATATATATAAGTGTGTGGCTACACATGGAACTGAATTCGGAAGAGAATGAATATCTGGTTCTGTCTTATGCCACTTCTAGTTTTTCGGTTGTCAAGTGTTTCTTTTAATTCACAGTAGACTAAAAGATCAGGCAGAAGTGTTTTTAGCCAAGCAGAAGTGGGATAGGAGAAAGAAATTACAGATGTTTATAAACATTTGCCCTGTTAAAATGAATCATCACCCTCTTGTTTAAAATATTCTTTTCCAGTTTTGATTTTGAATAAATGTTAAATGTGCATTTATTTTGAGGTAAAAATAAAAGCTAATTTCATACTAACAACTTTATGTTGCAAAACTTTTGAATTGCTATGTTTGTTTCACAGTTGCAGTGTATTATTTTGTGATGCTTTTATGCACAGCATGTGTCTAAATATGGAACACTGAATATTAAAACCTGTGGACACATTTCATTTTAGCATGGAGTGTAAAAACTTGGACTGCCCTTTGAGAATTTTTTTTTTGTCACTTAAAGTTGATGGTTTAAACCATTTTTCAGGAACCTGAGGCCTAACATAGTAACTATGAAGGAAAAGCACCTGCACACATTGGCTTTGTTTAGTGGTGGCCCCAGGAAATCTCCCTCAAAACTTCTGTGCAGTAGGGCACGTGTAGGTTTTTCTTCTCAACTGAAGACCTAATGATCCATAAAATAGGTATGTAGGTACAGTATCATAAGCTACACTCCCTATGACCTAGACGAAGATGCAAGTTCAATGTCTTTGGACTGTTCTGTCTTTGGCCTCTCGTTCAAGAACTGGCAGAGGTTCAGTTAATTCTAAAAGTGGTGCCTTTTGTAACGTGGGTGAGTTCTCTTGAATTCAGAAGAAACCAACTCTTTCCACAGGCTCCAATGTTGTCTGGGATGACTTTTGACCCTCTTAACTTAGTTCCCTGCTGTTACAGTGCCATAAGCCAGCTGTTTCCACATTTGTGCTGCCTAAATAGATTGTCTTGCTTGTGTGACTGGTTCACAAGCTACAGATTTTGAGCTGAAATGCATCCTTTCAAATCCCTGTTCAAAGCATCTGTTTTGTATATGTAACAGTTCTCATACTTGCCATCTAAATGACAAAATGCTTGACTATGGAAGAATATAGTTAACTCTCTAAACTGTGTGTGTGGGGGGGGTGATACTTGTCAGTACCACCACAACCGCTAATGCAAACTACAGCAATTGCTGACTGAGTACCTAGTTTTTAAGGCAGTTTTTAGTATTTAGAATCAATGTTGCTTATTAGATTTCTACTGCTTGCTGCTGTGCTTTTTTGCAGCATTGGTTGTGCTGGGACCATTAAGTGCAGCTTTAAAGAAGTATTTGATAAAATCAGCGGGCCTGTTTTGTCACAGTGGGGAAGTGATCCACTAAACTATAAAAACTTCCTTCTTAGGAACTACTGGCAGAGGTAATTTCAGCTTGGATCCATTCGTTTTATTCCAGTCTTTAGGTGATTTGCCTGAAAAGAGTAGATTTTCTTTGTAAAACAGAGTTTTATGCACCCAGTGTCTTCAAAAGGGGAGTTTCAAAGCTATAGTTGTGTCTTCTGCTGCAGCTCTACCTGGACCTCTTGGAGAAGAGGGGAATGCAAAGTATGAGAGGTGACAGAACTGCCAAATACAGGACCAAGAAAATGTGGAAGGAGCTAAAGGCAGAATAGCTTTGTACTGTTGGATTTGGATGGAAGTGTGGCCCTGAAAAAGGGAAGTAAACAGTGCAGGTACCACTGGGGATGGGAGGTTGTGGGGCTATATGTTGCCTTTGGACCCAGCTGCAGCTGCCACCTGCTTTGAGGACAAGAAAGACCTAGCAAAGACCTGAAAGGCTAGATGGTGTGGTTGATTCATTGGTGGGAGGAAAAGAAATTATATGACAACAAAGAAGTGTCCTGTAGCTCTAACCCAGTAGAATTTCAGAAGCTGCATTAGACTAAAAAGTGGAATTAGTAAACAAAGGCAAGGATTTCTGCCTTTTCTGTTTGACTTCAGCCAGTCCTGTCACAAGCTTGAACAGAATGCTTATGCATATGTAGTTCCCAATAAGTCAAAGAAAATTGGTTGAGTATTAAAATGTTTCTGAAAAATAAGTCTCAAACAGACAAGCATGTGCAAAGCCAACATTTACTGTTGTGACCCAATAGCCAAGTTGTTCAGTTTGCAGATACTAGTACTATGTTAACAGCCTTGCCAGTTCAACCTGGGATCAGAATTGTAAGCTTTGTTGGTGGTTACTAGCAGCAATAAGAACCAAAACATGTCTTGGCCTGATTCTCTCATTAAGTTCCTTGTGAGACCTGGAGCAGTGTGAAGGGCATTCACTGTATCTTCAAATGTGGTTATGCTTCCAGAGTGGCATATGTATCCTTTCAGATGTGTACACTGCAGTCAAAGATGTGACTGCAACACAGGTAAGAATACCCAAACTAACTAATCTAGGAAGCATGTGTAACATATAGCAGCAAAGATGCTGCAGCACAGGCTTCAGAGTGGAGTGTACAAGCCTGGCACACAAGACAATTTTGCTTGGTAAACCACTGCCAGCCCAGGCTCTAAGCAGCTGCTGCCAGCCACGAAACCCAGGCTGCTCCCAGCAGGCAACCGAGAGGCTGCAAGCCCTGCCACAAACAGACTGGGCTCCACGGGCGGGCTGCAGCCAGGAGGCTGCAAACAGCTACTCCAGACTCTGACATATCAGCAGTCTGGCACCTTCCAAGGTAGACATTGTGGTTTTTTTGGCACTCCGGCCAAAAAACGTTGCCTACCCCTGCACTACTGTAATCTCTACTAGCTGGACAATGTGAATACAGGTGTGCCTACTTTAACTTCACTCCTTACTTGCCATATAGGCGTACCCTTAAAGTAAATAAGAACAGTCTGATGCTGCAGACCAAAGCAGAATCTAACTTTCTCCTGTAGTTGTACTGGCTCTGCAGTACAAGCTTAAAGAGAAAAGGGAAGCTTTTTAGTGTGTTTTAAGATTATACATGAATATGTGCATGCAGCAGACTAGCTGAGTTCAGTGTCTTTTTTGACCATAATACTTGAATAGAAAGGAACTTATTTGACATGATTGATTGATCCATGTGATTTATTCTCCATCTGGAAGGTGGGGGAACTGTTCCTGTAAAGGTCTAGTCCAATATGATAATGTATTTGAAGGGAAAGTATTGCCAGACAAGTTCCCTGAGCTGCAGAAGAGACACTTGAAAATAAACATGGTGGTTTTGTTTCAATTGAGATTGGGGCCCCAGCATATACAGTCCATAGAACAAACACCAATTGCCTCCACCTTTTTGAGCTTATAATTTTAAATGGACAAGGAGAAAAGGAAAAATAGTTATCCCTGTTCTACAGAAGTTAAGAGGAGGCATGTAGGTGAAGTGGCTTGTCTGAATCGGCATGAAAGTCTGCAGGTGAGAGAAGAATGGAACCTGGATGACCTTAACCACAAATTCGTCCTTCCCCTTTAGAACCACTAAATATTGCAGTTCGTGAGCAAGGAGCTTCTTGTTTTAGTTACTGCACAGATAAAGGAAAAGAAACATGAACTTAAAACAGGGCTGAAAAGGATAACATTCGGAGTGAATGCCCCTTAACAGCATTATGTTTACTCTGTTTTAAAGACGTAGAACATGTTGACTGCTTAGGGTACAAACAGTTAACCTTTTTAGACTCAAGGCACCCCTCAGAAAAGACAGCTCTTAGTGTTCTCTTGTTTTTTGATTACAGGAAAAGAATAGGGCAATTCTTCTGTTACAGAAAATCAGACCACAACAGGGCAGAACAAGGTTTTTTGTTTTGTTTTGTTTTTTTGACCCTCCTGAATTCCTATTTGAATTCTCTGGGTTTATCCAAGGTCTCATGTTTACACATCATGCAGGGCTGCAACATCCTAGTTATCAGTCACCTTAAGTCAGTAATTCATAAGAATGGCCCCTCGTATATTAAGAGCAGTTACCTGATATGACCCTGTCGGATGTCTTGACAGAATAAGCAAAGCCAACTTCAACCTGTGCAGTGTAGTGGAGTCAGCTATGAACATTATGAAGATTGATAATATACTGATGTATACAGTCTGTGTGTAGCAGCAGTTCCCAAACTGCATTGCAACCCCAAATGGGATGGCAACATCAGCAGATGGGGTCACAGTAAATAGGTCACAGGTGATGTGTTGGGGTGGGGGGCTAATAGAGAATGTGGCAGGAAAACAGGCAATGAGGTGGAGGGGAGTGGGGCGGGGGCCAAGGTGATGTAGCGAGGTGGCACATGCTCCCCTAAGATTTCTGCCCCTACAGTGCGTCATGGCACTGCAGCGGGGCCAGATTAGTTTCAGGCAGGAGAGGTCTCTGCGGCCCAGTGGGCGGGACCTGGTGCAGGAGGGAGCACCATGCTGCCATGACTGCCAAGGTGAGGCACGGCAGTGTGGAGTTGTGCCACCTGCTGCTGCCACGTAGCCAGGGGGCACCTCACCTTGGCGGCCATGGCAGCTCAACACTTCCTCCTGTGTCCAGTCCTGCCTGCTGGGCTGTGGAACCCCCAGGGCGAAGGGCAGCAGGGCAGGGAGCCCTGAGCCCACAGGCCTTACCCCCACCCCCCCAGGCTCCAGTACAGCCATGCTGCCCACGGGGCAGGATCGGGGGGAAGCCATGCTGTGGGCTGTTGGCTCTTTGCTCCACTGCAGCTGCAGTAGCTGCTGCCTCCTGTGGGTGGCAGCTGGGGCTTGGGCACAGGGAGGGCAGGGGGCTGCAGGCCCTGGGGCACCTGGGGGGGGAACGGCTCTGGGTTGGGAGTGAGGGGTCACGCTGAGGAAAAGTTGGGGAAGTACTTCTCCATGGTAAAGGACTGGCTGACCAATTCTGTGCCAGGCATTGCATCTGTAATCTTTATTCAACTTACCATGATCCCCACAAAGCACAACAGGTACCAGTCAGGTATAAACTCTTGGCATTTATTTTACCATTAATGTCCTTTTTATAGATTTAAAAAATAGACCAGACATGGGGCTTAGACAGTGATGGTCATATACCAGCAGAAACTGGTTTATCGAATTGATTGCATTTGTATGTGCAAACCCTTTTATAGAAACCACATCTATGGGGGCAGGGGGTTGGAATTAAAGAGGATGCAATGTTTAAGCCCACAGATACAGTAATTTTATTGGATATGAAGTAATGATTGTTAATCTTGTGACATGCTGAATGTTTAGCAGAATAGCATTTTTCAAAAGCTGTAACAGCAATAACGGCAGCTGTTGGAATGGAGCAAGGAAGTGTCCAGTAGAAGCTTCTGGAAGCTAATTGGCAGCCTGTGACCTAGTAACCTGATACCTTTCAAAGGGGATAAAGTTGACCCCGGACTAGTCACTTTGTCAATGAATCCCAATATTCGGGTCCTACATAGAATGGTAGACCCTGGGGCTGTGTCTACGGCACACCTGAAGAAAAAGTTTCTCCAGTGAAATTCTTGTGGTGGAAGCTCAGGCATAGGTAAAAGACACTGCAACTTCTAGGCTAGGGACAAAAAGTACACACAAACATAAGGGATCAGAAACTGGTTCAAATCTGTAACACAACAGAAATTCAGTGCATATAAACCACTTTCAAAATGGCTGACACCAGTTCAAGATAAACCTGGATGGATGTAGTATCAGACTTAACTGATATAGGTTAAATTGGTTTATTGAATTTCTGTCCCAGATCCACCTCCACTGCAACCCCCTCCCCCCTTACAAGCCACTGCAGTCACAGGGCTGCACTTACAAGATCAAAACTGAACGTCTGTTCACTTGCTTACCAGTTCAATATACGCAGCTTACACTGCCCTCCAAAGATCGAATTGATTCAGCCTGAGGCTTTTTGACTGTCTGGTGTCTTCACTGTTGATCTTGTAATGTTGTAGGTCTGCAGGACCAGGGATAAAAACCACAAGATGGCTAGTACCTCTTGCCCTACCACTACAGCTATAGTGGTGGGAAATATTTGAGTCTGAGGTGTGACAGCTAGTTAACCAGTAAATTGTTACAGAAGCCAAGAGAGTGAAAGCCTTTACAAATGATGGGAAGGCAGTGTTGGTCAACTTTTTGAAGTTAGAATTAACTTTTAATATTTTGGCACAAGTGTTAACTGTTCAAATATATTAGTAAACCCCATCAATTTAGCAGCCTCCTCCAGCAAGTTGTGTGTCAAAAAACAGTTGGCATTTTTAATATTTCTAAGATTTTTAAAGCAGGCAGCAGCAACCCTTTCATACTTTTATAAATCAGCGGAGCAGAGAAGAACAAGCCAACATTTCTAAAAACAAACAAACAAAAAAACCCAACCTGTTCATGTGCAGTTTTCAAACTGGAATACAGGGTTCCCTCACTTTATGCTGTACATACATTCCTGGAAAACAGCACATAAATCAAATTCATATAAACATATTATACAATGTAATAAATAGGGATATGTTCCAAGACCTCGACTGTACTGACCCCCAGCCCCATTTCTACCACTTTTATGAGACAGTTTTGGTACTTGCCAACAGCAGACAGTGCACACAAGCACAGGACACTATCATAATGGGGCTGGCAACTACAGAAACATGCCACAGACAATGAGCAAGGAGCACAGATGCACACAGCAGACTATATTTTGGTGTGTGTCACTCCCGCAATGCACCACAAAGCAGCTGACTGCAGGCTGCCACCACCAATCGCATAAGAGTGAATTTACCTCGAATATAATGAAGTTTTGGTATAAAAAGGAGCAAATTCGCACACACGGAACCCACATGAAATGAGGGAAACCTGTAGGTGGATGCTTGCTTTCATTTTAGAAGCTCTCAGGAACCCTTAACTGCATCCAGACAAGTGTGGCCATGGGGTACATGGTGCCATAGACCCGTCTGTGGCACCACATGTTGCACAGTCAGTTGTTTGCCGCACTGTAGGGAAGCAGCACAGAGGTTTTCACGGGCTTTTTGGGGTTTTTTACCCATGGCTATCCAGAGGTCAATAAAACCCATGGAGAAGAAAAGCAGAGCGGTACACACTGGTTCAGCGTGCCTTGCTGAAAAGCAGACCCTGGCCAGCTGAAGAGATACTATGGCTGCCAGCTGGGCTCTGTGTGGCAGGATTGCCGCTGCTGCAGCCTCGAGAGGCCCCCAGGACCTCAGGTAAGGCTGCGGAGGCCAGCACAGTGCTAGCCCCAGCCTTCCCTGCCCCACCCTGGGTAACTTGCTACATGCCAGAGGGCATGTAGAACATATTCCCTGGGGACAACTAGTAGTGGCACAAGTTGCACTGCTGCTAGCTGTCCCCAGGGAATCAAATGTCTACACCATGTGTGGACATGGCCCTGGAGTCCATTTTATTTTACTTTTCTTAATTGTCCCATGTGGCCTGAATGTGTTCAAATAGATATTTATTTTACCTAGAGTAACAGTTCATACTGATAGATGTCCAGTCAGTGTGCGTCTTATCCTTTGGATATAGAGAAGTAGAAGAGACTAGAGTTCTTCTACCTATGCAGAAGCTGATCTAAATCCAGTGTCCTCTTTAATTAAGCACCATGTCTTTTCAGTGCTGAGAATACAAAGTTCTGCTGATCCTAAGTTTCCCAAAAGTCAGGTTAATTTTTATTTCATGTTGTTTCTGTTATTTATAAATAACTTTTTTTCCTTTAAGGCATAGCTACCAAGTGAAATTTACTACTGACTCTAGTGTTCCAGCTCCCTTTTTTCCTCTGTGCTTTTTAATATCAATCAACATGTCTCATCTGTATGAAGCAGTCATTTACCCTATCATAATTTAGGGTAGGGTCATAAATTACCACTGCTCAGCAAGCATGCTAATATAAATTGTGGATCACTGTAGTACTAGGGAACTCTTAGAGGGGAACCCACAGTCTTAACTCTGCTTTGCCTTCCTTAAGTTTCTACTCTGAAAATGTAAACATTCAGCTTAAACCAGGGCATCTGTTTTCCATTAATTGAACTAGTTTACAAATAGTTCTTAATTAATGACTACTAGACTAATAACTTTCTAAGCAATCCATTACAGATCAAACCATTAGAGAGAGCTTGTCTTAATCATTTACACTTAGCTCTATTGTCTGCTATATTTTAAAAAACTATTAAGCTATATGTACAGTAGAACCCCGACTTATGCGTATATTGCATTCCTGAGAAACCTTGCATATGTTGAATTTGCACAACTCAAGGTGAATTTTCCCATAGGAAATAATAAAAAAGTGAGGGATTGTGTTCCTTGGACCTCACATTTATGACACCAAAGGTACCAAATAAAACCTTTTTCAACCAATACTTTATTTATTATGTTACAAAAACATTGTAAACATTTATTCAGTTACATTATAAGTAAAATAATAAAAAAATACAAAATAAACATACAACAATCTTCAGTCCATCCATCAATGGGGAGCTGAGTCCAGGTCGAACACATCAAAAGATGGTGGTAGTATCTCTCCCCAAGAAGTGGCTGGCTGCCCCCAGAAGTGGAGGGCTGCAAGTTGGTTGATTGAGTCGAGATAGTGCTGTCCCACTTCCTGAAGACCTTGTCCAGGGAAGACTGCACTGAGCAGTGCTGCTTCTCCCTGTAAAACTCTGTGTAACAGACATTGGCTTCCTTCATCAGCCTGGCAACCTTAGCACTTCTTTCACAATTAGGGTCATTTTTGTCAAAGAAGGCTAGGTAACCATCCAAAAGTTTGAACACATCAGCCATGCCTTTCATCGTGAGAACTTGGGGGAAGGGCCTTTCATTTTCTTTCATGGGCTCTTCCTCTTCATGGCACTCCCTATCCAGCTCAAGGAGATTCTCATTTGAGAGTTCCTCCCTATGGGAATTGAGCAGCTCAGCCACATTTTCCTTATTGACCTGCACAAAGCCCACACTATTAACCATCTCAACGATCTCATGCCTTGCTTCACTGATAAATTCGTCAGCAGCAAAGCCTCAGAAATCATTCACAACATCAGGCCAGATGTTTTTCCAGACACCATTAAGGCGCTGCTGCATAACATAATTCCAGGCATCTCAGATTGATGTCTATGGCCATCTTGATGTTAAATGTCTTCCAAAATTCTTTGACATTTGCCTTTTCCTTTGACTCTGTCTCATTGATAAGCTTTTTGAAGGTCCTCCATAGATAACAGCTCTTGAAAGCTCAAATAACACCCTGATCCAAGGGCTGGATGAGCAACGTTGTGTTCAGTGGCAAGAACAGCACCTTAATGTTCTCACTGAGGTCACCAAGGCCTGTGGGGTGTCCTAGAGCATTATCAAAAAGCAGTAGAATTTTGAAAGGTAGATTTTGCCTGTCACAATAAGCCTTCAATTCCAAATGCAGCAGACTGGAAAAATAATCTTCAAACAACGATCCAATAACCCATCCTTTCTGGTTGGCTTGCCAATAAACAGGCAGGTGTCCCTTTGCATAACCCTTAAGCGCCCAAGGGTTTTTAGTGTGGTAAACCATTAGCGGTTTGAGCTTGAAGTTGCCAGCTGCATTTGCTCCGAGCAGCAGTGTGCAGTGATCCTTCATGGCCTTGCACCCTGGGGCGGTTTTCTCCTCAATAGATAAACTTCAACTCAGCATCCGTTTCCAGAAGAGTCTGGTTTCATCCAAGTTGAAAACTTGCCTCCGACCGTAGTTTCCCTCAATGGCAGCCTGTAGGATTGAACGAAATTTATGTGCAGTACTTTTATCAGCAGCTGCTGCTTCGCCCACCAGTTTGAGAACATGAAATCCATGGCGTGCTCCAAATCAATCAAGCCAGCCAGCACTTACATTAAATGGCTTGGCTTCAGGATCATCACGCTTCAATACTTCATAAATGCTGCGTGCCTTTGTTTGAATCACCTGGGTCAAAAGCAGCACATTCTTGATTCTGGTACTCGATCCATGTTGTCAACATGCGTTCCATTTTCTCCATGATGATCAAACTTGTTAATGAAACATGGGCAGTAAATAAATGTGTAGCACTCTTACAGGACTTCTTCATTTTCTCCACATTGTCCCTAATTGTATGGAGAGTTGACTCACTGAGCCCTGTAGCACACCTAATTTCCTTTGTCTTCTCACCTCTTTCATAACTCTTCACAACTTCAAGTTTTTCTTCCAAAGTTATAGCTTTTCTTTTCCTCGGAGAGGCGAAAGCACTTGTAGAATCACTACTAGAAGCACTCATCTTGAACACAATGGTGGCACAGCCTGAATCCAGAATCCTGCTTGGGAACCCAAGCTGTGCATAACTCCATTTGACTCGCTCTGCACATCTCTGATATATACGTGAATGACGCGTGTCTCGGGGTATATTTTTCTGCTTGGGTGTTAATATTAATTCGTGTAAATGCAAGACTCAGGTAAGTTGAATACGCATAAAACAGGGTTCTACTGTATGTGAAACAGAAGTCTTAAGAAGGACTTAAGATGGCAACCTGCTTCATCATGTTAAGTGGTATATATTAACACAAAAAATCTGTTACTGAAGCGCTTGTTGCTTGTGAAATAGCAAAGCTTAAGAGAATGCTGGATCCTACAATGTTAATACCCTTGCACTAATTTTTAATTAAAAAAAAAAGTCTGAATTGCTTCAGTATTTGCAAAAAGATGCGTGCAACCTCAGTTAGTTGTCTACAGTAGATGTCATTCCTAGAAAGAATTTTGTTGGCTAATGCTGTTTTCCATTTTCAATGGCCATGTTTCCAATCTGAAAGAGTTTGCAATCAGATGGAAGCATTTTCATTAGAACAGCTGGTTGGTTGAGTGGCTGAACTTGAAGAGAGATGGTGGTAAAAACATGAACCTGGTATAATTGAAGACATGAGTTTCATGCAACACTTTCACAGTTGTTAACCACAGTAGGAAGAACGTTAAGTGCATTTAGTGATATGTAGGAGGCTATGGGCTGGGGTTAGATAATTCTGCCTTTGTATTGTCACTAGTATTAAAACTTGCAAAACATTTGCATTCTTTCAAATTGGACATGTTGTATAGCACTAGGAAAGAAGTAGTAGGAGTAAATGTCAATAGGTATTACACAGCTACCCCTCTGCAGAGGAAGGCACAGAGACATTGTTTCATCCATTGCAGTATTTATCTGAAGCATATCTGAAATAAGCAAAATGGATGGATGGTAGCACAAGGCATTTGATTCCTTTACACAGCGCACCACAGGAAACAGTTCAGTTTAGGTGTAATATTTTCAGAGATGGAAAAGAAAAGCCTGGGGACAGGTTCTACACACTGTTTAACCAATGCAGTAATGCTGACTGCAATGCATTAGAACCAGCAGAACAGTGAAATTTGGGCCTTGGACATTCTGTTCTCTAGCTTCTTTACATGCCTACACTACCAAAATTTGGCCAGCTGAAAATGTGTTAATAGCACTTCTCTGCATCTGTTCTAGTTTGAATTTATCATTCTTGAACATGGGTAACCAGAATTGTGTACAGTATTCCAGACAAAATCTTCCCAGTTCCTTTTACAATGACCCTAATGCTTCCTTACTTCTATTGGAAATACCTTACTATGCCATTCTAGGATTGCATTTCCCTTACTCATAGTTGCATCGGATTGGGAGATCATAATATTTTTGTGACAAACGAATATACCCAAGTTGTCCTCATCAGTTGTTCCCAATTGATGGGATCCTAGCTTCCAGCTGAACAGCTGGTTGGTTGGTCTGATTGTAGCCTGTTGCATCCTTCCAGTGTACCCATGAAGAGTCAAGACCTTTAACATGCTATGTTCACATTCAGATTCTGCCAGCAGGGATACTACAGCAAAATGTGAATGCTTGGGTCTCCCTGCAGAGACGGGTCTAGCATCCCTGGCTATTACCAATCCAGAAAGTTGTCCTAGATGGGGCTTCCCTTTAAATCGGGGCTTGTTAACCAGGGGTATGCAGACCCCTGGGAGTACTTGGGGAAGCCTTAGTGGGTATGCATGGGCAAGTGGGGATGGAGTGCTGCCACTCTCTGCCCCATGCCACCACTTCCCAGGAGCAGAGCTCTGGTGGGGCAAGGGGAGTAACACCCTTCTGCAGGCCATGCAGGCACTGCCCAGTTGGTCAGACTCTGGGGGGAGGAAGCTTGCATGCAGCGATGACCACTGCCATCCACCACCCCACGCTTCTGCTCCACATCCAGCTGCGTGCCACCCTGTCCCCCACTCCTCTGCATCCAGCCACTGGGTGTACACTTATTTTAAAAGGTTGAAAGCCCCTGCTTTAAATTGCTGCCACTTCAACAAGATGCTGCAACAAAGTAAAAATGCACAATGAGCAACTCTACTGACCATCCCTAGGAAGACAGGCAGCACTTTTAACCCATGCTAGTATGTTCTAAGTCAGTGGGAGACAACAATTTTGGCAGATATGCTATAAATCAGCCCCATAACCCAAGTGCCACTCCAATCCCCATCTGCTGTTCTGCTCCCTGCTGTTCTGCTTTCTTTTTCTTTCCCTGTGCTCAGCACACCATTTACTGCTTTGCTTTCTGATTCCTGCCTCTGCCCCTGTATTGCCTGCCCCTGATCTTCTGCATGCCATAATGAGGTTGCCTATGCCACTTGTGGCACCAATACCACAGGCTGGCCAATCCTGCTCTAACCAAGCTATACCAGCTAACAATAAACATAATTGTTATAGTTTAATGTTTGGTGGCAAAAGTAGCATAACCAAGATGAGCCTATTTCAGAGTGAAATAGCAATGAAAAGCAGCTCACAAACAATAGCAGGGTGTAATATAAAGCAACTCTCAATGAGATTTTCTATTATTGTGAAGTAGAACTTAAAAAAATGAAGAAACACATGGGCAAATGATTATATGGAGTCAAAGGGGAAAATACAATACATCAAGCTTGGAGAAAGGAGCTGTAGTATTCTAGTCAGAGAAGGCTAGATGTTAGAATGACCACTGTTTTCTTAAATTAAAAGACTCTTCATTTAGAAAAAATATGGTACAATATACTAACCCTCCTTCTCAGATGCTTCATGTATTACTACATCTATTCTAGGTGAGTTGTTAAGAAGAGCCTGGAATTTTTTTTTCCATAAAAGGATTTATCACCCTAATATTTTTAGATACAGATTTATATCCTTAAGTACTTATAGTGAGGAATGAATAAAGTTTTCTAAGTGGTAGCAAAAACATTATGAGAAATTATTTAAAAGCCCAGTTACTTTCCAGACTATGTGCAGTTATAAATACACACCCTCGCTGAACAGATTCACGAGGCAAATGAAAGAAATAAGTCTCATCTAGGGCAAGGGAAAGTCACTCAAAGGAGTCCTTATATTCATGTGTGATTAACAAACACTAGCACAGTCCCAGTCATAGATGTAGGTCTCTACAGCAGGTAAAAGGCTTTTCAAATTCCAGATTACAAGAATCCACAGATGCGAGTCACTGGAGGCACAACTGAGCCATTTTTAGGAACCAATCATTACATGCCAAGCAGCAGAAAAGGCTGTATCACACATCCTATACCAAAGCATTTGTGGGCATCTCTAAAGAACAAAGATTTTACTTCTTTATCATGGTACAAAAACAAATGACTCTCAGATGAAAGTAAACAATATTTAGCATTCCAGAACTGCTTCCCAATAATCAGATGATTACTGTCAATGCACTATCACACAGGTGGTGCCAACAGAAGACTGGAGATGAATAGTAAGAAATATGAACACATGCCAACCCCAATCACATGGGCAAATGATTATATGGAGTCAAAGGGGAAAATACAGTAAATCCCAGTGATTAAATGAAACTGAAGCATTTTGTTCAAAGCTAAGGCTTTACAGCACTGGTCCTCAACCCTTTTAACCTCAAGGCACCCCTCCATAACTTTTCTGAATTTTAAGGCACTCCAGCTGAGAGTGACTCAGCCCCAACCTGCATCAGAAGAGGCAGAGAGGTGCCTTGAGGCTAAAAAGATTAAGAACCACTGATCTAGCTGGTGCTAGGTAAAGGCAGCAATGGTAGGACCTGACTCTGCTGTGCTCTTTCCAGTGCTGCTCCCTCCCTGCCTGTCTGTACTTGAGGGGGCAACAGGAGCCCCTGCTGCTAAAGCTGCTCCTGCAGATGCCAGCAACCATCCCTGCAACCCACCCTGTGTTGGCTGGTGCCAGGAGTGCAGGAGGAGCAGATGGGATGAGCCAGGCTGTAAAGTGTGGCTCCAACCCCTTGTCTGTTTGCAACAAAGAACATTGCGGTAAGCATGGACATAGTTAATACAGGGGCTGCCAAGAGGTAGGCAGCAGCATCAGTTCCCAAAGGAGCAGTTGCAGGTCCTGCCAAGTAACAGAGGCAGGCACAGGGTGCTAAACCGGAGGGGAGTGGGGAGAGTTTTTACCTCCTTGGACAACCTTAATGGGATCTTTCAACTAAGGAACCAGGCACAAATCCCTGGTTTAAAGTAAGAAGGACCTAAAGCTGCAAGGCCCTGCAATGTGAGCTACATTCAGATGTGTATGCACTGAAGCAGTATGTGATCCAGCAGTTTCCTATTCATGAGGAGTTAATATCTTCGCACCTTGCCTGGCAACCTCTTTAGTGTACCAGCCTAGAATTTCTCCATCTCAACACTACATGCCCTAATGCCACCTAGAGTAACAATTCCCAAAACAATTGGATTGGTATCAGCCCAAAAAAAATATTTATTGGTGCACCCCTATTTTATTCTAATTGTTCTTCTTTCTTTAAAAAAAAAAAAAGATCATTCATTCTGTTTTGTGAAACAGGAAACATGTCTCTTCAGTAAGCAGTATCATAGCAAATGGTTGCTACTTCTCTGCTGTCTTATTTTGACAGCTTATTAAATATGATGAGCAATAGTCCTAGCTGACTAACTTTTAAATCTTCAACTTTAACGTATCATTTTCCTTCTTGATTAATGTTTGATGTAATTGAATTAAAATCACTTCTCTGTATGAAGATCAGTCCATGCTGTACAAGATGCTGAGTTATAGAACTAGTGCAGAATCATTTATCTTTGAAAATCATTGATATACTGTATATATGAATGTTTTTAATGCGGTCCACCTCTGTTAGGGCCAAAGCCCTCTCAGTTTAAGCCTTAATAATTGGTATTAATGCTAGTCTCTTGGTTGGTGGGATACTATTGTATTTTGCTAAGGAAGTTGGAGTCATCAAACTGCTTTAAGCAGGACTTTCTCCTTCCATCTTGATTTAGTTTATTTTGTGCAGTCTTCTTATAATTCTGCAAAGAATAAAGTTAAAATCCATAACGCAAAGTTAGCCTTTGCACAAGAGGTTTTTGCATCCACATTATGAAGGACTTGGTAGGCATATTTGAAGAATTTACATTAGAAGCTTTTTAAATATTTGAAAACTCTGTATCCATATGATTCAGTGTGAGCCTACTTAATAGCTATGTCTATGAAGAGCTTTCCAACTAAAGACGTAATCAAAGATGCAAAGTCTTAGGGCGCTAAGCTGTAATAACTAAACCTGGAGCTCTCTTCTAGACACATCTGTGTCAGTTTTTATTTAAATGTATTGCTTTCATTTACCAAGTCAGGGGCACTTTAGTCTTAATTTCTTCTGAAAAAAAATCAAAGGAGAGGTTCTTTGAGGTTTTTTTGCTGGTGTATGTGTATGCGTATCTGATCTCATAATGAATAAATCAGAATACTAGATTCTTTTCTCTCTTCTGCAGAAAAAGATGGCAAAGCCTTTCACGCAACATATGAAGAAAAACTCAAACTGGTGGCCCAGCACAAGTAAGACCTTACAATCCTGACATTTGCACTGAAGTTGGATTCCTTGATGTGCTGGGGAATGATAAGGCTATGATAGATGTTACACTTTACAACCTGATATTGTGTTACAACCTGTAACATGATACACGTGCATGGGGTCAAATCTCATTTAGGGGCCCACTCACCAGGTGATAACTAAAGTGCGATAGACGTTGTCCCGGGACGCAAGAATACTCACTGGCAGCTAGGAAAACAGCACATGGTGGGCGGAACACAGAACCCGCGCAGCTCATCAGCTGCCTGTTTATACAGCTGAAGCCGGCCGGCTCAGATAAAAATGGCGGCGCACACTGCAGAGCTGGCGGGAGGAGGGAGAGTGCTGCTGCTGAGGTCCCCGCAGCAGAGACGAGCGGAGGCACAGGGCCCAGAGAACAGGAACGGCTGGGACAGAAGTGAGGAGGGAGAGGAACATTTCGGCGACACTGCGGAGCCAGCGGCAGGAGGACGCCTGGATCGCCGCAGAGGGACGGCAGAAGGCACTCTGGGAGAGATCCAACTTGAGGGAGAGGGACGGCGAGGAGTCCAGGGAGAATTGCCACTGGAGGGAACGTTGCCGCTGGATTGGGAGGTGCCTTAGAGTAGGCAGGGAACTGGGTGCCTAAGGGGATGAGGCATCCAGTGTCCTGGTGAAGTGCGGTGGGGTAGTTAAAGAGGCAGTATGCCCGGTTTTGTGTTTGGGGCTTCCTTTTTCTTTCTTGTTGATTTTGGTTCTACCCCAGGCCCCGAGGGGTATAGGAGGGTAGCCGACCCGCACTGTGGGCCAGATAGTGTCGGGAGGGTCCCAGGAGCAAGACACTGACCAGCTTGTTGCCGCTACACAGGAGGCATGAGGCCGGGGTGTAGGGGTGGCGGAGCCCCGAGAATAACTGCCAGGAGGAAACTTAGGGCCAACGAGCACGCCCCATGAACAGCCCCGGACACTGAGGTCATTAAGTTGTGGCAGGTGAGCACGGGGTCAAGGATTCAGGCAGAAGTCACCAGCTCAGGCAGAGGCATGAGCCCAAGAGGTGCGTAACATCCATCACCCGAGCAAGAGAGGCACAAGAGCAGCTAATTGAGTCCCGGGGGCGACAGACATAGTTTAGCTGAACCAGGTTCTGTGAGTGGTTTTGTAATGTCTGTTATGTTTTTTAGGGTCTGTCATCGTGAAAGTGACATGGTTTTTCCAACAAGTGTAGCTCCAGAGCCTGTAATTTCTTATCTCCACGCTTCCTTGTGGTTAGGTGTGAGTGAGGTTGAATAGATAAAGCAGGTTTTCTTGCTGGAAGTGCAAAGTACTCAAATATCACCTTAGTATTTGCCAACTTGAAAATTCAAGTAGCCACTTGAGCTAGGAAGTTTCAGTAGTGGGATCCTGGACTGCCCTGCAGCTAAAATGGCTGAGACACAGGTGCGAGTTGGAGCTGAGACAGGGCACGCTAAGTGCAGGGCTCAGACACGGGTGTGAAATGGAGCTGGTGTTTACCAGCACTGAAAGTAGCCCCTTGACGTGCACAATAGTGGGATAGACAATGCAGTGTTCTAGGAGGTTTCCCCCTCATCCTTCAAGCAATCACCATTGGAGTGGGAATGGGGTGGGAGGGTGGGGATTGGTATGCTTCAAGCCCAAGCTTAAGCTGGAGTGTGATGTGTATTGAAACTGCTAGTTCTCTGCCAGGAATCATGGCAAGTTCTGCAAACTCAGATCCTCCAAATAAAGATGATTCTGTTGCTACCAACACTGAAAATTCAAGTAGGTATACAGATAGAATTCAAGACTGTCATGGGAGGGGCAATAAAAAGTCAGACTCCACGTTAAGTGCAGTGAAGGAAGTGTTAAAGTAAG
Organism: Crocodylus siamensis; assembly: GCF_052110815.1. NCBI lineage: Eukaryota > Metazoa > Chordata > Crocodylia > Crocodylidae > Crocodylus > Crocodylus siamensis. Next base: position 164,189,981 of record NC_143395.1, read on the forward strand.
AAAAAGAAAAAGCTTTTAACTTTGTTAAAAAAAATCCCTTATGTTGTAGCAAAAGACTGTGTTTTCTTTTTTCTTTGGAGGGGTAAACATGATGTAGGTTACTGGAAGCATTAGTACTCCTAATGAAGGAATTTTGTCTTAATATGAGTCTTGTGTAATGTGAAGGATTGATATTTTGAAAGGAAGAAAAGTATACAGGCTGTCTGTATAATTACTCTCTATTGTGTTTTAGTCTCAATCTGTAACCCGGGTGGTACTCCAAGATGTACCCCATCTCCAATTGAAGGGAGCTGAGTAGGTGCATGAGCGCTGTCGGAGGTGCAGGGCCCCTCCTTCCCCTATAGAGCAGAGCCAGATCACCAGTGGGGACTTAACCATATAGCTTTTAATGAAAGAAACAGTGGTGGGAACATAACATATATAAACCAAGGGGTAAAGGGGACACTGCAGTGCCCCAAGGGGATGGGATTCAATAAAGGTTAGGTATTCACATTTGTAGACATATTCATCCAGTTAACACAAGACAGGTTTGAGAAAGCATAAAATGCAAACAACACAACAAATAGGGCACAGGAACCTGGAGGGGGGAGGAAAAAGGAAAACACAATGATCCCTCCACTCCAGCAATAATTTCTCCCCCTGTCACTTGACTCACCCCTGCTTGACCCAGCCAGGACTTGAATTCAGATCTCCTACATGGCAGGCAGAAACTCTACCATACAACCACCACTGCTGGGACTGGTCTAGGCTGCTAGGGCTTCTGGCCTTCCCGGAGCCCCTACCTCATGTCGAGCTGCCCTGCCTCTTGCTGGAGAAGTTGGAAGTAGAGCTGGAAACCTCTCGGATCACTGTTCAACTTCTAGCTGGAGCCAAGAACCTCTCCTGCTGGCTGCAGCCTCTCCCTGGGGATCCTGGGATCCAGCAAGGAGCCTCTCCAGCCGGACACACGCCACGCTGCTGAGAGTTCCACCGCTGCCTGTGGGTCCCACTCCTTCAGCTTCTTCTAGGGCAACTGCTCCCTCCCCACTGGCCCAGCTCTTGCCAGCTCTTTGAAACTCCTTCCTTGTGGTCCCTCACTGGCTGGCTTCTCTGAGTCAGCTGCTTTGTCCTTTTATCCCCCTCCAAGTGACCTGAGGAGCCAATCGGGGGACATGGATGGTGTCTCCAGGCCTGATTGGTGAGGAAAGGGAATCCCAAGCCCTCCAATAATTTTTTACCCTTTCAAAACCCCTAGGTCAAATCATTACCAGCTAGCCCATCACAATTCAATGAATAGCAGCAACATGCACTCCCAGAAGTGCAAAATACAAAGGATTTCAAAGCATTTTGTAGACAGAATTAAGCCTCAAAATGAGCTTCTGAGTAACATTGAGCTTTACTCCGTATAGCTGCATTTGCCTATAAAATACAGCAATACCACACAGTTATTTAGGACAGGAAACCAAGGAAGAGAATTCCCACTTGAAACTGAAAGAAATTTAATGGAAGTATGATATAATTAACTAACTCATGGTAATGTTAGATTGATGTTATAGCTATGGTATTCTAGGAATCATGCAAGAGGCAATGTCTTTTATTGGCTGTGGTCACCTGTCTGCTAGGGCTAAGAACCAGCAGACTCACTTCACAAGTAAGACAGAGCACCCTGAGAGGGATGTGAGCTGTGTGAGCTGGGCTGGCTCTTCCGGGAAGCTTCAAAGCCTGAGCAGTTTTCACTTCCGCTCTTAGAGGGAAATGCCCCATGTGGGACCAGCTCCGAGACGGGTGCTGGGCAGGGTGGCAGCACCAAGGAGCTTTATGCAAGGGTCTCCAGGACTTTGGAGCCGGGTCCCAGGACAGACCCTCCAAGCCACCTGCAGTAATACCAACTCTCGTGAAACAATTACGAGACTCCTGGTTTCCAAGTCAATTCATTCTAACTCATGATCTCCCAATAGAGAGATCAAATCTCAGGATTTTTTCTTCTGGCACATGTACAGCAGCTCTGTGGAGGTAAGTCTGTGGAGGGGAAGGGGTGGGGGGGCAGAATGAGGCCCCCCACAGTGAGGGAGGGAGTGGGGCTGGGGTGAATGGGAGGCCAGAGTGAGTCATGGGATGGAGCTGACACTGCCTGAGCAGATGTCCAGTAACATGCCTTGTCTCTGTCTGTGCCTTCTGCTGCCTCTATTTTCTGGTGCACACAGGATCCCAGGGTATCTGTCTCTGATCTCTCTGAAGCTGCACTCCCTGGATAACACTCTGCCTTGCCATAACCTGCACCTGTAACCTTCACCTTACAGACTCCACAGCAAACAGATAACTGCTCTTGTAACCATCCACAAAAGACTGTAACCCTTCCCAAGGACCTTAGAGCCAAAGGACCCTGTTCATTCACAGAGTGGCCAATTGTTGACACTGGATTTTAGGAACACAGCCTTTATACCTTTGTTCCAGGTAAGCACAACCCTCAGACTGACCATGACACCTGCCAGTTGATAATAGGTGAGTTTATTGATACAGAGTGATAACAAAAAAGCAACAATACAAACAATCAAACAATTCTATATCTACCAATCCTAGGGCTGTCATAAGGGTACAAGACAGGCATCAGGGGTTAAGTGGATTTCTAAAGAGCTTGGGAGACACACACAGCTTCTCATGGCCCTGAAAGCAGACAGGCTGTCTAGCACAAGAAAGCCAATGGATGGACACAGCCTGAGAATTGAGGGGGGCACGCCATAACATGACATCACAGCCTTCATGGCAGATAGGTTGCCTAATACAAGAATACACAGCCACATCTCCCCACACCTTCACAAATAACATCCCACACACACACTTCCAAAATAGCATCTCATGATTTAGATTACAAATCTCTTGATTTTTAAGAGTTTGTCTCATGATTTTTGACAGGGTGGGGTTTGCATTACTGCGCCTGGAAAATTAAAAATCTCACCCCAGCCCCTGGGGAAGCTCTCTCACCCCTTCCACGCTCCGTCTGGCTGGGCCTGAGGGAAAGTCCTCCTCACTCAACAGATGGTTTTCTAATTAATATTCCTGTTCATGTTGCTCGTTTCTAGGGTTACCATATTTTCAGTATCAAAAAAGAGGACACCTGTAGGGGGAAGGGAGGGGAAGGGAGAGGAGGAGGAGGAAGGGGTAAATGATTGGGGGGGGCAATGATATGCCTATGCCTGCATCTGCCCCTAACTCCTAAGCCACCACAGCCCCCACAGCCCAGCCAGTGCCCCTCACTCCCAACCTGCAGCCCCCCCAGCCCTGCTGGCCACACAGTTCACACACAAGTGCACACACTCTCTGTGTCTCTCTCTCACCTACAAGCAGCTTGCCAGGGCCGGCGCACAGAGCACATGATCTCCCAACAGTCAATCACCTTGCCCCTCTCCTCCCAGCCCCAAGCAGCCAAGCTGGAAGTGCCCAGGAAAGCACAGGCAAAACAAAAACCCAGACATTTGGTCACATTTTAAAAACCCTCCAGGACAGGAGGACTGGGGGCCAAAAAAGAGGACATGTCTGAGAAAACCCAGACAATGGTAACTAGGGGTGCACCAATAGAAATTTTTTTGACCAGTACCAATGGCTGATTTTTAACAAGCCATATTGGCTGATACCAATCCGACTGCCAATATGCAGCCCAGCAACTTAGAGAGTAGTGTCCAGCTGGTAAGTCTGTTGTGGTGGAAGGGGTGGGGGAGGGAGGGCGACGTTGCAGGGGCAGATCAAGGCCCCCTGCAGCAAGGGAGGGAATGGGGCTGGGGCTGGGACTAGGGCAGTGGCAGGCACTGCACAGCCGGGGAGGGGCACAGGATGGAGCTGCAAGCAGCTTGTCCGGGGAGCACGGGAAGTGGGAAGTAGCTCCTGCCCCTACACATACCCCAGGAGGGCATGGGGGGTGTACTCCCAGATCTGCACGTGGGGTGAGGGCAAGCTGCCACTGCAGGCTGGGGCTAGGGACAGCACTGGACTCTTCCCAGTGAGGGGCTGGACCAGGCTGTGCTCAGGGCAGTGGCAGCAGCACTGGGAGGGAGCTATGGGGAGGCTGCAGCCTCCCCAGAATTCACAGTAGCCCCTCCTAACCACCCCTTCCAGTGCTGCCACTGCTTGCCCCAAGCTCAGCCCCAGCCCAGCCCGCCTGCTGGGAAGAGCCTGGCGCAACCCCAACCCACAGCAGCAACCCACTGTCACTTCACACACAGATCCAGTGCCACATGCCCACCATACCCTCATGGGGTGTGTGCAGCAGTGGAAGCTGCCCCCCTGTCTATGCTCCCCAGATAAGTTGACCCAGCTGTGCAGCGCCTATCCCTGCCCCAGTCCCACTCTCTCCCTCAGTATGGGGGGCTCGAACTGCCCCCCCCAACAGACTTACCAGCCCGACGCTGCTCTCCACGCTGCTGGGCTGCACTCCTGGCTGCCTGCATGCTGCGCTGCACTTGCGCACATGCACGGAACATTTATCAGTGACATTTTCAGCCACATCAGCCAAAAAAATCTGATTGCTGATACTGTCAATTTTCCATATATTGGTGCTGATTCAATATAGGACTGATGCATCGGTGCACCTCTAATGGCAGCCCTACTCAATTCCATATGTCTTTCATGCCTTCTATGATCAGATCACCAAATCATTAGATGCAGGGGTAGCAATGAACATAGTCTTCCTGGACTTTTGGAAGGCCTTCGACACTGTCTCTGACCCCGTTCTCATTAAGAAACTGGGGGACTGTGGTGTTGACACCCGCACAGTCAATTGGGTTGCCAACTGGCTGGAGGGCCACACCCAGAGAGTGGCGGTGGATGGGTCATTTTCGACCTGGAGGGATGTGAGCAGTGGGGTTCCACATGGCTCGGTCCTTGGGCCCACACTGTTCAACATCTTCATCAGTGACTTGGACAAGGGGGTAAAAACACCCTGTTCAAATTTGCTGATGACACTAAGATGTGGGGGGATGTGGGCATGCTAAAAGGAAGGAATAGGCTACATTGGACCTAGAGAGGTTACAGGGGTGGGCGGATGAGAATAGGATGGGATTCAACACTGACAAGTGCAAGGTGACTGTAGCAGGACACTAAGGTGCCTGCTACTGACAGCAGTAATATAGGCTCAGCTGCCAGTCACCAGGGCAGCCAAGGTGCGGGTTGCTGGGGCAACCAGTCTGGTCAGCTGACCAGAAGGGGGCAGGGCCTGGCCTATATAACAACAGCCAGGCTGAGGCCGGAGGTCAGTTCCCCCTCTGGCTGCTGAGGAAGTAGGAGCTTGGTGGAAGCGGGTAGAAGAAAGAAGCCTGGTGGCCTGAGCAGTTTCTGTTGGGAGTAGACCGGGTGGAGGAAGCCCCGGTGGGGATTTTTGGGAGGAGAAACTCCTTGATGGTTTAGAGTTTATGTTTAGCGAGGTGGCTTAGTTCTTGAGTTATAGCCGGTTGGCTTACGATATTGTTTTGTTGTTTGTTGTTAAGACCGGAGGACTGGGTGAGGCTATAAGGGGTGGAGGAGGCCTCATAGGAGCTCCCCAGTAGCATGGGAGGTTCCTGGTGCCCTGGGAGGGCACAGCAATCTGGTGCCAGAGAAGGCACAGCAGTTTGGCGCTGGAGAGTGGCGCTGCATTTCAGGCTGTCCCGACCCTGGCCCCAGTGGGACAGTATCGGGAGGAGCCCAATGTGGGCGCAGGTGAAAGGCCCAGTGGGGCACAAGACCCAGATAAAGGGGTCTGGGGGCCAGGTAAGGCTGAGGCTGCCTGAGCCCCAATTGAGAAAACCCCCAGTGGGGCGTAGGGCCCAGAAGGAGGGTCTGGGAGCCAGGTGAGGCTGAGGCCACCTGAGCCCCAATTCTGGGAAGCCCGAGTTGGGCGTAGGATCCGAAAAGGGGTCCGGGGGCCAGGCATGGCTACGGCCACCTGAGCCCCGACTGCGGGAATCACATGGAGATAGGCCCCAGTGTGGGCAGGCGTGAGCGCAAGAGAGCGCGTGAGCATGGAGAGACAGGCCCCACTGGGGCACTGTCTGTGCGGGAGAAGCCCCAGGAGGGGGCGCGTACATTGCGAGGCCCTGGAAAGGAGCCCTAGGAGCGGGCATCTAGGGACATGAAGGCCCGGTGAGGGCAAGCACATAGAGGGAAGCCCAGGAGAGGGCAAGAGCGTAGAGAAGGGCCCAGTGGGGCCATTAGGCAAAGGCAGGCCAGGAGAGCGTCCGTGAGGGCGTGGGCCTTAGGAACAGACTCAACAACGTCCAGAATATCTGAAAGGCTTTGGGCATGGTATTAGGAGTGGTAGGAGCCACGCATAGCCGATAAGGCAGAGTGCACCTAATCAATCTAGGGAAACAAGGGCCAGAATAAATACTAGCACCATGTCCAAGGGGACAGAAGGCAGCCTCCCTTATAAACTATTGAACAATCAAAGACGTGGCGGGCGAGAACGAGGGTGCTTGATGGACAACTTGGCATGGTAGGGGCGCCAGGAGAGATCACGGTCGCTCCAGGGTCCCCGCCCTGTGACAGTGATGCACCTGGGGAGGAAAAACCAGCACCATACCTACAAGCTGGGGGACTTCCTTCTCATCAGTGCAGAGGCAGAAAAGGATCTTGGAGTCATCACTGATGCCAAGATGAACATGGGCCGGCAGTGTGGGGATGTAGTCAGGAAGGCCAACCGCACCTTGTCATGCATCCACAGATGCATCTCAAGCAGGTCCAAGGAGGTGATCCTCCCCCTCTGTGCGGCACTGGTCAGGCCACAGCTGGAGTACTGCGTCTAGTTCTGGGCACTGCACTTCAGGAGGGATGTGGACAGCATGGAGAGGGTTCAGAGGAGGGCCACCGCATGATCAGGGCAGGGCCTTTTGAGGAGAGGCTACAGGACCTGAACCTGTTCAGCCTCCACAAGAGAAGGCTGAGGGGGAGCTAGTGGCCTGTTACAAACTAGTCAGGGGGGACCAGCAGGCATTGGGGGAGTCTCTGTTTCCCCCGAGCACTGCCAGGAGTGACCAGGAATAATGGTCACAAGCTGGCAGAGGGTAGATTTAGGCTAGATATCAGGAGGCGCTACTTCACGGCCAGGGCGGCTAGGATCTGGAACCAACTTCCAAGAGAAGTGGTGCTGGCTCCTACCCCGGCGGTCTTTAAGAGGAGGCTGGATGTACACCTTGCTGGGGTCATTTGAGCCCAATACTCTTTCCTGCTATGGCAGGAGGTTGGACTCAATGATCTACTCAGGTCCCTTCCGACCCTAGAAACTATGAAACTAGGGTGTGAGGAATGTGGTGGGTGAGGTGTGTGACTAACAGCCAGGGCAGGAGCCAAGCACCAAGCTGGGTATTGGGGTCCAGGAGGGTGGCTGGGGGCTGGGAGCTCACACTGGAGCCCTGGAAGCCCCTGGCCTTGCTCAGACCCTCCAGTCCTTGCCAGCAGCCTGTCCAACCTTCAATGCAACCCCCTGAGACCCTGAAGCATTTTTTCAGCTAAGGTACAGTGAAGAGCTGGCTGAGATTTTATGGTCCTATGTGTTATGTATGCCCTGTTAAATTTACCCTTATGCTAACCTGCTATAATTTTACCTTTATGATAACTAGAAATACAGGCTGCTATACCCAAAATAAAGAATGCCCACACAGCCTTTCAATTTCACAAGCAAAAGGATACACACTGGAAGGCTAGCACTTGGGAAAAATTAGTCAGCAATCAACTTGGTAATTGCTACCATTGGGAAGTCAAGTAGCCCCTTAACCAAAAACAGTGGTGGGATGGCCATTTCCATCTGTTGTTGCTTGGTTGCTCTCATGTTAGCAAGAATCAGCCAGGGCCCCTCACAGCCTTAATTGTATCAACAACAAAAGACTCTGAGCTAGCAGTCAGACAAACCACTGCTGTCTTCTCAGAGACCTGGTGCCTGTGACGTACTGAAAGGGCCAGTTCTCTGCCTGAAATCATTGCAAGGTCTGCAAATATAGATCCCTCAAATGAAAAGTGTTCTGGAACAAATGCTTCCTTGATTCAGAGTACCTTCCCACAGCCTTTGAGTGCATTGCACTATCGTATAGCTGCCTTGTTTTGCTGCCTGGAAAAAATACTTCATTGTAGCCCCATATATCCACATTGCACCCCAGAGAATGCCATAGCTGTGTCCTATACAGTGGCTAATATATCCCCCACCTCCAATGCTAAGCCCCTCAACCGCTCTCCTGCCCCCTTCCCCCATACAGAGAAGAAACAAGGCTCAGAATAGCAAGCAAATACATTTTATTCTTTACAGAGAAGAAAGCTTTAATTTACTTTATATAATATATATAGTTTTAATTACAGCTAAATTAAAGCTAAGCTATTGAGGCTAGCTATTTAAATATTAAATATTTAACATTTTAATATTTATTCTATTTAAGCTTTTGGAGTATTAAATTAAAACTATGTAATTAAAGCTAAATTAAAATTAAATAGATATATTTTCCATCTAGAACAGTGCCACTTGATGATTGAGAATTCAAACTACGTGAATCTACTCTATAAAAAAAATCATGGCATGTAAGCACCCTCCAATAGCACTATGAGGTACATAACTTAATACTCAAGACCAAATGAACGTGTAACTACCTCATCTAAATAAGCATGCATGTAAATCGGATGCAGTTAAATCCACATTTAAATAAATCACTTGCACATGTATCAAGGCCTGTAGAAGGTAAAACATTTGTCATTTGTATTGATCTTTACTTCAAGTACTGGGAGAAATGCAGTTGGAGTCCTTTTGATTCAGTTGTAACCAAACAAATACATTTGCTTGTCAAAAAGAGAGACAAGGAAAGAAAGTTCTCTGCGTAAGTATGTCATCTGTAACTATACATCTAGAAGACTAAAACAGTGGTGTTTGGAATTGAAACTCAGGAAAATGCTGCCTCCTTCATCTTTTCCTGAAACATGATGAAATTTTGGGGCTTTGATTAATCAAAATAGATATGCAAAAGAGGTCTTTATTTAAAGATGTAGTGTGTGCCAGTTTTCTCCTAAAAATGATGTTGTACCATTTGCACTTAAGACTGCCCAGCAGAGGCTGTGCCCCTCACTGCAATGTGCAGCACTGGCCAGAACCATGCCCCACTGGTGCCTGAACCAGGCATGAGAGCCCTGACGCCCCCCCGCCTGCTGCTGCTGCCAGCGCCTGCTGGGATTGCGCACCAATGGGGGGGGAGCATTGTCCCCCATGGTACGCAATCCCATCCTCCTTCACACACGCGTGCTGCTCACCAAAGCTCCACACCGCTGCTGCTCCCCTGGGTACGGGCTCTGTGTTGCAGCTAGCCCCAGCCCCATGCTCTGTGCCCCCACGCAGCTGCATCCCCACCCCCACCCCCACCACTTCCTTACCTGCTGCCCAGAATGAACCAGAAGCCTGGGAAGCGGAGCATAGACAGGGGAGAAAAAAATTTTTTGGGGGTGCTGAGTGTGTGCGCACATTGCGCGTCCCCCCCAGCAGGTAAGTGTGGGGGAAGGGGCAGGGGGAGGGCAAAAGGCCATGGCGGGTGCAGATCAAGGCCCCAGTGGAGAGGGATTGAGTGGTGCAGAGGCAGGAGCAGGAGGTGGGATGAACAGGGCCATGGCTGGGCTGGGTGGTAGGACAATCGGAGCCCACATGCCTCATCCAGGGATGTGGTCGGGGGGGGATTCCTGATGCTGTATGCACCCTGGGGGCACACACTTCTGGATCTGTGCATGGGCTGGCAGTGGCTGCTGCTGCATACCAGGCTCTGTGCACTGCTGCCTCGAGCCATGTGACATCATATGTATCCTGCCACTGGGCGAGCAGGGGTGCAGCACAGCCCAGCAGCAACATGCATGTGGTATCGTGCCGCTCCTGGGGCAGTTGCAGCAGCACACAGAGTCCAGCACACAGCAGTAGCCACCTCCACCCCACGCACAGCCCACAGGGCCTCCACTGGGGTGTACCCAGTGGTGGGATCTCCCCCGTGCCCCTGGATGAGCCACCTGGGCTCTGATTATCCCACCACCTAGCACGGCCAGGACCCTTGCCTCTGCCTCTGCTTCACTCCCTTCCTCACTGCAGGGGCCTCAATCTGCCCCCCAGCCCCTTCCCCTTCACAGAATCAACTGGTACTTGCCTGCTATACTGGGCAGCCAGTCATCCACATGCCAGGCTGCAATCCTGGGTGTGTGCTCATCCCTCCCCACCTCTGCTGCATGGGCTGCTCCATGTTTGGGGGGGCTGAACCCCATTAGTACTGGTCTTCTGCCACCTGTGCCGAGGGCTGCAGCAGCACCCCTCCCAGAAGCTGTGTGCTGGCTTGGCTGGGACCTTCTGCCTGCCTGCACAAGGGTGGGAGCCAGGCACAACAGGGTATGTTGGAGGTGTGTGTATACATGGGCGCCTCACTCTCACCCTCATGGACAGAAGGGCTGGGTAGGGCAAAATTTGTTGGTGGGTGCCACGGGCCAAATAAAAATGCTTGGTGGGCCAGATCCAGCCCACGGACCATATTTTGCTCAAGTAGTTCTCACAAGTCCACAATCCTTCAGGCTGAACTAGAAAGTAATTCTCATCTTACAAATTTTCAGCAGGCAGTGAATGTATACCCAGTACCACCTTGTTCAGCTAATATATTGAGTAGGAGCTGTGCAATACCTTCTAAGCACATTATCTCTTGACAGAAACTATTAGAAAGTGATTCTCAAATTATAATCCTAAATTCATACTTGGTAAATCATAGTTCTGCAAACCCTTGCTGGTGTTCTACTCCACATTTTTAATGTGCCTGAGAATTGTTGGAATGGAAGGTATAAGCATGCTAAATACTGAAAGATATCACAAATCAAAGGGCGTTCTTACCATGTGCTCGCTGCACCAACATATATCTGTGCAGCTATAACTTTTGACCTGGACCAGAACATATAATGGTACAAGTAACTTGATCTAAGATTGTAAAGATGCTGAAATGTCTTACTGAATGGATGAAACAGGGAAGAAGAGGAAGAAGGAAGATGCCATGAAGAGGAAGAGCGAGAGCATTTACAAAAGAAAGAAGAGAGATGTAAGAAAGAGGAGGAAGAAAGATTGAGATAGGAAGAAGAGGCAGATAGAGGAAGAGGGGCTCTGGATGGAACAGCAGAAGTGAGTAGTTGGTATAGATAAGGTTATTAAGAAAACAACACTAACCTATACTCAAGGAAAGTTGCCTTTTCAGTTTGTGCTCCAGAACAGCTTTAGCATTATGGGAAGCCAAAAGTGTTGGGCACAAGCATCCAAAGTGCAAGTAAAGTATGACCTAAAGAGTTTTACAATGCCATTTCTAGATGCCCAGCTTTACAGGGGTGCTGTCTGTGAAGCTTATGGATCCCGGTATTCCGTGTATTTGGAATCAGCTTGATGTGTAGTTTGTCTTAAGATACGGCCTTCAGTCTGGAATCTGTAGGGGTGTTTTATGAGCTGTACTTTATACAAAATTGTAGCTCATGTTCCTGACAAGTTGCTAATGGAACTCAGCAAATTTTGAGTGTATCCATGAAAAGGTTATTTTAACTGTGATTCTGAAAGGCCTATCTGTACTAAGATTAGCACTTTTTTCCCCTAGGGGTTCAGTATACACTACTGTGCTTCAGTTCTGTCCACCTAGGGAAATATCCTTGTTGATGTTTGAATTTTTTCTAAGGCTTAGAGTGTTTTCAGTTCCCACTTACTACTGAGCTCTCACAACTTAGGCTAAAGTACCTCTAGAAATCAAGCCACTTCAGGCCACTTGTACACATGACATTGGTTTAGTCTAGAGGTGCACCAATACATTGGTTCCATATTGTACCAGCACTCATATAAGGAAAATTGACATTATTGGCAATCAGCTTTTTTTTTTGGCTGATGTGGCCAAGAATGTCACTGATAAATGTCCTGTGCAGGCACGCAGCAGCAGTGCAGCACAGTAGCATGGAGAACAGCTTCTGGCTGGTAAGGCTTTTGTGGGGGAAGGGGTGTGGGGGTGTTAGAAATGAAATATTGTTAGAAATGGAGTATTGTTAGAAATGCACAGCTTGCATCTTGCACCTGATAAGAAAGAAACACTGCCAAGGACTTTTTCCCTTGCCCAGCCTTGCCACAGCTCTTATACTAAATCGCAGACTCTCCCCCAGCTTCTCCCTAGCCTTTCTCATGCAGATTACAGAAGCTGGAATTCAACTGACTGTGTCCTTGAAATGGGGGGGTTTAAACTCTTGGTGACCTATAGTACTCTCTGAGCATGCTCAATTAGCTGATGCATATTTACCTCTCCACCCTGCATACTTAAGTAGTTAATTATAATATACATGCGATGGATGTCGTGATGTAACCACATGTATGTTTGTATGAATAGGAAATGAGCTGTAAGAGTTCCTGTTTCTGCACACGTGCCCAGGAGGAAAAAGATAAATACAGCCTGCAAAAATTCCTTGGTGGGTTCGGAGTAATCTGAGTTTTTGACTCTGCTCTGACCCTATTTGCAAATACACCTTTTGTGCCAGCTAATGAGTGTGTGTCTGTGATTTTAGTGGCCTCCAAGAAACAAACCGCAATCTTTTGCATCAAATCTGGCGAGCCAGGCAGGAGTTTTCTTGGACTACCCCGGAATTCAGTGACAAGATCGTCTCTGCCACCACGGGGAGTGCGCACCAAGCCGCCTTTTTGGGCTCGCCCAGAGGGCTTAAGACGTGAGTCGGGATATCCGGGAAGTTAAAGGCTCCTGTGCAAATTTGTGGTTTCTGAGGACGCCAGACACACATTCCGGCATTTTGATCAAGATCTCTGGGGTATCTGAGTGAGTATATGAATTCCCTTGCCCAATTTGGTCTGGATCCGGGAACAAAGACGCGTTCGATTTGGTTTAATACTGGGAAATTTTCGGCCTGGTATATGAGAACCGTCTGTAACTAGGATCTTTTGGTATTTGGTGTGCGTTGGACGCACTTTTGTGGGCATATGGGTGCGGGTCGCTCCCGTGTAGAAAACTCGGATGCGCCTTTAGGTTATATATTACAAAACTTCAGTAAATTTGGAAAGCAGGCAGATTATGGAGTGAAGATGAAAAAGGGTGATTTAATTAAGTTTTATCAACTGGAGTGGCCAACATTTGGGGTCCACTGGACCCCAAAAGGATCCTTTGTAGTAAAAGAAGTGATAGCTATCCATGAAATAGTTATGCAGAACGGATATTGGAATTAATTTCCTTATATCGATTGTTGGTTGTGGGTGGTTCAAAATCAGCCACCTTGGATTAAGAAATGCTTAGTAAAGTCTCATGTGATGGTTGTTAAAGGAAAGACTCGAGGAGGACCGCCTGTACTCCCTGAGTCTAATGAGGGGGGGAATTCTGAATTGGCTGAGTATCGGACCCACTCTCCAGTCACCCTGTCAGGTAGCGAGGATGAATCAGACACCTCCTCGGGATCCAGTCCCTCTGCACCACCGCTCCCTCCCTCAGGGAAACCACCACCGGCGTATCAAAGCATACCTAATGATTCAGAGCGTGAGCCTCAGCCAAGTGCCCCATCTGAATCAGGGAATAAGGGCTATTATTTGCGCAAGACTGTAGAATCACAGCCGGTGCTGAATTGCCCGACGCGAGAGGTTATCAGAGAGGGGGGAATGCAACTTTTGTCTACACCCCATTTAGTACTTCAGATTTATTTAACTGGAAGAATCAGAGCCCCTCTTTTCGTGAAGACCCTGAAAAGATGAGGGACCTGTTTTGATCTATTGGGCAAACCCATTGACCCACTTGGGCTGATGTCCAGATGATGCTTCAAACCCTCCTGACCCCGGAGGAGAGGAGATTAGTGTTCGGGACGGCAGAGCACATTGCAGCAGCCAGGGTAGAAGTGGAGGGAGCTGCTGGTCGTACCTTGCGTGATACCTGCCCTGGTGAGGAACCGAGATGGGATAATCATACTGCAGAAGGAAGAGAGCTGAGTGCACGGTATCTGGGAATTATAGTGGAAGCAATGGGGAAGGCAGTGCCTCGGGTTACTAATCTGTCTAAATTGTATGAAGTGAGACAGGGAAGAGGAGAGGATCCCTCAGCTTTCCTCGGGAGGCTGTATGAGGCGTTCCGCAGGTTTTCGGACCTAGATCCAGAAGCCCCAGATAATCAATGCATGGTAAATCTTATGTTTATTGGTCAATCCGCTGCTGATATTCGTAAGAAGTTACAGAAAACTGAGGGAGGTGCTGGGAAACCGATTTCAGAGCTGCTGGAAATTGCATATAAGGTATATGGGAATCATGAGCATATGCAGGAGCACAAGGAGGATAAAAAGGCTCAGCGACAGATGGCAGCGCTGGCAGCTGCTATAACTGGAGGTAACCCTGGAAAGGCTGGGATGCAGAAAGGGAAAGGAGAAAGAGTGGAAGCAGATGTTTGTGCTTACTGCAGGGAGAAAGGACACTGGAAGAGGGAATGCCCAGAGTTAAAGGAGAAGAGAGAGGGTGAACCAAGAGGTCACCTCATGCAGGCAGAGGAAAAGGGTGAGGACACAGAATGAAGGGGACGGGGATCTAAGACCACTACCCTTCGAGTTGGAGCCTGAGAAGATCCTATGGTAACCATTAGGGTTGGTGGCAAAAACTTTGAAGCCTTGGTGGATACTGGGGCTACATTTTCAATGATTCCAGAAAACGCCCCCTGTGCAGGAACTAGTGAACAGCATGTACTTGTGGAAGGGATTGAGGGAACGCAATCCCGACTCCCTGTTTGTAAGCCACTTCTCACCAAAGTGGGGGACCATTTGCTTGAGCACTCCTTTGTATCTTCTCCAAGTTGCCCAGTTGCACTACTTGGGCGGGACCTACTCACAAAATTGCAAGCTGAGATATTTTTCAGAGACGACCAGATGGTGGTCCAGCTACCTGTTAAGCAGAGCTCGAACTATCAGATGGCTCTCCTGGAGGACCGACGCCCTGTAGTAAGTTCTGAAGATCACATGACTGGAGTAGACCCTTCGGTATGGGCTGATGGAACCCCCGCGCGAGCAAGGTCGGTCTCCCCGGTAAGGATCATACTCAAGGATGGGGAGGGGCCCGTTCAGGTAAAGCAGTACCCACTCAGCCGAGCGGCCAGAGCTGGACTCAAGCCATTAATAGAGAAATACAAGAGGTACAGATGGCTAGTGGAAGGGTCCTCACCATATAATACCCCCATTCTTGGAGTGCCGAAGGCAGATGGGGTCTCATACAGACTGGTCCAAGACCTGCGAGCAGTAAATAAGAAGGTACTTTCAGACCATCCTGTAGTCCCAAACCCACACACGATTTTGACACAAGTACCGGGGGAAGCTGAAATATTTTCAGTGCTAGATTTGAAAGATGCTTTCTTCTCCATTCCCCTTCACCGAGAAAGTCAAAAATTGTTTGCTTTTGAATGGGAGGATCCAGATACTTTCCATAAAGCCCAACTCATGTGGACAGTTCTTCCACAAGGATTCATAGCAGCCCCCCCATATTTTCAGACTTGCCCTTCAGAAGGACTTGGAGGAGTGGAAGGGATCACATCCCGCAGTGACTCTCTTCCAGTATGTGGATGACCTGCTAGTTGCAAGCCCAAACTTGCAACTCTGTGAGAAAGCCACCAGGTCACTGCTAATCACCCTAGGGGAAAAAGGATATAAAGTCTCTAGAGAGAAAGCCCAAATATGTCAGCCTCAAGTTACATTTTTGGGATATAAGCTCTCAAAAGGAGTCAGAGCCCTGAGTGCAGATCACATACAGGCAATCCAAGGTCTAACCTCACCTAAGTCACCCAAGGAGCTGCGGGCATTCCTAGGGCTAACTGGGTTCTGTCGACTATGGATACCAGATTATGGTGGGAAGGCTAGACCACTGTATGACTCACTGACTAAGGAGAGTCTCACTAAATGGAAATGGAATAAAGAAATGCAGCATGCCTTTGATCTGCTTAAGGCAGCATCAACCCAGCCCCCTGCCCTGGCCATCCCAAATAGTAAAAAGCCATATCGACTGTATGTTCATGAGAATCGAGGAGTCGCATCAGGGCTGCTGACACAGCCATCAGGCCCAACCTGGAGACCCGTGGGATATTACTCAAAGGTTCTAGATCCAGTTGCACTCGGGTGGCCAGCCTGTCTTCGGGCTGTGGCAGCCACAGCAGTGGTTGTTGAAGAAGCCCAGAAGATAGTCATGGATGCGGATATGGAAATACACACCCCACATGGAGTTCCCCAGATTCTAGGGACTGAGGGAGGAAAGTTTCTCAACCCCTCCAGACAATCACGGTATGAAATATTTTTGCTCTCTAATCCAGGACTTACTTTCAAACATACTACAGCCTTAAACCCTGCAACCTTGCTGCCGGAGCCAGGGAAACCGATGCATGACTCCCTTGAGGTCCTGAATCAAACCACACAGGTGCAGCCTGATCTTGCTGAGGACCCAAATGAAGACCCAGATGCTGAATACTTCGCAGACGGCTCCAGCTCTGTCATTGATGGAAAAAGACGAACAGGATGTGCAGTGGTAACCTTGGATAAGGTAGTATGGAGGGAGTCATTGCCGAGCTCATGGTCGGCACAGGCCGCGGAACTCACTGCGCTCACCCGAGCATTACAGCTGGGGACAGGTCAGCAGGTTAATGTATACACTGATTCTCGCTATGCTTTTTCTACGGTCCATGCGCACGGACTATTGTGGAAAGAAAGGGGTTTCATTACGGCTTCTGGGAATAAAATTGCTAACGGCCCTCAGATTATCAAGCTACTAGAGACACTCCACCAGCCTAAAGAGGTAGCAGTCATTCATGTGCGGGCCCATGGGAAGGCTGCTGAGGAAAAGCATAAGCTTGGGAACGCAAAGGCTGATGCGGCAGCAAAGGAAGCCGCATTTATTGGTGGAGAAGTGGAGGAAGTATCCAGGCAGGCCTTGTCCCATGCCATATGGCCATACGTCCGGGATTTAGTCCCGCAGTATTCCCCTGAAGAAGATAAATTTGCACAGAAAGCTTGTGCAAAAAAGAACTCCCAGGGGTGGTGGATAGTACCGGGAGGAAAGGTCATGATACCCAGGCCATTGCTTCGGGAGGTGCTGCAACAGCTCCATGCAAGAACCCATATGGGAGGCTTGGCTATGGGTGATCTAGTGATCCGCCAAGCAGTAGCCCCAGGGCTATATGTAGAAGCTCAGCGTATTGCTACCAGGTGCATCACATGCCAGAAAGTAAACCCTCAAAGGAAACCCCCTGTGCCAATGGCAGGTAGACCCTGGGCAGCGTACCCTGGACAGACATGGCAGATTGATTTTGCCGAGCTCCCACGGTCCGGACATCATGGGTTTTTACTTGTCATGGTAGACCAGCTCTCTGGTTGGGTCGAGGCATGGCCCACCAGGACTGCCACTGCGGCTACAGTAGTGAAGTATTTGTTGCAGGAGATCATTCCCCGGTATTCTCTGCCTGAATCCATCGAGTCGGATCAAGGACAACACTTTGTGGGAAAGGTAGTTCAAGAAGTCGCACAAGCTCTCAAGATCACTTGGAAACTACACACACCATGGAGACCACAGAGTTCAGGACGAGTGGAACGCATGAATAGGACCTTAAAGACTCTACTGACCAAAATCTGTATTGAAGCACGCCTTAAGTGGCCTCAAGCATTGCCGCTAGCTCTTACTCGCATTCAAAACACTCCCCGATGGGGCATTAAATTAACCCCATATGAAATTATGTTTGGCAAACCCCCTCGAGTCTTACCCCCTGGGATGCGAGAAAATGTAACTTTTGAATTAGGTAATAGCGAGCTTCATATGTACGTTATTGCTTTGCAGTACGTCTTGTCTTCTCTTCACAGGTATGCAGCCTCCTTTCAGCGTCTGCCTTTAGACGTACCGGTACATGACTTCTGCTCGGGAGACTGGGTCTTGGTGCAGCGGTGGAAAAAGGAACCTTTGACTGAGAGGTGGAGTAGCCCTTTCCAGGTACTTCTAACAACCCACACCGCTGTAAAGATTGCTGGCCATGACCGTTGGATACACCATACCCATGTGAAACGACATCCACGAGCATCAGAGGACACCAACTCCCAGGACGAACTCACTCCGGAAGCTGAGTCGTCCTCGGAACAAGAAGCCAGCAAGTGGAGCTGTGAACCTACTGGTGATCTCCAAGTGCGCCTGAGATGGCTTAATCAAAGTTCAGAAAATTAGACAAGAAAGTAAAAAGAAAATGTTTAGGCTGTATTTGATCTCAAGAAAGGGAGAATATGGTGGGAATCTTAATATGCTTTGTTGTTATCTATGTAGTAAGAGAAGCAGGATTGAGCAGCCCTAGCCGCCAGCCTATATCCCCGCTTCCCCCAATTGCTCCCCCAGGGACAAATTTGTATGTTGACACAATGAAAAGAATTGCAGGTACCTTCAATCTTACCAACTGCTGGGCCTGTGGGGGACTCCGAGAGGCCGGAGAACAGTGGCCTTGGAGGGCTTTTCCTTTGGCCCCAAAATGGTTGGTAAGTGATAAGGCGGATGTTAAGAGTACTGGTCAAGAATGGGATGAGAACCACAGCTGGGATCTTTCCCAAGTGGCATTAGGAGAGTACTGTCACTAGATTGATAACCACCACAGTTGAAGGGATGCAAGTTGCAGCAGTCCCCCTCAAAGCACAGACTGTAGCAAAAGTCATGGTACTCAGAAAAATTCCTCGTAATTATCTTGATCTGCCTAAATGAGAATGGGGAGCAGAAAGCATCTTGAGGGAGGAATATTGTTAGAAATGGAATATTGTTAGAAATGGAGTATTGTTAGAAATGCACAGCTTGCATCTTGCACCTGATAAGAAAGAAACACTGCCAAGGACTTTTTCCCTTGCCCAGCCTTGCCATAGCTCTTCTTATACTAAATCGCAGACTCTCCCCCAGCTTCTCCCTAGCCTTTCTCATGCAGATTACAGAAGCTGGAATTCAACTGACTGTGTCCTTGAAAGGGGGGGGTTTAAACTCTTGGTGACCTATAGTACTCTCTGAGCATGCTCAATTAGCTGATGCATATTTACCTCTCCACCCTGCATACTTAAGTAGTTAATTATAATATACATGCGATGGATGTCGTGATGTAACCACATGTATGTTTGTATGAATAGGAAATGAGCTGTAAGAGTTCCTGTTTCTGCACACGTGCCCAGGAGGAAAAAGATAAATACAGCCTGCAAAAATTCCTTGGTGGGTTCGGAGTAATCTGAGTTTTTGACTCTGCTCTGACCCTATTTGCAAATACACCTTTTGTGCCAGCTAATGAGTGTGTGTCTGTGATTTTAGTGGCCTCCAAGAAACAAACCGCAATCTTTTGCATCAGGGGGACAGCAGATTGAGGTCCCCACGGTGAGGGAGGGGATGGGGCTGGGGAAGGGCCTGGGGCGGAGCTGCGGCTCATCCAGGGGATGTGGGGAGGGGCAGGGAGTGGCTCCCACTGCTGCACCACCCACCCCCATGGGAGGCACAGGGTCATGTGTGCCCTGGATCTGCACGCAGGGCAAGAGTGGGCTGCTGCTGTGGGCTAGGGCTGGGGACAGCACTGGGCTCTTTCCAGCAGGGGGGTTTGGGGTTGCGCTTGGGGCAGGTGGCGGCGTTGGGAGGGAAGGCTATGGGAGGGGCTGCAGCTACCCCAAAATTCACCATAGCTCCCACTCCCAGTGCCACTGTCCTCTGCCCCCAGCACAGCCCTGGCCCAGCCCCCGAGAAGAACTGGGCACCACCCCCGCCACAGTCTGCAGTACCAGCGCACCCTTGCTCCATGCAGACTGGAGGTACATGTCCCACATGCCCTCTGAGGGTGTGCATAGCTGCCCCCTCTCCCCATGCCCCCCGGAAGAGCTGCAGCTCTGTCCCACCACCACCCCACCCCAGCTGTGCAGCACCTGCCCTAGCCCCACTCCCTCCCTTCTTCCCTCCCTCACTGCCGGGGGCCTTGATCTGTCCCTGCCCCCATGCCCCTTTCCTCCGCCCTTCCCCTTTCCCTTGCCAAGCTGCCTTGCTGTGTATTAGCCATCAGATTGGTATCAGCTGATATGGCTTGTTAAAAATCACCAACTGGTATCAGCTGAAGAAATCTCTATCAGTGCATCCCTAGTTTAGTCCCCTAAATTGAAATGGTGGGTTCTCAGTTAGGACAATTAAAAATCCAGTTTCAATTTCGAGACTTCTGTCACTGTTACAGTGAGGGACCTGACCTTTTTTTTTCCATGAAGCCTGCCTGCATCTCCTGCAGCTAGAGATGAGCTCCCAGCAGGCCAAGCAGCCCCCGAGCTGGGCCGGGGGGGAGGTCCTTCCAGTCCTTCCCTCCACAGCAGCAGCACCCCCTGGGGCTGCTTGGGTGGGCTGCTGGCAGGTAGGTGCTGCTGACAGGCACCACTGGAGTGGAAGGAAGGTTCAGGGCCTCCAGCAGCAAAGAACCTGTTGGCAGCTCATGCTCTGGCTGCAGCAAAGGCGGGCAGGCTCTGCTGGGGGGGTGAAAAAATCAATAAAAAGTTTCAAAGATCAGGCCTCTCATTGCTTCTGCCTTCAGCCTGCTTTTGCCGCCTACTGCTTCTGCCTTCAGCCTGCCTCTCCCATGGTGCAGAGGTGAGCTGGCAAAAGCTGCAAGGTTACAAATAGCAAGGTTGCAAACTAAATTACATGCAGATGTGGTTTAGTTTGCAACATAGCAAACTCATTTAAATTTAACCCCCCCACACGTGTACAGCATTGTTAGAAATATTATTAAAAATGCATTATCAATAGTGTTGTTAGAACAGCACAGCTACTAGCTCTCCTTGTCTCCTTGGTGGAAGAAGGGGGGCTGGAGATTGAAGAAAAAAAAAAAAGCTACTAAGGGATCTTTGTACTAAGTATCACTCTCTCTTTGTTCTGCAAATTTACTATCTCTTTGTTACACTAAATCACACTTCCTTTCATGCCCCCTACATTTCTCAGGGTAGATAAGAATAATTGCAATCTTGGCCTTGGGTCTGAACTTTTTGTAACCTAAAGTACTTTCTGAGCAAGCGCAATCAGCTAATACATATAAGCCTACCCGCCCCGCATACTTAAGTAGTTAATT